>NC_092379.1:105229665-105536734 GCF_030028105.1 Mobula birostris | reverse complement strand
GCCAGCTTGATTTTAACTCGGGAGCCTTCACTCTGAATCCGGCGCTGATGCCACTATGCTACCAGCCGGCTGTATACATATATAAAAATAGAGCAAAAAGAGTGGGAAAAAAAAGAGGAAAAAATAATGAGATATTGTACGTGGCTTCACTGTCCATTCAGAAATCTGATGGTAGAGGGGATGAAGCTGTTCCTAAAACATTGATTATGTGTCTTCAGGCTTCTGTACCATCTCCTTGACAGCAGCATTAAGAAGAGGACATGTCCTGTGTGATAGGGGTCCTTAATGATAGATGCCACCTTTTTGAAGCATCGCTGTTTGAAGATGTCCTCGATGCTGTGGAGGCATACATCAGGATACTCTTCATTGACTATGTTCTGCATTCAATACAATCATCTCCTCAAAATTAATCAACTACCTCCAAGACCTAGGCCTCAATACCTCCTTGGGTAACTGGATCTCTTTCTTCACTTGTTGACCTCAGTTAGTTTGGATTGGCAACAACATCTCCTCCACAACCACCATCAGCACAGGTGCACCACAAGGTTGTGTACTTAGCCCCCTGCCCTACTCGCTTTATACTTGTGACTCTGAGGCTAAGTACAAAGCCAATGCCATATTTACATTTGCTGACGACACCACTATTGTGGGCCAAGTCAAAGGCAGTGACACGTTGGCATTTGGAGGGAGATTGAGAATCTAGCTGAAGGGTGCCACAACCACCAACTCTCACTCAATTTCAGCATAGCCTAAGAGCTGATTATTGACTTCAGCAGGAGGAAACCGGAGGTCCATGAGCCAGTCCTTATCAGTGGAGAGATTCAACAACTTTATATTCCTCTACATTATCATTTCAGAGGATCTGTTCTGGGTCCAGCATGCAACTGCATTTACAAAGAAGGCACAACAGTGCCTCTACTTTCTTCAAAGTTTGCACAGATTCACCATGTCATCTAAAACTTTGACAAACTTCTGTAGATGTGATGTGGAGCATATACTGACTGGTTGCATCACAGCCTGGTATGGAAACACCACTGCCCTTGAACAATGGGAGAAAAAAACTACCAAAAGTAGTGGATACAGCCCAGTCCATTGCAGGTAAAGTCCTCCCCACTATTAAGCACATTTACAAGGAGCCCTGTCATCCATCATCAAGGACCCCTACCAATCCAGACTATGCTCTCTTCTTACTGCTGCCATCAGGAAGGAGGTACAGGAAGCTTTGATCCTACACCACCAGGTTCAGGAACAGTAATTACCTCTCAACCATCAAGCTCTTGAACCAGAGGGGGTAATTTCAATCACCCGAACACTGAACTGATTTCAGAAACTATAGACTTGCCTTTAAATACTCTACAACATGTGTTGTTGATATTTATTGCATATTCACTTGTTATTTCTTTTCTTTTTATTTTGATATTTGCAATCTGTTGCAAGTTGGTTGTTTAGTCTGTGTCTGTGTGCATTTTTCATTGATTCTATTGTTTCTTTTTACTTACACTGATTGCCCTCAACAAAATGAATCCTGGGGTAGTATATGGTGACCTATATGGTCTTTGATAATAGATTTACTTTGAAATTTGAGTTCTTGTTGCATTAAACCACACCCTGTTCGGCCACTGTTGTCATTACCTGGTTAAATTCAAACACTTGACCATCATGTGTCTATGTGCTCAGCAGTTTCCTTGCAAGTTCAATAATTTGCAGTTCCATGAACTTCACATTGACGAATAGTCTCCTGAAGTGCATCACCAAATACTTTCCATAAATCCATATAAATAATATCCATAGACGTGCTTAGTACTTTATTGATTATTTTTAAGTTAACTCACCAGGTTTACATGGCATACAAAACTATTTAAAAATCTATCTTCAGAGAAAAAATAAAAGTATTGAGTCATTCTCATTGTAAATTCAAATAGTTTCACAACAAATGCCAGGCTACCACCAATTCACTGGGTATGAATAAATAATGAATTTCATTTTTACTACTTTTAAAGATAGAGCATTGCAAAATAGAGATCATAGCAGTTCCTGGGAGCAGCAAAAAATATGCTACATACAATTTTATCTACAGTACCTTCATAAGCTGTGTAAATAAAAGCACCAAATTGCATATATAATTATATTGAACAGATTAGCAAAGCTGTAACAAATGAAATTTGATATATTCCATCTGACCTGTGCCACGTGTGAGCTAAACACCCGCTCTGCCACCAGCACCATTCCCCCCAGTCTGTTGGGGGAAATGTGGTTTAAAAAAAAGGGAGAAAAATGGAAACCGAGGTAACAGCGAGTCACATTCTTGTTCTTCAAACTGGGTGGTGATAATGTAGCTTCACTAACATGAGAGTAAATGCAGCTGTCATGTTTAAGGTGTGTAGTAGGTTATAATGGCATCCAGTGAATTGTTCACCATAAATTAAGCTGCAGTCTGAAGCTTTAAACCAATGGGGGAGGAGTAGTTACTCGGCAGCTGCTGCTGCTTTTTATCTGTTTGCATTTTTGTCCATGTCATCAGCAATTCACCATGTGTCACAGTTTCAAGGCAGGTAGTAATTTTTGAGTTTAGTCATCAATTTTATATAAAATCTTCTCATCATTAGAACATTTGGAATCGTTAATTATCTATTCTGAATCATCTAAAGATATCAATTGAGCTTAGATCTGCTGGAGACTGGTGATTAGTAAATATTAATATATCTTAGAAATCTACAACTAAATTGAAATATTTGGGAAATTTTGCTAAACAATTTTCTTTTGCAGTGCTCTCTCTTTTTGCCAAGCTCTTCACTACTTGAGACAATTTAACTTTTTGGTTTATTTATGTCTTCTAATATACTGATTCCTTGTTGATTTGCAGTTCTCTATCACTCCTGTAATTGGGCAATCTTCACATATGAGCCTGTATGTTGCAAGTCAATAATTTACCTACTGGATGTAAATATATCTGCACTGAACTTCCATGTCCACTTTCCAGTGAAAGGCAGAGATCAGCATGAACTTCAGTCGCTTTGCTTCCTTCTCCGACAGTGTGTGCTGGGGTCATTTGTAATGAATAAGAATGTGAAATATAACAAATTCATTGTTCATATATAGTTGTGCTTATAAAAAAAAGTTTGAGAACTTTTCCATGCCACATGCTCACTACTGGACAACAAAGGCTCACGCTGTTTCAGCTTGACAACCAGCCATTTCTGTGATTATATTTAAAGTATAATTTAATTTAAGTTATTTAAATGTACACTCTTAGAGTACTCAAGTAACATCACTTTGTTAAAGAATGAAAATTTACCAACCATAATGAATATCACTAACTTCCTGTGGACAAGGATTGAGCTTGGTGCTTTTATATCTTTATGGTTCATACAATGTATCGTATTCATCCATTAAATCAGGGGTCCCCAACCTTTCTTGCACTGTTTTAATATTGACAATATTCTTGTGGATCGGCCAACGGGGGTGGGTGGTGTTCAAGTTCAACAGTGTGTGACAGAATGAGGAAAGGTGCAGCTGATTCATATAATTTCATATCGCCAAATCATATTGTTTCCTCACGACCCGGTAGCACATGCTTTGCAGCCCAGCGGTCGACTGCATTAAATCACTTAAATAGTGATGTTTCTTTGCCATTTCATGTCTTTTCAGGAAAGGCAGTCGAGTAATTATTGAAAACTGTTGTAGGTGGAAATTTGCCCTTATGAAATTTACAAATCACTGTCCAACAATTCAGGATATGTAATAGAATTTACTCTTATGGAATGTAGGTGGGTGGAAAATAAATTAACACAGTGCAAAGGTGACAAAATTTTCTTGTTACTTTTTATTTAGTTGCTCTTACTGTGTAGCAATAAGATTTGGTTATGATGTCATCATATCATTTGGGTTGGTAGTCACAGTGATGTCCATCCTCTCCTGAGCTCTCTCCTATCCAAGGACATGTGAGTGGAAAATTCATAGAAAAGCACTGCTGTGCTCTTCATCTAAAAGGTATTTTCTCTATTGTGTTGTAGTAGCCACATCTATCTCTTACAGTACCTCCTTAAAATAATCCTTCAGACTTTACTTCACTTCTACTAATGTCAATAAGACCAAGGAACCGATAGTAGACTTCAGGAGAGGGAAACCAGAGGTCCATGAGCCGGTATCATCAAAGGATCAGAGGTAGGGAGTCAGTAACTTTAAATTCCAGTGTGTTACTATCTCAGAGGACACATCATATAAATATGACTGTGAAGAAAACACAACAGAGCTTCTACTTCCTCAGGAGTCTGTGGGGATTTGGCATGTCATCCAAATCCTTGGCAATCTTCTATAAATTTGTGGTGGAGAGTGTTGACTGGCTGTACTACAGCCTGGTATGGGAACACCAATGCCTTTGAGCAGAAAATCTGACAATAGGTAGTGGATTTGGCCCAGTACATCATGGGTAAAACCCTCCCAACCATTGAGCATATCTACATGGAACATTGCCATAGAAAAGAAGCATCCATCATCAAATATCCTCACCAACCAGGCCATGTTCTTTTCTTTCTGCTTCTGTCAAGTAGAAGGTACAAGTGCCTCAGGACTCGCACCACCAGGTTCAAGAACAATTACTACCCCTCAACCATCAGTCTCTTGAACAAAAGGGGATAACTACTCATTTAAGGGCTCTTTTAGCTTGTTTTTTCATGTTCGTTATTTATTGCTATTTATTATCTATATTTCCAAAGTTTATCTACAGTTCCTGATGTTTACAGATCCTGCTTAGTTACTGTTCTAGATTTGCAAAGTATGCCTGTGGTAAAAGAATCTCAGGGTTGTATGTTGTGACATGTATGTACTCTGATAATGGATTTTACTTTAAACTAAGGTACTTTGCTTTAACCCCTTATCCCCCAGTCTCCTTCAACAGCACAATTCTCCCATGAATCCTATCCCTTTCCCTGATGTCGCCACTTCCTAATCCATGAGCCTTGCGTATCAGACAAAGTAACTGGCAAAAGCAGATGAACTGTAGTAGTTTAGCACTCTGAAACGTCTGATCACGTAGCCTCATTGGATTGGGCTTAACAAATGAGGGACTGCCAACCCAATCAACTTGGCGATGTCATATCCAGATCTTATCCACTTACAGTACTTACTGACTGAAGTACTAATTGACAAAGTTTGTTGCTTCTTTCACATGAGCTTTGTCTATTCCCCTAGTCAAATGTTGATCTCTGCTGTTAAATAATTGTCAGTATTTCATTAGTTATAATGTCGTTGCTGATAAAATGGCTTAATGTCAGAGAAAAACATCCCTCCTACATCATGGAAATCACTGGGAAAAGGGGGCTGATGTTACAGAAAATCAAGACCAGGAAGGTAACCCCTCTATAACGTGAGGGTCACTAACAACTGGAGAAATCACAAGCAAGAATTCTGGCTGATGTTCTGTGTACTATGCTCCTATTACGACATGTTGAATATTGCTGTGTTATCTTGTATCAATCTCAGTCCTAAACATGCACATACTTTAGTTCCTTTTTGACTACCTTGAGGATGTATCACATTCTTCTTTTCCCTTTCAGTGTAGAATGGAACTTAAAGATGTATCTGCAGAGACGGTGTATGATGTACTGCATGATAATGAGTACCGTTACAAGTGGGATAAGCAGGTCATTAAGACTTTTGACATTGCACGACTCACAGTGAATGCAGATATTGGGTATTATTCATGTGAGTGAATTTAAGGTTTCTACATTTAAAATTTCAGTGAGTACAAAAGTTGTTTTGTGACAAATTGCACAGGAGGAGGACATATTCATTTTGTTTAGGCAAGCTAACTATAGTTAATTATTAGTGATCTGTAAATGAATTGTAAAATTCATGCAGATGATTTTACAGGCTGCAGTGAGAACCAGGCATATAAGTGTCCTGACATAGTTTATTGTTTATGTAATATATTCTGTCGTTTCCTAAAATCTAGTAGGTCAAACTTAATTGGTACAATTAACAGAAGAGATCTGAGGGTTAATTACATTCCAGCTGGGATACTAGTTTATTTTGGTGTTCGTGCATTCAAGGGAAATACTGGCAGTTTTCCAGATGTTAGATGAACACAGGATTGTTGGAGCATCCTAATATTCACTGAATTTGCCATTAAGGAACAGCAACCTGAGCAAGGTACTGAGCTGCTCCTGTGAAATTGTAATCCATAAATTTTCAATGTTATGGTGGAAGTTTAATAAGTCTATAATAATTCTGCACCCTTTCTGCATGAATGGTGTGGCAGTGATCTGTATTCCTAGAATGAATTTGAAAGTCAACAGGCTCCCAAGTTTTCAGTGGAGAAACCACGTGCTTTTATTTGCTCTTTATTTATAGATTTATGTATTTCACAGATAGCATAAACTACAATAGCTTGCATTATTGTAACCATGATCTTGGCCGCCTTCAGACCTACTCCCCATCATTGAGTTGCTAACTTTAGTTGCACTAATGTAAGTTGAGAGTGAAATGTGATTGTTTTAAAGTAAATATCATTTTGTTTAATTGCTCGCATCTACATGGCAACTTGTGTTTTGAAAAGAAAACTTCAATTTCTTCATACAATAAATAGCTTTTAATTCGTTAGATAGTAAGGCCCTTCAAATAGTAATGGCAGGTCTAAGTGATTAATCTGTTTCTTGTGTTTGGTTGGAGAGAAAATATTGAGCAATGCCACAAAATTGTTGACATTTGAGCAAGGGGACAGAAGTCTATCTGCTATTGAAATCGTGGCTGAGTTCTAAACATTTCATTGAGCTCAATTATAAGGTTCATGATATCATGAAAACTGTTGTCAACTAGCCATGCACTTAAATATAGCATTGGAAGTAGGAGTGTAGTTTGCCTACTATACTATTAACTATGTATGTTGTATAATTTGAAATTAATACTTTAAAAATGCACCAGTGTTTTGTGTCTATTTTTTTCCTCAGGGAAATGTCCAAGCCCCCTTAAAGATAGAGATGTGATTACTTTAAGGTCATGGCTTGTCATAGACAAAAATTATATGATCATCAACTACTCTGTGAAACATCCTGTAAGTATGAACTCCTGCACCTTATCTCCAATACATAACAGAGAACAAAACTCTTCAGAGTGAGAGAGATGTTAATGTAATTTATTTAAACAATTGTATTTCAAATGTTCAAGCATTGATTAGATTAACTCAAGTCCCTCAAAAGCCTCTAAAGTAGTTTGTTTGCTCTGGTTTAGATTTGCTCTGGCAAAAACAATACTGTAGCATGAATTTTATTGGTTCGAATCTGATACTTGGTGCTTGTATTCTGTGGCTATGCTACATAGTGTGTGTATAATACACCCATAGTATATGTATTCAGACTAGTTAACAGTGTTTCTATTCTTGGGTTGTGAGGTCTAACTTAAATCCTACCTGTAATCCTGGTTACTAATGTAATAGAAACACAAATGATACAATTGTTTTTTAAAGTTTTGATATCAAAATACTTTTTTTTAAAAAAGCACATAGTATCATCAAAGTCTTTTTCAGAAAGCATACTAGGATTGTGTACAGCAATTCACTGTTGGCTTGAAAGTTGTTCTCATGAGGCTTTGGGTCAAGCACTGGAACTTAGATTTTGAATTTCTTATCTATTATTATGCATTAAGCTCTTTTAATTACACAGTGCTTCTGATATGCACTGAACAAAATTGGAACTATTTATAATATCTTGCTATTTATAATAAGTTAGCAGTAGAAACCAAAGTGAAGGTGACATTTAGCCAATTGAATTTGACACAAGGACAAGTGCATTCCTTCCTTTACAGTGGTAGGGGAACGAGATACCTTATTCCAATAAACATAGTGAACTTCTACTAGTAATCAATTGTAGAGATGTTTTAAAGGCCAATAATTAAGTACCATTCATGAAATTGGGAAATTAATAGAGTAATTGAAGGCAGGATCAAAGATGTTTTGAGAAGAATTGTTTGATAGAATTAAGAATTTCATCATTTGACCAACTGCTATGAAAATAAGAGTGATTTCATATCTGAAACATTTCGAATGATGAAGATGTAACGATTAGAGTCATGGCTTGGAACTTCCACTTGTTTCCAGGCTATTTTCCTTAAATGAATTTGCCTGCTTTCAGTGAAACCTGTGGAAAAGATAGCATAATTTTAAACAGAAATTGCAATATAATGCAATGCATCAGCTGCATTAGTTTTAAGAACACTGTAGAAGCCATTCTCAAGTCATGAAAAAGGCCCACGGTGAAATTAATTACTATTTGGGTGTTTCCAGTGACATGACTTGCTTTTAAGCTTTCTGAAAAGTAACAAAAAGTAAAGTTAGTTCCTTTGGCTACAAAAAAAACCAATGGTTGGGTTTCATTTTCTTTTTTGGATTCACAAATAACTAGTTGTTTTTCCGCACTCTAATGTGAAAAGAGCTGAATTTAAGTCTTGTTTTTAGACAATTTGAGTTACTTGCAGATGGCTTTTTATGTGCTTATTTTTGATTTTATTGGTTCACTTTATGATATCACTCATTAAAGCAATTTTTAAACATAACAAAACTCTAAAATGGTGCTCAATTGCGCTGCTTCGATACAAGTTTTTGGATCTGCTCTGCAAATTAGATTAAATCTACAATCAGTTGAGATAAACTGTTCTAAAAGGGCATGATTAGCATCAGAATGACTGCATTATCATTGAAATCTCTACTCTTGGCCTTATTGAATTTTCAAAGTGTGTACAGAGATGGGAGTAATCAGGAAACTGACCAGTAATCATGAAATATGTTAAGCACAAATGTATTTCTTGTGCTCTGTGTGAACCTTGAATCAGTGAAATTTAAATGGACAATATTCAGACAATATTATTTGGCAAGCATTATTCATGAGTGCTAGTAAGTAACCAGCCCCAGTGTGAGACTAATAGTTTGCATCAATGCAATTGCTTTTGCTGAATCTCTCAGCAACAATAAGCTGCAGGTTAACTAGACCAGTAAAGTAAATACTGCAGCTGTAAGAGCTCAACAGAGTAGGTCTTGCTCTGGCAGAAGACCCATTTCCCAATTCCCCTGAAGCCTTGCCATCAGATACAAGACACAAGAAAAACATACTGTAATCTCTAGTTCCAACTATACTCAAAACCTGACACAATCCATAAAACATCAGCCCCATTGATTGGCATTCCATCAGTCACCTGAAACATCCACTCCTTCAATCATCCGTACATTATAGCAGGGTGGTCGATTAAAAATGTATTGCAGATACTGCCAGCACTATTTCAAAAACCAAGAGGTCGGAGCAAATTAGGCCATATGGCCCATCGACTTTGCTCCACCACTTCATCATGGCCGATCCATTTCCTGATCCTGGAATCATTTTCGTGATCCTCCTCTGAACCCTCTCCAATGTCAGCACATCCTTTCTCAGATAAGCGCCCAAAAACTGCTCACAATACTTAAAGTGAGGTCTCACCAGTGCCTTATAAAGCCTCAACATTACATCTTTGCTTTTATATACTCGTAATTTCAAAATGAATGCTAATATTGCATTTGCTTTCCTCATCAACGGCTCAACCTACAAATTAACCTTTAGGAAATCCTGCATGAGGACTCCCACATCCCATTGCACCTCAGATATTTGAATTTCCTCCCCATTTAGAAAATAGTCTACACTTCATTTCTTCTACCAAAGAGTATGACCATAAAATTCCACAACTGTATTCCATTTGCCACTTTTTTACCCATTCTCCTAATCTGTCTAAGTCCTTCAGTAGCTTCTCTACTTCCTCAAAATTATCTGTCCCTCCACCTATCTTCATATCGTCCAGAAACTTGGCCACAGAGCCATCAATTCTGTCATCCAAATCATGGAAGTGTAATGTAAAAAAAGCAGTCCTAACACAGACCCCTATGAAACACTAGTTAACAGCAGCCAATATGAAAAGTTTCCCTTTATTCACACTCATTGCCTCGTCTCAGTCAGCCAGTGTTCTATCTTTCCTGTAATACCATGGGCTCTTAACTTTTTAAAAGAACCTCGTGTGGCATCTTGTCAAAGCCCTTCTGAAAATCCCAGTACACAACATACACCAATTCTCCTTTGTCTATCCTGCTTGTTATTTTTTCAAAAGAATTCCAGTAGATTTGTCGGGCAAGACTTTCCAAAAAAGAAACTATGCTGACTACAGCCTATTTAATCATGTGCCTCCAAGTATTCCAAAACCACATCCTTAACATCTTCCCAACCACTGAGGTCAGACTAACTGACCTATAATCTCCTTCCTTCTGCCTCTCCCTTCCTGAAGAGTGACATTTGCAAGTTTGCTATCCTCTGGAACCATGCCAGTATTTTCTTTTTTGAAAGAATAGTACTAATGCCTCCACAATCTCTTCAGCCACCTCATTCAGAAAACTGTGGTGTAGACCATCTGTTCCAGGATTTATCTACTATGAGACCTTACAGTTTCCCAAGTACCCTCTTCCAAGTGATGGCAACTTCACTCACTTCTGCCCCCCCCCCACCCGACACTCTTGAACTTCCAGCATATTGCTAGTGCCTTCTACAGTGAAGACTGATGCAAAACACTTATTCATAGAAACATAGAAAACCTACAGCACAATACAGGCACTTTGGCCCACAAAGTTGTGCCGAACATGACCCTACCTTAGAAATTACTGGGGTTACCCATAGCCCCCTATTTTTCTAAGCTCCATGTACTCAAACCACATTATCCAGTTCGTCTGCCATTTCTTTGTCCTCCATTACTATCTCTCCAGCATTATTTTCCAACAATCCATTATCTACTCTGTCCTCTCTTTTTCTCTTTATATATCTAAAGAGATCGTCGGTATCCTCTTTAATATTAGCGGATAACTTACCTTTGTATTCCATTTTTACCTTAATGATTTTTTTTTAGTTGCCTTCTGTTACTTTTTTAAAAATGCCCCAATCCTCTAATTTCCCACTAATTTTTGTTTTATTATATACACTCTGGCTTTGATTCCCCTTGTCAATCATGGTTGTGTCATCCTGCCTTTAGAATACAACTTCTTTGGGATGTATCTATCCTACACCTTCCAAATGGTTCCCAGAAACTAATTCCTTTTACTCTACCGCAATACTGATATAGTGGACTTTAGCTTCTCCCTCTCAAATTGCAAGGTGGATTCTATCATATTATGAGCACTGTTCCCTATGTGTTCCTTACCTTAAGCTTTCTAATCAATTTCAATTCATTGCACAACACTAAACCCAGAATTGCCTTTCTCCTAGTGGGCTCAACCACAATAATTCTGACAAGCCATCCTATAGGCATTCTACAAATTCCCCCCCTTGGAATCCAGCACCAACCTGATTTGTCTTATCTACCTGTATATTGAAATCACCCATGACAATCAGAACAATGCCCTTATTACATGCATTTACTATCTTCCATTCTAATTTGTAGCCCACATCATTGCTGTCGTTCGGAGGTCATAACTCCCATCAGGGTCTTTTGACCTTTGAAGTTTTTCTTGGTTCTACTCACATTTCTACACCTTCTCATCCGATGTCACCTCTCTCTAAGGATTCGATTTCATTTTTTATCCAGAGCCACCCCAACCCCTCTGCCTAGCTGCCTGTCCTTTGAACACAATGTGTATACTTGGATGTTGAGCACCCAGCTATAATTTTCTTTCAGCCACAATTCAGTGATACCCACAACGTCATACATGCCAATCTCTAACTATGCTACAATTTCATCTACCTTGTTCTGTATACAGCATACATTCAAATATAACATTTTCAGTCATATATTGATCACCCTTTTCAATTTTATACCCTTTTATATTGCAACTCATCCCGTTGACTTCAGTTTTGCCCTGTCATCAGCTTGTCCTTGCTAGGAGTCTCACTATACACTGCCTCTATTTGTAAACCAACTGCTCCATCTTCAGCCATATCACTCTGCCAAATTAGTTTAAACCCTCCTCAACAGCTCTGGCAAACCTACCCACGAGCAAGGTTCAGGGATAAATGACTGGAGAGAGATCAGTAGGGAGGTATGAGCTGACAGGAGTTGCGAAGTGATCTCTGAATGCGGGGACAGGGGGCAGGTTTGTGGTGGATAGTGGAATGATGTGACTGGTGGTAGAATTACTTTGGAGAGGATAGAAGTTGCAGAGGATTATGTGTTGGATCCAGATGCTCGTGGAGTGGTAGGTACGGACACAGCTCTCAGATGCTTCCTCTTACCTCAGAATCAGAACCACACTGAGAAGCAGCTGGCTATTGTCCCCTGCTTCATTACCAACCTCTGGAGATCTTCCATCTACAGCCTCCATCTTCATATTTCCTCTACACCATACTGCTCATTTCTACCTCCTACCTAAGATCGACTGTTCCTATAGGCCTACTGTTACTCTTGCACTACTGAACTCATATTTGCATATCTCAACTCCATTTTGTCGCCAGTGGATCAGTCACTTTCCACCTACATCCGTGGCATGTAACATGCTCTCTCTAACTTCAAACGTTTTCAGTTCCCTGACCCTGACAACATTTTCACCATGGATCTACAATCCCTCAACTGTCTCCACATCTTTCTTGGTAAGAGACCCAACTAGTTCCCCTCCATTGCTACCTTCCCCCATCTGGTAGACCTGGTACTAACCCATTGCAACTTCTGGTTCCTTCCATTTCCTCCAAACCATGCCTGCCTGCCTTTATGTCAACTACATGGTTCCAAGACCACTTTGCAAGCCTACACAGAAAATGTTCCTTGATCTCTTTCTCTGTTACATTGACTGCATCCTGCTTGTCAATTTTATCAGCTTTGCATCCAATCTTCCACCCTGCCCTCAGATTAACTTGCTCCACCTCTGACATCGCTCTTCCCTTCCTTGATCTCTTTGTCTCCATCTCTGGAGACAGATTATCGGCCAACATCTTTTGCAAACCCACTGACTCCCAGTTACCTCTGGTACACCTCTTCCCATCCTATCACCTCCAAGGATGCTATTCCTTTCTCTCAGTTCCTCCACCTCCACCTCCTGTCTCAAGATGAGGTTTTCCATTCCAAGACATCTGATGTCTTTTTCAGAAAAGTGTTTCTGCCCCACCACTACCAATGCTATCCTCATCTGTATCTCCTCCACACATTTTCCCTCACCCTACTCTGCAACCCTCTCCCCAACATAACAGGAATGGGGTTCCCCTTGTCCTTGCCTACCAACAATCCAATACATCATCCTCCACAACCTCTGTTGGGATCCCGCCACAAGGCACATCTTTCCCTCCCTCACATTTCTGCTGTCTGCAGAAATCACCCTTGCATGCTTATCTGTACTGATCTCCCTCCTAGCACTTATCCCTGCAGCTGTGCTAAGTTACACCTGCTCTTAAACCTCCTGTCTCTTTCAGGCTTAAAATAGTCTTTCCAAATGAGGCTGTGCTTCACCTGTGAATCTGTCAATGTCATATAGTACACTACCTCACTACTTTTTTATTTGCTTTTTTGCACAACTTATTTTAACTATTTAATAGACATATACTTTAACTGTTTTTTCTTTATTTATTTATCATGTATTTCATTGTATTGGTGCCATAAAGTTAACAAATTTCATGACATATGCTGGTGATATTACATCTAATTCTGATTTATTGTATTCTGTGCTCCCAGGGCAGCCTCTATATAGGTAAGATCCAATAAAAATTTGGGGGGGGGGCACTTCAGCGAGCACCTTCACTCTGTACACTGCAAGAACCAGGATTTCCCCGTGGCCACCCATTTCAATTCTACTTCCCATTCTCACACTAACATGTCTGTCCACAGACTTCTGTACTGCCATAATAAGACCAGGCACAGGTTAAAAGAGTGATGTCTAGTATTCTGTCATGATAAGACCAGGCACAGGTTGGAAGAGTGATATCTAGTACCCTGTCATGAATCTCCAACCTGAAAGCATCAACATCAATTTTTCTAACAGCTGGTTACCACTCGCGTTTCCATTTGTTTTCCTTCATACCTGTAGCCCCCTCACCCTTTTTCTTCCCCTTCCCCACTCTCACAACCTATTACCTCCCACTGATTCCCCACGTTTAATCTATGATCTACTGTCCTGTCCTATCAGATTCTTTTGTCAACCTTTTGTCTTTGTCAACTGTCATCTAGCTTTCGATGTCATTCCTTCCTCTCTCACCCACCCACCCACCGACTTTCGCTCCCTTACCTGGATTCACCTAATACCTGCCAGGTTGTGCTGCTTTCTCTATTTTTTATTTCTGGCTTCTGTGCGCTTCCTTTCCAATCATGATGAGGGGTCTCTGCCGAAAACATAGACTACTTTTCCCCCTCCATCGATGCTGCCGGACCTGCTGATTTCCTCCAGGATGTGTCTGCGTCTGTGTTGCATACAACACTGATCTGTAGAGCATATATCCTAAATATGGAAAAAAACTAGCATTTAAAGATTTTTCACATTCCCAATGAAGGTAAATATTAAGATTTAGCAACATTTTTTACTGCCTATAGTATAATCAATTACCTGCTGCTCACACTGACCAGAGATCAACTACTCATTAACATTGTTTCATTTTTGTTACAGGATTATCCTCCTCAGAAAGATCTCGTCAGAGCTGTGTCCATTCTAACAGGTTATCTAGTCCAGTCTACGGGTTCCAAAAGTTGTAATCTTACATATATGGCTGAAGCAGATCCCAGAGGTAATAGAGCACTGTAAAAATGTCAGGCTGTACAGTTTGTTTCTTTCACTGCCTGGAGTTGATTGTGTTTTTTACATAACTTCCCACTTTTGTGTTAACTTACGTGAGTTTCATCGGGCCATTCAACTCAAGATTTTGTAGAGAACCATCAAGAAGCTAATAACACTTGTTGGTCTTGTGGAATGATTTGGATGTCACAACAGATCTGATGAAAGCATTAACTCCCATTTCTCCATAGATTTTGCTGACCTTATGGATATTTAGGTTTTAGACTTGTTACAGGGAGGTTATCAAACAAAATTTGATTGTAATCCACACAATGTTAGGGCAGATGGCTGAGTATGGTGCATCTCTGTTCCCTTACAGAAGCTGATAGCTTTGATGGAACCAGATGAAAACTGCTTGTTTCAGGTGCTGGTATGCGATGCATGCAGAGTCATTGCAGCTGCTGAGTATGATCTGACCTTTGATGTTGGGGATATTAGCTTGTTAGAGGTTTCATTGATACTGCCAATGGATTTGGAGGACTTTTCAAAGGCGGTGTTGGTTCTTCTGTACTTGAAAGTTCCTGTAGTATGTTGTCTATACATCCAATCTATAATGAAATTTATTTGGAGCCAACTGGTCTCCAGCCATTCTTCCTTGTGGCTGAAGGATCTGTGAATACAGATGAGGTGATGGATTTGATTCTTAATGTCTGCTGTTGCTGAAAATTAGCTTCTGACATAAAGGAAGTTATCTTTGTTTGGTGTGGTGCAGTGGGGTCAAGTTGATTATGGATCTTTGCCTTCTAAAGTAAAAATGGAAAACATAGAATGAAAAACTCATCAGTTATTGAATGTCTTCTGGACATATAGTAGAAAGCCCACCCTTGTGTTTTGATTAAAGAATCAACCACGGTTTGGACTTCTCCCTACCTCTTCCACATGTGTAAGCATTTTGGTTCCAGAATGGATACAAGAAAGGTTGAACAGTTTCTTGGTTGTCCTGTACATTATCTCTACTGTAAAAGTGAGCATTAGAGGCAAGAGGAGGTATTGCAGCAAGAAAGGTTGAAGAACAGACTGGGAAAAAATTAGTAAGTGTTTTGTGGAGTTCTGTGCTAATGTTTACCAATCACAAAGCGGTCCAGGTGTTGAAGCTATGGATGCATTTTTTGATAATCTGAATCTGTCCACACTGTCAACAGATTCAGTAAATACACAATGCTGATATAAGCCTAGATGAGATCAAGAAGGTCATCTCTTCCCTCCCCAATAATAAGGCAGCAGGTTCTGATTATTTTAGCACGGAATTCTTCAAAGTATTTGGTTCAAAATTGTCACCTCTGAACTTGCGAATGTTTAATCACTCTAGGACAGCTTCCAGATTGCCACCCACTTTATGTAAAGCCAATGCTTCTCTGATTCCAAAACCAGGCCATGATCCAAAGTGGTTTCATCATATCGCCCCATTTCGCTGCTGCCCATTGAAACCAAAATTCTTAGGAAAGTCCTGGCCAATAGGCTAAAAGAATGCATTTGCTCTATTATTCATCCAGATCAAACTGGCTTTATGCCAGGTAGACAGATGCATTTTAATTTGCGTCATCTTTTCAATATTTTATATACAAAACATGCAGAAGAGGCTGTAGTCATTTCATTTGATGCGCAACATGCGTTTGACCAAGTAGAATGGCCATATATGATGTTTGCACTTAAGAAATTTGGATTTGGACCATCTTTCATTAAATGGATTGAGATAATTCATTCACACCCATCTGCTTCTATTATCACTAATCACAATATTTCCTCCCCTTTTGCAATTCATCGTGGGACTTGTCAAGGCTGCCCCTTTCTCCGTTTTTGTTTGCAGTTATCATTGAGCCACTGGCTGTTAGCATCCAACAGGACCCTTTGATAGCTCCCATTGATATTCATGGACATTACCATCACCTTTTGTTTACGCTGACAATGTCCTTTTATATATCTCCAGCCCACAAACATCAATATCCGCCCTTCTGACTCTAATTAATAATTTTGGTAGTTTCTCAGGTCTCTCCACTAGTTAGGATAAGAGTGAACTAATGCCAGTCACTGCAGTGGTTAATACAGTGTATTTACGGTCCATTCCCTTTAAAATAACTTATGATAATTTTTCCTAACTTGGTGTGACTGTTACAAAAAACCCAGATGACCTTTTGCAAGTGAAATGGCGGAACAAAGTTGAGCAGGTTAAACGCAATGTTGACTTTTGGAAAACCCTTCCAATTTCTTTGGTGGGGAGGGTTAACACAATCAAGATCATTATACTGTCACGATTCCTTCATCTTTTCCAGTCAATTCCATGTTTTATTCCTCTGTCATATTTTAAGCAATTGGATTCAATTATTATACCCTTCATTTGGAATTATAAAGTCATTAGAATTACTGAAAAACACTTGTCAAAGCCAAAGGAAGCAGGTGGTTTTCCCCTACCGTACGTTAAAATATATTACTGGGCTGCCCACCTATCCATTCTTGCATGGTGGAAAGAAGGCCCACCCTCTACCTCAGACTCGTGCCCAGCATGGTTACTCATAGAGCGAGTGCTTTGTAAGAAGACTTCCTTACCAGCTCTCCTTAATAGCCCTACTGCAGTTAATAAGTTACATTTTAGTAACAGCTTTGTAGTTGGCAGCACTATAAGAAATTGGAAGTAGATTCAACTACACATTAAGGCCCCAAAAACTTAAATTAACACTCCGATTTGTGACAATCATTCCTTATTGCCTGGCCTGAATGATACTGTTTTTTCTACCTGGAAACAGAGAGGCATCTGTAGTGTAGGTGACTTATATATTAATGGAAACTTTGCCTCATTTGCGCAGTTACAAGCAGTTTACAATACCCCTGTATCTAGTTTTTTTTAGATATTTACAAATTTGAGATCATGATAGGAAATATATACCTAACTTCGAAGTTTTAGACAAACATGAGTCCCTGGAGACAATAAATAAATTTGATCCTGTTACTCATAGTGCGGTATCCTATTTTTATCAGATCCTACATAATGGAGCTCGGGTGAATACTGCAGGTCTTAAACAGGCATGCGTGGATGAATTGGGTATAGAACTGACAGAGGAGGTCTGGGATGAGTGTTTAAAGAGTATACATGATTGTTCGGTCAACGTCAGACACCGACTTATACAGTTTAAGACATACATAGACTTCATTATTCCAAAGAAAAGTTACACAGTTTCTACCCTGATGTTTCACCAGTTTGTAATAGATGTAAATCTGTGAACAGTAACTTGTCACATGCATTCTGGTCATGTTGTAAGCTTTATGCATACAGGAAAAGTATTTTTCACTGTTTCTCTGAGGCTTATGGGAAGCAGTGGGAACCAGACCCGCTTATAGCCATTCTTGGAGCAACAAGCTCCCTATTTTCAGCCAATAAGTATGGGAAAAAAAGGCTGTATTGTTTGACATGGTGATTGCTAAGAAGTTAATCCTGCAAATATGGAAAATGGACTCTGTGCCTATGTACCATCTGTGGCTGAGAGAACTGGCAAATACTTTGCATTTGGAGAGACGGAGACTATGTAATGAGGACAGAGGGGACATCTTTGAAAGAATATGGGGCCCTGTATTGGACTTTCTTACGGGGTGAGGACTGAGGTTTTTTGGTGTGGTGCACCTCTGCTGTGTATGTTTACTTTTGCCTTTATATGTTTCTCCCTTTTGCTGCTCAATATTTAATTAGATTTTGTTAAGGTCGTGGTTTTTGTAGATGTGCTGTTTTTGTTTTTTGGTTTAAAAAAAAGAATATGACCAAAAACAAAAGAAAGATTGAAAAGAGAATTAGTGCTTTGATAAAGCCTTGTTTAACCCCTGTGCCCAGTGAGAAGGTGTCCTTGGATGTGAGAGGATCAGGCTTTTATGTCATTGTGGAGTAGATTGAGAACAGTCACATTTGAGAAAGATCCCCAATATGAGTATTTTAGAAGGGAAAGGGATCATCTCATAAAGCAACAATAATGACTGTTTAAGATGGGTTGCAATACTATATATTAAAATAATTGTTACTTTGTCTCCACCTGCATCTTTAATAAAGTTTGTAGCACTTGTTGCTATGTCTGAGGACTGTACAGATATGCCTGTCCTTTCCAGAATTTCTGGAGTAGAGACATTCCAATTAAACACAGATCCACAGTGCATGTCATTCTGCTGTGCCGAAAGCTAAACTCTACTATTACTTTGCAAATAGTCTCAACACTTTACTCCACACAATGCATGAAGATGTGGCATCTACTCAATCAATACAGTAGAACTAAGTTTGTGAATTTGCTATATGAATTTCTAAAAGCTTGGTAGGTCATAAACACCAATTTCCGACAGTGAAAATATAATGTTTTAAATCATTGTGTCTCTATTTAGCCAGGAAAAAATGCTTGCTTTAAACTTTTAAGTTCTGGGAATGTTTACTGGTAATCCAGGTCTGTATTCAGTCTTTCATACCATTTTATTACGGAAAATGTTAGCCTTTATCATAATCTTTAAGTTTGTTTAAAACTGGTTACATTAAAAATATTATTGATCACATTTTAAGATTTGTTAAAGGATTAGAAAATTGCGGTGGAGTTTAAAAGAAATCGACCACTTTAGGTTAGTTGGACTAACTCATGAAGTTTTAATCATTTTTATCAGGGTCTCTACCAAAGTGGGTCATCAACAAAGCTTCACAGTATCTGGCTCCCAAAGTAAGTTTTAATTACTTAGCATTACCTTATGTAATGAGTGTAGATCATTTTTTTGAAGTAAGTGTTTGATTTATACAATCAAGATTATTTTAATATATGTAAGGGATACAAGTCATTATTGTTGTGCTGAGTTTCGTGAGAAAGCCACTGTTGGCAGTTGACATCAACAATTTAAAATGTATTGAAAAATTTGCCGGTGACACTGTATTGATTGGCCTTGTCTCAAACAATAATGAGGTGGCCTACAGGGAATAAGTCATCTCTCTGACACAGTGGTGTCAAGAAAACAACCTCTCCCTCAATGTCACAAAAACAAGGGAGCTGGTTGTGGGTTACAGGAGGAATAGAGATGGGCTAACCCCTGTTGACATCAATCGATCTGGGGTTGAGAGGGTAAACAGCTTCAAGTTCCTTGGCATCCACGTCACCAACGACCCTCGTAGTCTGTACACACCAGGTGTGTGGTGAAAAAGGCACAACAGCGCCTCTTTCACCTCAGCCGGTTGTGGAAGTTTGGTATGGGTCCCCAAATCCTAAGAACTTTCTCCAGGGGCACAATTGAGAACATCCTGACTGGCTACATCACTGCCAGGTATGGAAACTGTACCTCCCTTAATCGCAGGACTCTGCAGAGAGTGGTGCGGACCTGTAGTTGTGAACTTCCCATGATTCAGGACATTTACAAAGACAGATGTGTATTTTTAAAAAAAAAACCCAAGCCATCCCAACCACAATCTATTCCCGCTGCTACCATCCAGGAAGCGGTACCGCAGCATAAACAGGCTCAACAGGCAAACAGGCTCCGGGACAGCTTCTTCCACCAGGCCATCAGACTGATTAACCCGCCCTGACTTGAGTGTACTCTATATCACATTGACTATTTATTATAAATTACTAAGATTGCACATTTAGGTGGAGACGTAACGTAAAGATTTTTACTCATGTATGTGAAGGATGTAAGAAATAAAGTCAACTCAATTCAATATTCAAAACTAGCATCTAATCACTAATGCTATTTAGCAAACCCTAGCATTTTGTATTGAGGTCATGTACCATTTGTACCATCTTTGTGGTTTCTGAAGTGCATTCGAATGCCGTAATATTGAGGAATTCTGATATTAATGTGTCTATTGTAAGTGTTAACCTACCATGGGTGGTTTTTCAATGTTAAAGAAGCTAAATAAACTTTAAAGCTACATCTCTATTTGAACATATTTTTAGGTTCTTAAGCGACTGCACAAAGTGTGTCTCAAGTACCCGGAATGGAAAGGGAAGAACAGACCAGACTTCAAACCATGGCTCTACCCAGAACAGAATAGCCTTCCAACCATGAGTCTTGATGTACTCTCAATCCAGCATGCAGATTCACTGGAAAATATAGATGAAAGTGCCTTATCTGAAGGGAATGGTAGTGATGAAGAAGTCTTAAAAGGCTGAAACCACATTGCATTATTCCTTCATAATACTGTAAGCCCTTGGAGTTTGCAGGAGGAGGGAATGTTCATAATTGGCCCTTAGAATTTGGGTAGCAAATTCTTAACAATGGGTTAATTTTGTGATTTGGGAGGTAGATATTATTGAATCAAGGTTACTTATACAAAGCATCTGACATTCATACAATAAATTAGATCTTTGCACTTGCTGTAGTTAAATTTGTGATTGAGCAATTGAAAATAATCAGTCACAATAGATTTCCAGTATATCTGAATAGGCCTCACAGTTAGAAATACCTGAATTAGTGATGAAGATGACATGAAAATTTATCCTTCAATGAAAATGAAGAATCTTTGAACTGCAGGCATGGTGGGTCTCTGGTTGGATGGCATGGGAGGAGGGGCAGGTGTAACAATATTTATGAAGAGCATGTGATGTTTCTTTTTCTGCTTTGATCTTAATTTTTTTTTTTTTTGAAAATACTTATTTTAATATACAGCATCCTCCTTCCAAGCAATGGTTCTGATCACGATGTGATAAATTTGTGATGCAGAAATAAGAATTACATCCAGCAAAGTCTCTTTTCTGCTGAATCACTGGTGATAATGATGCACTGTATTTTGAACTGCTTTCCAATGAAAGGGGTGAGAAAGTAATCCTAGAACTTGAGTTTTCAAAATTATCTTAGTTTCGTAAATGTGACGATACCTTTGTACAAGGTTTAGAAACTTGTGTCCTGATGTTGAAGGTGTTGGTTGGGTGTTGCAGGTCTGCATCTTCTTAGTGAAGCAAGTCTTCTAAGGTATTGGGCACAATGGTTCACTACTTCAGTTACTTCCTACCTTCTAGAATTTAAACTTTACCACTTGATTCCCATTTTAAATACTGGCTGCACTATTTCTTAAAAATGCTACAAACAGGCAATTTTGTAAATGAAGGGAGATTGAAATTGGCAGTGGGAATTGGGGCTGAAATTGAAAGTTCCCATTTAAGTATGAGGTATGGAAATAGAACTGAGCTTAAGTATGAGATTAAGGGATACCAGCTGACAAGGTAAGTAGGAACTTCGTTATCTTTTCATGTTATTGTCTTTGACAGAGTTACGCTTGTTTAATTGGGGTTTGGGAGTTTGGTAGATTTTGTACATTACACATGGTGAGATTTTGTGTGGGGAGCAAATGTTTTAAAAAAGGGAGGAGGAATTTTGAGTTTGTAAAGGGGTAGATGGACCAAAATACTTAACATAGTTTCATTAGTAAATATTGCTTGGACTTCTGGGGGGGGGGGGGGGAGAGGAGTGAAAAATTATGCTGACAATGTTCATTTTCATTTTTTAACAAATTGAAAAGTTGCCATGAATTAGTATCCTCCATGCACTATCAGAGAGCAGGGCTCTGTCAACACGACCTCTGACACATGGCATGGAATTGAATGTGGGACTGATATGTTAATACGGCCTACAGCATTCTTGTCTGATCTTCAGAATTACAATTTAAAAGCATCTTTAAATTCAGAAGACTATTAAAGCCAATGTGCTTGTATTTAATTAACTACTGATTTGTGAAATAGACTTTAACAGCAGCAAACTTAAAAATTATACTTATAAAGCATAATCAAGAAAATAAGGCAGAATCTTCATTTTCTTCCTATAATCTCAAAGAAATTTTCGGCATTTAATCATGAAGAATGTAAATATCCAGGTGCCCTTTGAGTACTGGTGTTAGGTATATAGTTGGTGAAGGAAAAAATGGAAGTGCTATTTTGAGATCAAAATCATAGAATTACAGTTGGAATATTTTTAATATTTTGTTACGTGAGCTTGTATTTTTGTAACAATTCTGGATTCTCAATCTGAGTAAATGTATGCAAAGTTAAGCTTTCCACTAATAACAGATAACAATAATTAACCTTTTTAATGTTTTCTACTACTTATTGGGAATTTGTCTTTTCTATTTAATTGGAATGATTATAGAGAGGCCCCCTTCACAGAAATGATTTCCCTGCTCAATTCAGTAACACTTAAATGTTAGGGGATACTTAAGATGAGCCACCACATTTGAGGCATTGCACATCAAGTATCAACGTTCTACTGCTTTTTAGCATTTGTTTCATCTGAGGTCTCTACATGTTAGAAGAAAGGCTTTAAAATATTCTATTTTTTGTGTAAAGATGCTGATGTTTTTGTAATGAAGTTCATTAAATTTTAACACCTTGCTAAGGTTGGCATTTTAAAATAGTGTTGTCGATCAGGTGAATCATGATTTTGTTCTACTGTTGTCAGTTATATGACTGATTTGTATATGAAGCATAAACCAACATAATTTAAAGGTTTACCAAAGGCCTTGTGATATGTACCTGAAATTGATAACACCAAGTAATTAGTGTTATTTCACCCACTCTGGAAGTAAAACAGCTAGAATATTTTTTTAATGGTGCTAGTAGGTTTTTAATCATTATAAACAACCTGAAAATGACATTTGACCATTGGGCATTGTTGAAATCTTAGTAATATTAATTTGTTATCATTAAGTTCTTTCACTTTGTTTTATCATTGCTGATAATTTTCCTTTGGGTTTTCAAGTCAATGTTAAATGTATTGCTAGGGAAAGAAGATGGAAGGCTGGGCTTGTTTTGTTGCATTGAGTCTTTCATCGACTGTTAGAAAGCTTTAAAATTCTCTTCTGTACTTTAGATTCACTAATGCACTTTTCCTCCTACTTGTGTCACAAAAACGAAATGCTGCATGACTTCAGTAGTGTTCCATTGCAACAGATTTGGAGTTTTCTCCTAAAGCATTTTACAGAAAGAGTTAAATAGTCCATTCAGTGCAACTGCGGACCATCTCGTTAACTTCTAATGGACTATTTTGTAAAACTGAAGTTTTTCTTTGAGGAGGTAGAATCTGCAACCTTCCAATTAGTAGGATTCAAATGTTGATTCTGTATTTCATTTGAAACATCTTTAAATCTGTAATATTCTCTGTTCCGGCTACTACAATAAGAGAATCTGTCACATACATGTATTTTATTTCTGCTTTAATACCTCGCTTAAAATATATTGTGCCAAAAAATATTGAGAACTTGTATTGTCTACTGTTCCATTGTTTGTGTGTTTTTGTGCTGCCATCTAAGTCAACTTTGTTGTATTTAGGATATAAGATGGACAATTAGAAACGATAACACCACCAACATGTAACAGTGAAACTGGACTCTCCACCTTCTTCCTCAAGAAAGGGCTATTGGAAGAGAAAATATCAAATATTTTCCATTTAAACAACTTTGGGTAAATTTAGGGAACAATTTTCATACACTGTAACCCTTTTCTATCAGCAATGGGATGGTATGGAATTGTTCAGTTTATATATTGATAAAATTCCCTTGCACTAGTATTTATCTTCCTATGTATTAATGATTTTAAGGTATACCGTTTCTAACCAACCCACCTTCCAAGAGAAATCTCATAAGATGAAGAACCTAAGCAAAGCAGAATTGTGCATTTTGCTGCTAGCTTCACAGCATTAATGAAGAATATTACTGGTAAATATGTTTTGTATGAATGTTGTAGATGCTCATGTTTATTTGGATATTGAACTGTAAGGGTAAAGTTTATTTTAGTTCAACCATGATTATCATTTATTTTGCTAAACTATATTTTGTGTGAAGGTTATCTTTTAACATCAGAAACCTGAATATGAGCAAAAGGACCCTCATAATTAGATTTTTTAAAGTCATTAATTTCAAGTGGTGTAAGCTTGCCAAAGTGATTTTTGCACATTATACTTTGTCATACAAGCTGATTTACCTGGGTTACATTAATAAATGTATGTTTAAAATATTTCAGACAATGATTAGCTATTGTGTTTTGGCTTTGGTACTTCATTCATTAAGACAATTCTGGAGAAATGCTTTAAACCTGCAAGACTATTTTGAGGAATTGCAGGCTGTATTTTTAATGAAACCTTAACAGAATTAATAACTTTGTTACATACATCAGTACAATCACTTAATAATGCTCTTAACAGTGTTTTATTTTAATATACAATTTTTGAAACTGGGGGTGGAGTGTAGATAATGTTAACTTCTAGCTAATATTAAGCAGGAACAAGTAGATTATTTTGCTTAGCTTTGTTATCCCAGGATAGCAAGAGTTAAAGTCAATCAAGCTCCCTTCTCTTGATAATTCTCCGTTGACTCCCAGATAAGAACTAAATGTTCTGCTCCAATTACATGCCCTGCTTTATCGAACAAGTTACCGTTTCTTACCTCATTTGTTTCGAAGCTCTGGGATTTCGTGTTTTCCCAGAATTATATTGGAGCACTTAATAGAGAAAAGTTAAAAAGACATCTTTGCATCATACTTCCACTTCAGTAGGACTCCATGCATCAAGAAATTTGAATACCAGTTTGTAAAGTGATTCATTTACATGGTATATTGGTAAAATAGATATCAGTTTAATTCTTGCAGGTAGGGTCTTCTGTTTCAGAGGTTATATTTCTGATTGCTTAATGGGGAAAAGCTACTCAATTCTCTTGTGAATATCAATGGTTACAGAATGTTTATTCATAAAGCAAGATATTTTCACACAGCCACTCTTCTGGTTTGTTGATGTAATGACAAAATGCAGGTAGTAGCCCATGCTACCACAGTCACAGCAAGTTCATTGCAGAAATATGGATGTTTCTTTCAAAATCTCTTTGCATATCATTTGACACCAGATGGAAAAAGCAGGGAGTTTTGATGCAAACACAATCTCATTGCTACAGTAAAACCTATTTCATTGTAAAAGCAAATGTTGCAAAACTTCAGCTTTCCAGATATATTTTTATATAGAAAAAAGCTAAATACAATATCCATTATTAAAACTGATCCAGTGTAAGTTGTACAAACATTTTACTCTTATGGCTACCTGCTGGTGGATTAGATTCCTTTTTACAGAACCAGGTACCTTTTCACTTCAGACTAACGAGAATAATTTTCATAAAATTTGCATTTCAATAAATACCTCACATTTTAAAATCCCATTCTAACTCAACTGCAATCAGTTAAGGTGTGAAAAAGGTATTAATTTCCCAGCTAATTTAAGGTGTAGTGATCCCATCATATGGTCATCTGTAGTACCTCCTAATGCACTGTTCTCTCCTTTTGCCTTCGAAAGTCTGGAAAAAAAAAGATAATTATTCAGTATGGATTAAGAAAACAGCATTCAATTCCTAAAGAGTATTCCACAGTGACCTCATTCAAGGCACTGTCAATAATCAGAAACAAATCAATGAACTTCCAACAGAATCAGAAGTTAGATTTCTCTCCTCATTCATGCAACACCCAGTTTTTATCACAGTACTTTCAGGGTTGGAAATTCCCCAGAATGAATAGGAGTAAATGAGTTCAATGGGAGGATGTGCAAGATCAGCCACCTTCAATGCAAATTTTGTACATTATCAATCTTCAAAATCCCAGTTTATATATTATAAAGGCTAAAGGAATGTTACCCTTTGTTTGAGTAACTATGGGGGGGGGGGGGAATGATGCTTCATTTGTACAGAATCCTCACTGTACCAGTCAGCACATTAGGGATTAAAAGGCAGTAACAATCAATTACTATTTCCTCCAACCCTCCAGCCAGCCAAAGTAAAGATTAAAAGATTTGGTATTGGGAAATGAACCTGGTCAGGTGTCAGATCTCTCAGTGGAAGAGCATTTTGGAGATAGTGATCATAATTCTATCTCCTTTACAATAGCATTGGAACAGACAAGTTAGAAAAGCATTTAATTGGAATAAGGGGAATTATGAGGCTATCAGGCAGGAAATTGGAAGCAGATGTTCTCAGGGAAAAGTACAGAAAAAAATGTGGTAAATGTTCAGGGGCTATTTGTGTGGAGTTCTGCATAGGTATGTTCCAATGAGACAGGGAAGTTATGATAGGATACAGGAACTGTGCTGTAGGCTGTAATAATCTAATCAAGAAGAAAAGAAAAGCTTACAACAGGTTCAGAGAGCTAGGTAATGTTAGAGATTTAGAAGATTATAAGGCTAATAGGAAAGAGTTTAAGAAGGAAATTAGGAGAGCCAGAAGGGGCCATGAGAAACCCTTGGCAGGCAGGATTAAAGAAAACCCCAAGGCATTCTACAAGTATGTGAAGAACAAGAGGATAAGACATGAAAGAATAGGACCTATCAAGTGTAACAGTGGGAAAGTGTGTATGGTACTAGAGGAAACAGCAGAGGAATTAATGAATACTTAAGTATTCACTGTGGAAAAGGATCTTGGTGATTGTAGGGATGACTTACAGTGAACTGAAAAGCTTGAGCATGTAGATATTAAAAAAAGATGTGCTGGAGCTTTTGGAAAGCATCAAGTTGGATAAGTCACCGGGACCGGATGAGATGTACCCCAGGCTACTGTGGGAGGCAAGGGAGGAGATTGCTGAGCCTCTGGCAATGATCTTTGCATCATCAATGGGGACGGGAGAGGTTCTGGAGGATTGGAGGGTTGTGGATGTTGTTCCTTTATTCAAGAAGGGGAGTAGAAATAGCCCAGGAAGTTATAGACCAGTGAGTCTTACACCTCAGTGGTTGGTAAGTTGATGGAGAAGATCCTGAGAGGTAGGATTAATGAACATTTGAAGAGGTATAATATGATTAGGAATAGTCAGCATAGCTTTGTCAAGAGCAGGTCGTGCCTTACGAGCCTGATCAAATTTTTTGAGGATGTGAATAAACACATTGATGAAGGAAGAGCAGTAGATGTAGTGTACATGGATTTCAGCAAGGCATTTGATAAGGCACTCCATGCAAGGCTTATTGAGAAAGTAAGGAGGCATGGGATCCAAGGGGACATTGCTTTGTGGATCCAGAACTGGCTTGCCCACAGAAGGCAAAGAGTGATTGTAGATGGGTCATATTCTGCATGGAGGTCGGTGACCAGTGGTGTGCCGCAGGGATCTGTTCTGGGACCCCTACTCTTCGTAATTTTTATAAATGACCTGGATCAGGAAGTGGAGGGATGGGTTAGTAAATTTGCTGATGACACAAAGTTTGGAGGTGTTGTGGATAGTGTGGAGCGCTGTCAGAGGTTACAGTGGGACACTGATAGGATGCAAAACTGGGCTGAGAAGTGGCAGATGGACTTCAACCCAGATAAGTGTGAAGTGGCTCATTTTGGTAGGTCAAATATGATGGCAGAATACAGTATTAATGGTAAGACTGTTGGCAGTGTGGAGGATATTGGGGTCCGAGTCCATAGGACGCTCAAAGCAGCTGCGCAGGTCGACTGTGGTTAAGAAGGCATATGGGGTATTGGCCTTCATCAATCGTGGAACTGAATTTAGGAGCCGAGAGGTAATGTTGCAGCTATATAGTACCCTGGTCAGACCCCACTTGGAGTACTGTGCTCAGTTCTGGTCACCTCACGACAGGAAGGATGTGGAAGCCATAGAAAGGGTGCAGAGGAGATTTACAAGGATGTTGCCTGGATGGGGAGCATGCCTTATGAGAATAGGTTGAGTGAACTCGGCCTTTTCTCCTTGGAGCGATGGAGGATGTGGGGTGACCTGATAGAGGTGTATAAGATGATGAGAGGCATTGATCATGTGGATAGTCAGAGGCTTTTTCCCAGGGCTGAAATGGTTGCCACAAGAGGACACAGGTTTAAGGTGCTGGGGAGGAGGTACAGAGGAGAAGTCAAGGGTAAGTTTTTCACTCAGAGTGGTGAGTGCGTAGAATGGGCTGCCGGCAACAGTGGTAGAGGCAGATCTTAAAAAGAGACTTTTGGATAGGTACATGGAGCTTAGAAAAATAGAGAGCTATAGGTAAGCCTAGTAAATTTCTAAGGTAGAGACATGTTTGTCATAACTTTGTGGGCCAAAGGGTCTGTATTGTGCTATAGGTTTTCTATGTTTCTAAGATTTCTAAAGAGCAAATACAAAATAGAAAGAGAAACTTCTCTAGTGAAGAGAACCAAGCCATTTGACACTAGGCTCAAAACCCTTCCAGTAGAAATATGGAACCTTCCCACAAATGATTTTAACATTGGAACGGCTGAATCTGAGACGACTTGTTTTTACCTTGCAATTTACTTATGATGGAATGTGGTTCAAAGATATTTGGGATTAAGATCAGTGGAATAAAGCACATTAGGTTTCATCCTGATTTTCGGTGCTGTGACTATATTCATCTTCCCCATGCTTCCATTTCCTCCCACACTGGTACATTTAATGATTGCTATAGATTATTTTTAGTTTAGGTAGATGGTAGGAGGTTAAGTTGATGGGGATGAGAAAAATATGCATTGCAGGGAAAAAAGAATGGGCTTTCTCTAAGAACTGGCTTAGATTCAGTGGGTCAAACAATCAGCACTGTCATGAGAAAATTGGGTAACTAATTACCACTTAAATTTGAATACACCACCCATTAATAAACCAACCAGGCTTCTACTTACTGTATGGAAAGTAGCGAACCCGCATTACAATCTCTTTTGCAGATTTCAAGATCTCAACGGCCTGTGCAACAGAAAAATAGAACTTAGCAACAAAAAAAAATTGCTTTATGGAAAAGGGACATTATTATTGACACAAATGAAGCTTGCAATTGGAAAATTCTGAACTAGACCCAACCCAATATTAATACTATTCTCCAAAGACTGTAAAATAACTAACCCAAAAGAGATTACTTTCTCTATCCAGGGGTGCTTGCTGTTTATTGTTTTGGTGCTTCTTGTATTCTGCCTTACTCAGCTAAGCATTGGGGCAAGCTACATTGGCACCAGAATGTGTGGTGACATTTGCAGGCTGCCCTCAGCATATCCTTGGGTGTTGGTTGTTAATGCAAACAACGCATTTCACTGTTTCTATGTACATATCTTCGCATTTAATATAACCATTTAGGCAACATCTATGGACAGTAATAGTCAATATTTTGGACCAAGACCTTCATTTCAGTCCTAATGAAGGGGCTCGGCTCAAAAACAATCCCCCTCCAGATGCTGCCTGACTTGCAGAGTGCCTCCAGCATTGTGTGTGTCTGTGTGTTCTCCAGCATCTGCAGATTCTCTTGTATTTATGGTATTTAGCCTGATGATTTCCAGCATTTTCCCCTTTTACTACTGCTCTTATTATAAATTATCTTTCCTCCTTTGATCAATACCTAATTAATTAAGTCCTAATACACACCCTGAATTTAGACTTGTAATCATTAAAAGTAGTATTTCATGTATTGTTCATCTATCAGGGTTACAACTGTTGTAAACATATACTCAGATTCTGTTTCGTGACTCTGGTGTATTCTCTGAACTATGATACTTGCCTTACTATGTTCTATGTCCTGAAAGTCAATGTCATTCACAGCAAGAACCTGATCGCCCTCTTGCAACCCTGCATGATCCGCGTCAGAATCAGGAATCACCTGCAGTGAAAGGTAATGTCCAAATATGTGATTAGAATTTAACTGTTTTGACAGACATACAGCACTTAATTATTCTAAGTCTTGTGTGTTGGCAAAAATCTGGGAGCATGTCAACAAGTGGTCTTGGTTTCAGTCAGGAGGGCTGCACATTGAAATGGGAAGCAGAAAGAAAAGAGTGTCAGTGAACTTGCCAAATGAAAATCAAGTTCCAGGAAAGAATACATTTTCCATATTGGATGCTCTCAATTAGCAAGTTTTTGTATCAAATGGAGAACAGGTTGGATTCAAAATAAAAAGCCCACCAAGTCTTTTGGGGGGTGGGGGGGGGTTTAACCACTGTGTTAGACTGTTGCTTGACTGGTCTGTTGGATACCTCAGGAAATTTAAATAATCCCCATATGGATGCTTAGGAGTCTTTGCCATTTCTGAATTCATCGGTCAAGGTCAAATGATCCATTCAATTTTGTTCCTTGTTTAACTGAATATATTTGCCCTGGTTCAATTGATCAAGTTGAGTGAGGGGCATCAAATACATGGGATGAGACTACAGTTAAGTACAAGCCAGCCCAGCTAAGGATGAAAGATTTACTTCTCCTAAAGGATATTAGTATACCAAAATCGGTTTTGTTTTTTGTTTACAACAATCGGAAGTTTTCACGGTACTTTAACTAAAACCAGTTAGTGCTCTTCTGCACCTTACCAAGAATTACCTTTTTTCTCCGAATTTCCTATGAGGGAGTCACTGTAGAATGACACATCCAGGTGAATGATGGGTTGTGTGCTTTGGCATTACATTCACTAGGAATGAGATCCTAGAAAGCAGCCTAAAATTAATTAAAAACTAAAAACAGCTCACTAAGACGCAAGTCTTAAGCCAAAACACCAACCTTTGATATGAAGATGCCAAGTTGTGAGGCCTTGCCTCCTCGGATGTTGAATCCAAGCTAGGGGAAGTAGAAGCACAAGCAAGTTAAAGATCAGAATTTACACAATCTCCAGGAAAGCTACATCAAGATAAATTTGCACATGGAAAAATAGCTGTAATCAATTTAGTGACAAATTAAGGGGAGGGTAAAGCCATGAATCAAGCGATCACTACCCCCAAACTCATTTCACAAAGTCTGGGGGGGAGAAAAGCTATAAATTCATCAGTTTACTTGCTATACCCTTGCTAAAGCTGGAATAGTTTTGGAAATAGGATATTTTCATGGACATTTCTTGCAACTTAAGTTTTAGAACTGTTTGAGAATATAACTAGTAAATTTTTAGTACAGCACTATACAAGATGGTTAAATTTAGCATTAAAGATAAAACATTTAACAATATTTACACAGCTGAGAATGACCATGAAATGGAAGGTCTTATTACCTGAGCCCCAGAGGGTTTCTTCAGCTGGATGGTTCGAGGCAAAAATTGGGTCAGTTCATTGTTGTAGTCAGAGTGATGTAACCTCTAATGAAAAGTTATTTTAAAAAGTTATTTTCCATACTTTTCATGTGCTGAAAAATTAAAATCCCCTGCTGTTTAAATAAGAGAGAATACTATTTCTGAAACATCAGTTCCACAGCCATCAAATTTCACTGGTTGCTCATCTTGCAGCTAACTATGTAGCTTTGCAAATTCATAGTTTAAGCTATAATGCTTGTTTAAATTATAAACTTAATGACAAGGACTGCTCATAATCAGATTGCTATTCTCTGATTACCTTCATGAATTATCCTTTAATGAAAGCAAATATGTCAGAATTCAATGCAACTTTTACGAATGGCAAATAGAGGGAGAAAAGGGTACTCTAGAAAACATTCACTAAAGTAAAATAACATAGACCATTTTTCCCCAATGAGTCTTGAGAACATCCTAGGATCCTTAATTTATTTCCATAACAAAATGGCATATGATGATCTGGTCAGCCAACAAAACCAATCAAGTATCAGAGTCTTGATTCTGGGGGTGTTTGCTCGGAAGAGAATGGTGCTATTGGTTCACCTAATCTTCCAGTGGTTTTGGAGGATTTTGGAGACACAGCATTAGTATTAACAATCAAGAGCCTTGGTATCTGCTGTACGTCATCAGTATCTGAGACACATGAGGAAGATAAGTATCACTAACGCCTGGTAAAAGGAGTTCTATGTGACATTAAGGTCTTGCTTATCAAACATTTTCCTCAGTCAGTTGTAAGCTGTCCACCTATATTAAAAATTATGGTGAATTTCATCATTGGCATTTGCCTTTATAGGAGTTGGTTCGAGATTTGAGCAGTGATCCACATCTCCCAGCGTCTCATCTTGAACCATTACTGTTGGAAGGGAGTATCATAGAGCAGGAACAGGATGCTGCATCCCCTTGGCAGCAAATGAGCCAACAGTGATTGGAATGCAGCCTCATGCACGTGGAAATATAAGTCAATGACTGAGATTAGCTGACCTTGCTTTGCAGTGAAGACTCTGTAGGTTGAATAGTATCCGTTAATCCTAAAGACCATCTTCATTCCTCTGAGGATTCTGTTGGAGGTGAAATGGAAGGTGGCTGCAAGAACTGTCAGGGCAATGACACACCTACTTAAGGCCACAGTCTACATTGAAACTGGCTCTGTTATGGATCCTTTTGTTTAGGATCATAGCTTGCTTGTCATGAAACAAACAATGTGGCAGAGATAAATTTCTTCAACTAGTGAAATTTGATGGCAGGGTGAAGATACAACCCTACCAAAGGAGGTGCAAGGCTAGCCTGCAGGACACCCTTGGGCAAGTGTAGCATCTGCTTAGCTGCCTGATCAGGGTCACAGGAAGCCTTGGGACTAGGTGATGGATGGTCGTATGAGCAGCTAGCACATATCACGAGTCCTGGTAAACAACCACTAATGCCAAGCAGACAATTTCTGAAGAGTATTGATAATGGCTGGGATCACCTGTCTTGTAAAGACACTGCCCAGAAGAAGGCAATGGCAAAACACTTATGTAGAAACATTTGCCAAGAACAGTCATAGTCATGGGACCATGATCACCTGCATCACGTGACACGACACGCAATGAATTCCACAGTCCCTTTCAGATGACAGATTCTAGTTCTTCAGTGAGTTTAAAAATAAACTATGTATAGCAATTGGTGCAATCCTAGGGGGACCAATATCCTGGCAGGGAGATTAGCGGGGGCTACTGAGGTGACTTTAAACTAGAATGGTTGGGGGGTGGGAATCAAATTAAAGAGGCTAGGCGTGAGGAGGTTAGTTCACTACAGGGGGATGGGAACCAGTGCAGAGAGGCAGAGGGGTGTAAAGTGAGAGTAGAAACAAAAAGTACTATGGAGAAAAGTAAAAGTGGCAGGCCGACAAATCCAGGGCAAGCATTAAAAAGGGCCACTTTTCAGCATAATTGTATAAGGGCTAAGAGAGTTGTAAAAGAGCACCTGAAGGCTTTGTGTGTCAATGCAAGGAGCATTCGTAATAAGGTGGATGAATTGAAAGTGCAGATTGTTATTAATGATTATGATATAGTTGGGATCACAGAGACATGGCTTCAGGGTGACCAGGGATGGGAGCTCAACGTTCAGGGATATTCAATATTCAGGAGGGATAGACATGAAGGAAGGGGAGGTGGGGTGGCGTTGCTGGTTAAAGAATAGATTAACGCAATAGAAAGGAAGGACATAAACCGGGAAGATGTGGAATCGATATGGGTAGAGCTGCGTAACACTAAGGGGCAGAAGACGCTGGTGGGAGTTGTGTACAGGCCACCTAACAGTAGTAGTGAGGTCGGAGATGGTATTAAACAGGAAATTAGAAATGTGTGCAATAAAGGAACAGCAGTTATAATGGGTGACTTCAATCTACATGTAGATTGGGTGAACCAAATTGGTAAAGGTGCTGAGGAAGAGGATTTCTTGGAATGTATGCGGGATGGTTTTTTGAACCAACATGTCGAGGAACCGACTAGAGAGCAGGCTATTCTGGACTGGGTTTTCAGCAATGAGGAAGGGTTAATTAGCAATCTTGTCGTGAGAGGCCCCTTGGGTAAGAGTGACCATAATATGGTGGAATTCTTCATTAAGATGGAGAGTGACATAGTTAATTCAGAAACAAAGGTTCTGAACTTAAAGAGGGGTAACTTTAAAGGTATGAGACGTGAATTAGCTAAGATAGACTGGCAAATGATACTTAAAGGATTGACGGTGGATATGCAATGGCAAGCATTTAAAGGTTGCATGGATGAACTGCAACAAATGTTCATCCCAGTTTGGCAAAAGAATAAATCAAGGAAGGTAGTGCACCCGTGGCTGACAAAAGAAATTGGGGATAGTATCAATTCCAAAGAAGCAGCATACAAATTAGCCAGAGAAAGTGGCTCACCTGAGGACTGGGAGAAATTCAGAGTTCAGCAGAGGAGGGCAAAGGGCTTAATTAGGAAGGGGAAAAAAGATTATGAGAGAAAACTGGCAGGCAACATAAAAACGGACTGTAAAAGCTTTTATAGATATGTAAAAAGGAAAAGACTGGTAAAGACAAATGTAGGTCCCCTGCAGGCAGAAACAGGTGAATTGATTATGGGGAGCAAGGACATGGCAGACTAATTGAATAATTACTTTGGTTCTGTCTTCACTAAGGAGGACATAAATAATCTTCCAGAAATAGTAGGGGACAGAGGGTCCAGTGAGATGGAGGAACTGAGCGAAATACATGTTAGTAGGGAAGTGGTGTTAGGTAAATTGAAGGGATTGAAGGCAGATAAATCCCCAGGGCCAGATGGTCTGCATCCCAGGGTGCTTAAGGAAGTAGCCCAAGAAATAGTGGATGCATTAGTGATAATTTTTCAAAACTCGTTAGATTCTGGACTAGTTCCTGAGGATTGGAGGGTGGCTAATGTAACTCCACTTTTTAAAAAAGGAGGGAGAGAGAAATCGGGGAATTATAGACCGGTTAGCCTAACGTCGGTGGTGGGGAAACTGCTGGAGTCAGTTATCAAGGATGTGATAACAGCACATTTGGAAAGCGGTGAAATGATCAGACAAAGTCAGCATGGATTTGTGAAAGGAAAATCATGTCTGATGAATCTCATAGAATTTTTTGAGGATGTAACTAGTAGAGGGGATAGGGGAGAACCAGTGGATGTGGTATATTTGGATTTTCAGAAGGCTTTTGACAAGGTCCCACACAGGAGATTAGTGTGCAAACTTAAAGCACACGGTATTGGGGGTAAGGTATTGGTGTGGGTGGAGAGTTGGTTAGCAGACAGGAAGCAAAGAGTGGGAATAAACGGGACCTTTTCAGAATGGCAGGCGGTGACTAGTGGGGTACCGCAAGGCTCAGTGCTGGGACCCCAGTTGTTTACAATATATATTAATGACTTGGATGAGGGAATTAAATGCAGCATCTCCAAGTTTGCGGATGACACAAAGCTAGGTGGCAGTGTTAGCTGTGAGGAGGATGCTAAGAGGATGCAGGGTGACTTGGATTGGTTGGGTGAGTGGGCAAATTCATGGCAGATGCAATTTAATGTGGATAAATGTGAAGTTATCCACTTTGGTGGCAAAAATAGGAAAACAGATTATTATCTGAATGGTGGCCGATTAGGAAAAGGGGAGGTGCAACGTGACCTGGGTGTCATTATACACCAGTCATTGAAAGTGGGCATGCAGGTACAGCAGGCGGTGAAAAAGGCGAATGGTATGCTGGCATTTATAGCGAGAGGATTTGAGTACAGGAGCAGGGAGGTACTACTGCAGTTGTACAAGGCCTTGGTGAGACCACACCTGGAGTATTGTGTGCAGTTTTGGTCCCCTAATCTGAGGAAAGACATCCTTGCCATAGAGGGAGTACAGAGAAGGTTCACCAGATTGATTCCTGGGATGGCAGGACTTTCATATGAAGAAAGAATGGATGAACTGGGCTTGTACTCGTTGGAATTTAGAAGATTGAGGGGGGATCTGATTGAAACGTATAAGATCCTAAAGGGATTGGACAGGCTAGATGCAGGAAGATTGTTCCCGATGTTGGGGAAGTCCAGAACGAGGGGTCACAGTTTGAGGATAGAGGGGAAGCCTTTTCGGACCGAGATTAGGAAAAACTTCTTCACACAGAGAGTGGTGAATCTGTGGAATTCTCTGCCACAGGAAACAGTTGAGGCCAGTTCATTGGCTATATTTAAGAGGGAGTTAGATATGGCCCTTGTGGCTACGGGGGTCAGGGGGTATGGAGGGAAGGCTGGGGCGGTGTTCTGAGTTGGATGATCAGCCATGATCATAATAAATGGCGGTGCAGGCTTGAAGGGCCGAATGGCCTACTCCTGCACCTATTTTCTATGTTTCTATGTTTCTATGTGCAACTGCTTGCATTTCTTTTGAAATCGTTGTGTCAAATGGGGCCAAGTGTGTAGCTGGGGCAAGGCCTGTGTAACAAAATCAAAAGAAAGGCAAGGAGCAATACTTATCATCGCAAAACACTGGAGGAACACAGAACTGATGAAGGTTCTTGGCCTGAAATCTCAACAGTGTAGTCTTTTCCATAGATGCTGCCTGGCCTGCTGAGTTCCTCCAGCAACTGCAGGTTTTCTCTTGTTGGCAGTACCCATCATGATACTTTTCAACCTCACTGAAATGTTTGAATCAATCAAATGTAGGACCAGGTGCTTAAGCAGGAACTAGTGACTGATCACAATCAGCAGCTGGGTATTGGAGCATGACTCCAGGAGAGGATCCATGGGAGGCTTGCAATAATTGTGGGCAGGATCAGTTGTGAAACATGGAAGAGCTCGGTGGGGTTGGTAAGAGTCCACAGAGGCCATTCATTCACATACAAATACTAACTGGTGTTTGCATGCACAACGCTAGCATTCATATGTAATTCAGAGGCTGGTCTCCAACATTATGCTTTCCTTGCCGCTAGATCATGTCCTTACGGTATCATGTTTGAGTCATCGCACTTATAAACTTAACAACACACATGGAATTTGAAGACCTGGAATGTCAGAAGCCTTCTGAAGAATCCCAACAGAGACACTGCTCTGACTTCTTAGCTTAGGAACTCGAGACATTTTTGCATTGACATCTCCATCCTGAATGAGACACAACGGGAAGGAAGTAGCAATCTCTATGAAGAAGGTTTAGTTCCAGAGGGGGAAAATGGAAGAGAACTAGATTTCATCATAAACTGGGTTTCACAATCAAGAATGAGACAGTTTGGTGTCTCAACAGCTTCGCCTTTTTCCATTCAGTCCTAATTACCAAATGAAAATTGATACTTCTACCATGAGGTCATCAGCACAGTGTTACAGAGAAATCAATCTATATAAACATTACCTCGTGCAGTGGAATCCAGGGAGGAGGATTCTCATACGGTGGCAAAAACACAACTGGATACTGATATTCATCATAAGCACCTTTTGGGTCCACGTACACACGATTCGACATTGGTCTACAAGTTCAAGAACAAGCTTGTACAACCTGTAATTACAAGGTCCTAAACTGAAGGTCATATTCAGAAAGAATCAAGAGACCACTTATTGCAGCATCAAACTGCCTCATTAATTATGTTTCTAGCTCCACTGTCCTTTAAGATGATGCACATGTACATGTGAACAATATATATTCTTATATACTGTACCTAGCTTGTTAATTTAACGTACACTCGCGGTTTGGTTTGATTAGTTTGCTGAAAATCTGCATTCTATTCAGTGCAGACACTATGGGATGAAGGGCCTTTCCTGTTCTGGTACTGTTCTATGTTTTGATATTATCCAGATTAGTGACTTAAGAACTGCATTAAAATGCCCCCTTTCAAAAAGGCAGTTGGTGAATAGTACAGTATTATCATTTGATTCTTGTATCTATAACTGCAAAAATGACAGTGTGTCTCTACCGATGTGAAACGTGAGGATTTTGCTCTGTAGTTAGGTGTGATACAGAAAATAGCTAAAGGAAGATATCCAGTAAACTAATTCTAAATTCAGCAGAATCATAAGTCTACTTTAAAGTTACAAGCCAGATGTACAAGTGACCTATAGTTGTTCATGAGTCTTGTAACCATCTTATAGGACAAAGGAGCCAGTAATATTAGAACTAATGAGACAGAATTATGTTTCTTCTGTCTGTATATTATGATCCACAATCCCTCCATCCTAAGCATATTAATGTATCTAACAGCCTCTTACTTGCCACTTTCGTATCTGCTTCCACCAATACACCTGACAGCCCATTCTAGACATTTAACACTCTCTGTTAAAGAAAAACTTGCCCTGCACATATTTAAATTTACTCTACTATTTGATAATTCTAACTTTGGGGGGGGGGGGGGGGGTAATTCTGCTTCTCTACCCTATGTATAAGTCTGAAATTTATAAACCTCTCTGATTTTCCCTCAGCTTCTGAAAGTCCAGAGGAAACAACCTGAGTTTGTCCAACCTCTTTACAGCTGATACCCTTTAATTCAGACAACAACCTGGTAAATCTCTTCTACATCCTTCCTGTAATGGGGAGAATTGCATGCAATACTAAAAGCAGTCTAACCAAATTTTATATTGCTGCAACATGACTTCCTTACTATTCTGCTCACGAGCTGTCACTCTGACAGGCAGCTAGTTATTCATTTGCCACTTTATTCATCTGCAGTGTCGCCCACGTGACTAACAAGAATTCAGTGCAATATCTAATGTGAGTGTGTGTAATGAATGCATTCTAGTGTTTGCAGTTTTAATGACTTTGAAACCAAACCAGAATTTATGAATATGTAGAGGAAACACCAAAATATGCTGTAAATAATTCACTATCTATTCTCTTTTTACCCTCTTCAGCAACTTCAACAGTATAAGCAAAAAAATTCAGGTCCAAATAGATCACTAAAAGAAGTCCATGAATCGACGCACAGCAAGTGTTTGCATTTAGGTATAAATGGTTATTTGCCTCCAGCTCCATGTATCACTTTTCCTTTCCCTTTTCTTGAATCATAGCAGGCTCTCCATGATCCCCAGGATAAAGTCACATAGCACCATCAACTATTTCTGAGAAGTACTAACTAACAAAGTCAAAGGGAAAAATTGCCATCTGGAGTAATACTGATAATCGGAGTGAATTACTCATCAGAAGAATCAGATTCAGGTTTATTGTCACCGACATTGGTTGTGAAATGTGTTGTTTTACAGAGGCAGTACAGTGCAGGCATAACAAATTGCAATGAATAGTGCAAAAGAGCAATAGTGAGGTAGCGCTCATGAATCATGATGGCAAAGGCGAAGATGTTGTTTCTAAAATGTTACGTGAGGGTCTTCAGGCTCCTGTACCTCCTACCTGACTGTAGTAATGAAAACAGGGCACGTCGCAGATGGTAAGGATCTATAATTTACACCACATTCTTGAAAGATTGCCTTTTGAAGATGTCTTCAATGGTGGGGAGGATTGTGTCCAAGATAGACCTGGTTGAGCATAGAATCCTCAGAAGCTCATTATGATCCTGTGCATTGGCGCCTCAATCAGACAGAGATTTAATCATCCAGAATGCTGTAGAAATTTGCTAGTCTTTGTGACATACCAAATCTCCTCAAACTTCTAATGAACTTTAGCCTTCATGTTGATTGTGTCAATGTGGTCAGTCCAGAATAGATCCTGAGATGTTAGCATCCCGGAACTTGAAACTGCTCATCACGGACTCCTCAATGATGATTGGTGTGTATTCTCATTCAGTTCCTTGATCTTGCTGACACTGAGTGCAAATTTGTTGTTGTGACACTACTCAACCAGCTGAGCTATTTTGTTTTTGTACTCCTTGTCACCATCTGAGATTCTGCCACCAACAGTAATCTCATTGGTCATTGGTGCATAGATAGTGTTCTAGATGACATGGATAGATGAAGTAGCCCCACAATCATGAGTGTAGAAAGTAGAGCAAAGGGCAAAACATGCAAATTTGAGATATACCCATGCTGAATGTCAACAAGAAGACGTTACCACTAATCAGTACAGACTGATCTACCAAAGAGGAAATAAAGCCAATTGTGGAGGGAGTTATAAAGGCCCAGGTTTTGAAGCTTGAAGCTCATAGCATAATGGTATTGATACCTTTGTTAATTCAATTCTCCTTTTATTCTCAGTTAAATGCCAGGATGAGAAAGGCTCTTTACAAGAACTAGGCCATTCAGCTCTCAGTGCCTCCTCCACCACCTCAATAACTATATTCCTTCAATGTCACAATTTATCATCTCTATTTAGAATGTATTCAGTGCTCTTCCATAGTCCTTTTGGATTTAAAATAAAATGCACTGAAGGTTCATGACCTTCCGCAAAAAAGATTCTTACCCCAGTCCTAAATGTTCAAGCTTATTTTTGAGACCACAACCTCTGGTTTTAAGCACCTCAATGCAGGAAGGCACTACCTCAGTAGAGCCCAATAGTATACACTCAGTGGCCACTTCATTAGGTACAGGAGTGGAACCCAGTATGGGCTTCAGCTGCTGTGATGCATCCACTTCAATGTTTAATGTGTTGTGCATTCAGAGATGCTCTTCTGCACACCACTGTTGTAGCACGTGATTGTTTGAGTTACTGTTCCCTTCCTGTCAGTTCAAACCAGTCAGGCCATTCTTCTCTGACCTCTATCATTCACAAGGCATTTTCACCCACAGAAATGCTGCTCACTGGATGTTTCCTGTTTTCCACACCATTCTCGGTAAACTCTAGATACCACTGTGAATGAAAATCCCAGGAGATCAGCAGTTTCTAAGGTACTCAAACCACCCCATCTGGCACCAACAATCATTCCACAGTTAGTCACTTAAATCGCAATTCTTTCCCATTCTGATGTTTGTTCTGAAAACCAACTGAACCTCTTGATCATATCTGCATGCTTTTCTGCATTGAGTTGCTGTCACGTGCTTGCCTAATGAGATATTAGCATTAATGTACAGGTAAACCTAATCAAGTGTCCACCGGGTGTATATTTTTTTCAAATGATTGAATGAAATCACAAGGAATTATTTTAACCTTCAGCCAAGGACAGCCTCAGTCTGTTCATATCATCATGCAAAGGGACTCCATTTGGTGAGATTCACTGCCCGGGGGCCCAAGGCACCAGTAGCAAGCTCTGAGAGGAGGGACAGTGATGATGTTGTGTGGGTGCAGGGTTGACACACACAAGGGGATTAGCTGCTGCTGAGTGACCGTAAATGGCGCTGAGAGTTCTTTAGCTAGGGGGTGGGGAATCTGTGGAATTTATTGATGCTGTGGAAGCCAAATCATTTGGTATATTTAAAGAGGAGGTTGATTGGTTCTTGATTAGTATGGATGACAAATGTTATAGGGAAAAGGCAGAAGAATGGGGTTGAAAGGGATAAGAAATCAGCTATCATGGAATGGTGAAGTACTTTGATGGACTGAATGGCAAATTCAGCTCCTATGTCTTATGATCCCTCCTACAGCCTTCCTACTCTTCTATCCACACAAGAAACAATGTGGTAAATCTTTGTTACACGCTAGTGCAAGTACAACTTAAGTAGGGAGAGCAAACTTGTACACAATTACAGATATGTTATAGAATATACACCATAAACACCTCCCACATTCTAAAAACCATAAGATATAGGAGCAGAATTAGAGAAGTTAGAGAAGTTGTCGACTATACCTCTTCCTAGATAGTCTCTAACTTCTGCTAAAGCTCCACCTCCCCCTCGTACCCCATCCGTTATTTATTTATATACACACATTCTTTCCCTCTGTCCTTCTATGACTATACCCCTTGCCCATCCTCTGGGGTTTAACCCCCCTCTCCCTTTTCCTTCTCCCTGGGCCTCCTGTCCCATGATCCTCTCATATCCCTTTTTCCAATCACCTGTCCAGCTCTTGGCTCCATCCCTCCCCCTCCTGTCTTCTCCTATCATTTTGGATCTCCCCCTTCCCCTCCCCCTCCCACTTTCAAATCTCTTACTAGCTCTTCCTTCAGTTAGTCCTGACGAAGGGTCTTGGCCCGAAATGTCGACTGTACCTCTTCCTAGAGATGCTGCCTGGCCTGCTGCGTTCACCAGCAACTTTGATGTGTGTAGCTTGAATTTCCAGCATCTGCAGAATTCCTCGTGTTTACCTTAAATTTACCTAATGACTTGGCCTCCACAGCTGCCTGTGACAAAGAATTCCACAGATTCACCATTCTCTGCCTAAAGAAATTCCTCCATTCTCCATTCTAAAAGACATCCCTCTGTTATGAGGCTGTGTCCCCTGGTCTTAGGCTCATCTACTATAGGAAACATCCTCTCCACATATATTCTACTAAGCCCTTTCAACATTCGGTAGGTTTCAATGAGGTCACCCCTCATTCTTCTCAATTCCATTGAGTACAGGCCCCAGTGCAGTTAGGGATAGTAAGTTTGTACAAGCTATGTTGGAGACTAATGTATGGCAATATTTACAGGATACTCATCATAATCTTCACTGGTATGGTTTAATGTAAATGACATTTCACAATATATTTTGATGTACATATGACAAATAAAGATAATCTTTTATTGTTTTGAAAAACAGGCCCTTCAGCCCAACATATCCATGAAGAACTGTAGTGCACCCGTGGCTGACAAGGGAAATTAGGGATAGTATCAATTCCAAAGAAGAAGCATACAAATTAGCCAGAAAAAGTGGCTCACCTGAGGACTGGGAGAAATTCAGAGTTCAGCAGAGGAGGACAAAGGGCTTAATTAGGAAGGGGGAAAAAAGATTATGACAGAAAGCTGGCAGGGAACATAAAAACTGACTGTAAAAGCTTTTATAGATATGTGAAAAGAAAAAGATTGGTTAAGACAAATGTAGGTCCCCTACAGACAGAAACAGGTGAATTGATTATGGGGAGCAAGGACATGACAGACCAATTGAATAATTACTTTGGTTCTGTCTTCACTAAGGAGGACATAAATAATCTTCCGGAAATAGTAGGGGACAGAGGGTCCAGTGAGATGCAGGAACTGAGGGAAATACATGTTAGTAGGGAAGTGGTGTTAGGTAAATTGAAGGGATTAAAGGCGGATAAATCCCCAGGGCCAGATGGTCTGCATCCCAGAGTGCTTAAGGAAGTAGCCCAAGAAATAGTGGATGCATTAGTGATAATTTTTCAAAACTCTTTAGATTCTGGACTAGTTCCTAAGGATTGGAGGGTGGCTAATGTAACCCCACTTTTTAAAAAAGGAGGGAGAGAGAAACCAGGGAATTATAGACTGGTTAGCCTAACATCGGTGGTGGGGAAACTGCTAGAGTCAGTTATCAAAGATGTGATAACAGCACATTTGGAAAGCGTGAAATCATCGGACAAAGTCAGCATGGATTTGTGAAAGGAAAATCATGTCTGACGAATCTCACAGAATTTTTTGAGGATGTAACTAGTAGAGTGGATAGGGGAGAACCAGTGGATGTGGTATATTTGGATTTTCAAAAGGCTTTTGACAAGGTCCCACACAGGAGATTAGTGTGCAAACTTAAAGCACACAGTATTGGGGGTAAGGTATTGATGTGGATAGAGAATTGGTTGGCAGACAGGAAGCAAAGAGTGGGAATAAACGGGACCTTTTCAGCATGGCAGGCAGTGACTAGTGGGGTACCGCAAGGCTCAGTGCTGGGACCCCAGTGGTTTACAATATATATTAATGACTTGGATGAGGGAATTAAATGCAGCATCTCCAAGTTGGCGGATGACACGAAGCTGGGCGGCAGTGTTAGCTGTGAGGAGGATGCTAAGAGGATGCAGGGTGACTTGGATAGGTTAGGTGAGTGGGCAAATTCATGGCAGATGCAATTTAATGTGGACAAATGTGAGGTTATCCACTTTGGTCGCAAAAACAGGAAAACAGATTATTATCTGAATGGTGGCTGATTAGGAAAAGGGGAGGTGCAATGAGACCTGGGTGTCATTATACACCAGTCATTGAAAGTGGGCATGCAGGTACAGCAGGTGGTGAAAAAGGCGAATGGTATGCTGGCATTTATAGCGAGAGGATTCGAGTACAGGAGCAGGGAGGTACTACTGCAGTTGTACAAGGCCTTGGTGAGACCACACCTGGAGTGTTGTGTGCAGTTTTGGTCCCCTAATCTGAGGAAAGACATCCTTTCCATAGAGGGAGTACAAAGAAGGTTCACCAGATTGATTCCTGGGATGGCAGGACTTTCATATGATGAAAGACTGGATGAACTAGGCTTATACTCGTTGGAATTTAGAAGATTGAGGGGGGGTCTGATTGAAACGTATAAAATCCTAAAGGGATTGGACAGGCTAGATGCAGGAAGATTGTTCCCGATGTTGGGGAAGTCCAGAATGAGGGGTCACCATTTGAGGATAAAGGGGAAGCCTTTTAGGACCAAGATTAGGAAAAACTTCTTCACACAGAGAGTGGTGAATCCGTGGAATTCTCTGCCACAGGAAACAGTTGAGGCCAGTTCATTGGCTATATTTAAGAGGGAGTTAGATATGGCCCTTGTGGCTAAAGGGATCAGGGGGTATGGAGGGAAGACTGGTACAGGGTTCTGAGTTGGATGATCAGCCATGATCATACTGAATGGCGGTGCAGGCTCAAAGGGCCAAATGGCCTACTCCTGCACCTACTTTCTATGTTTCTATTAATCTAATTTACCCACATTATCTTCATTGGAAGAGAACTCTAGCCAGGAAGACTGTACAGCAGTAATGACAAGTTTTTGGGAGTAATTAGAGAGATATTTCAGAATTTTATCCCATGAAAGAAGCAGCACACCAAGGTGACAACGATGCACCCACTGCTAACAAGTGAAGAAAACAATACAGTACCATAAAAACAGCATACAATATGGCAAATATCAGTGAGAAGCTAACAGAAGGCAACTTTTAAAGAGCAATAAGAGAGGAGAAGTTGAAATACAAGGTAAAATGGATAACAACATAAAAGATTCCAGAAGTAAGCGAGAGGCAAGAGTAGATATTGGACTGCTTCAGAGGAATGGGAAATGATGGTGGAACAGCAAAATAAATTTTGCACCAGTATTCACTGTAGAAGACACCAATGACTTGCCATAAATTCAAGAATCGGGGGTAGTGTTGAATATACAGTGAAGCTGGGAAGTCTGTGAACCCGGTAGGACTTGCTCTGGTATAAACATGGCCTAAAATATGATCAGATATTTACGCAAGTGCTAAAACTAGATAAATAACCCAATTAAACAAATAACAAACAACTTTATACTTGTTCATTTATATGAACCTCTGCTTTCAGTAGCTGGTATGACCCCGCCCCTTGTACAGCAATAACTACAACTAAACACTTCCAGTAACTGTTGATCATTAATGCACATCAGCTTGGAGGAATTTTAGGCCGTTCCTCCTTAGAAAACTACTTGAACTCCAGAGTTTTGGTGGGGCTTCCTTGCATGAACTGCTTGCTTCACGTCCTTCCACAATGTTTCTAAAGGATTAAGGTCAGGACTTTGACTCGGCCATTCCAATTATAGACAATTCTTTTCACTGTGGACTGATGAACATTCTGGTCTTGAGAAACAGCCTTTTTCAGCTTCAAACATCTCTACAATTCTTCTTCTAAGGTTCTCTGAAAGTTGTTTTGATCAAGGCATGGTGCACATAAACAGATTTTTCTTGAGAAGGACAGGCTGTGTCAGTAACCTGACCTTGTGTCTTTTTATAGGGCAGGGCACCTCAGCAACCCACACCTCCAATGTCATCTCATCGATTGGAACACCTGACTCCAAATAGCTTTTGTAGAAGACATTACCCCAGAGGTTTATGTACTTTTTCCAACAAATACATATAATTTGTTTTCTCAATAAATGTATGTTTTTGTGTTATTTATTTAATTGGGTTCTCTTTAGATTTTGGTCATATCCATGCAGAAATAGAGAAAATTCTACATGGTTCACAAACTTTCTAGCACCTTCCACCTTGCCTATGGACAAGGTGCTGGGGAAGATAAAAGATCTGAAAGTGGATAAATCACCAGATTAGATTTATCCACGTGATACAGTATTGATCTGGATGAGAGAACTGATGTTATTGTGGCATGTTTGCAGATGATACCAAGACAGGTGGAGGAACAGTCAGTGTCGCAGAGACTGCAGAAGGAATTGGACGGGTTGGGAGAAGAAGTAAAGGAGCGGCAGGTTAATTACAGTTTATGCAAATGTAAGGTCATGCACTTTGGTAGGAAGAATAAATGTGCAAATTATTTTTAAATGAGGAGAGAATTCACAAATTGGAGGCCTAGTGCAGGATTCCCTCCGGGTTCACTTAAAGGTTCAGTCAGTGTTAAAGAATGTAAATACAATATTGCATTCATTTCAAGAGGACAATAAATATACACAAAGGAGGATATGTACTCGATGTCCGTAAGACGAAAGAGCTGATTATGGACTTCAGGAAGGGTAAGATGAGAGAACACAAATCAATCCTCAGAGGGATCATAAGTGGAGAGAGTGAGCAATTTCAAGTTCCTGGGTGTCAATATCTCTGAGGACCTCACCTGGACCCAACATATCAATGCAGCTATAAAGAAGGCATGACAGCAGCTATATTTCATTAGGAGTTTGAGGAGATTTGGTTTATCAACCAAAACATTCAAACTTCTATAGATAACCATATATAATCATAGATGTACTATGACAGGCTGCATCACTATATAGTATGGGGAGGGTTGCTACTGCACAGGACCAAAAGAAACTACAAAGAGTTGCACAATTAGTCAGCTCCATCTTGGGCACTAGCCTCCACAGTATCCAAGACATCTTCAAGGAGCAGTGCCTCAGAAAGGTGACATCATTATTAAGGACACTCATCACCCAGAACATGCTCTCTTCTCATTGTTACTGTTCAGAAGGAGGTACAGAAGCCAGCTCACATACTCAGCAATTCAGGAACAGCTTTTTCCCCTCTGCCATCCGACTCCTAAATGGACATGGAACCCATAAACACTCACTTTTTTTTAATATTATTTCTGTTCACACTATTTTTTAGTTTAATTATCTAATACATATATATACTATAATTGATTTACTATTTCTTTCTATATTATTATGTACTGCAGTGTATTGCTGCTGCAAAGTTAACAAATTTCATGACACATGCCAGTGATAATAAACCTGATTCTGATAAAAGTAAGAATGTACTATTGATGCTGTATAAAGAATTGGTCAGAATTTATTTGGAATATTGTAAGAAATTTAGATTTTGTATCCAAGAAGCTTGTGCTGGGTCTGAGAATGATCTCAGGAATGAAAGGCTTTAAGTTATAGAGAATTTGATGTCCCTAGGTAGTTCAAAAGAAAGTGGGACGGGCTTCTCATTGAGACCTACTTGAAACTGAAAGGCCTGGGTTGAGTGGACATGGAAAGAATGTTTCCATTAGTACAAGATTCCAAGATCTGAGGGCACAGCCTCAGAATAAAAGGGCATCCTTTTAAAACTGAGATGAGGGTGAATTTCTACAGCCAGAAGGCTCTGAACCTGTGGAATTTGTTGCTACAGAGGACTCTGTAGGCCAAGTGTATTTAAGGCAGAGATTGACAGGTTCTGGATTGATTAAGGATTACAAGAAGGTGGAAGAATGGGGTTTAAAAAATACCATGTAAGAATGGCAGGGTAGAAACGATGGGCCGATTGTTGTGGATTAAAAGGGTAGGAATGCATTTCTTTTCTGATCACTATTACTTTTAATTTAAGAATATTCATTAACACAACATATTTGGAGTAATTTTTGATCCATCGCCTCTCTTGCCCTGCTTAAACAACCTCTTAAATTACAAAACGCCTCTTCATTCACAGTCCTGAGACAGGGTCTCCACCATCAAGGTTCACTTGAACGTTCAATCAGTGTTAAAGAAGGCAAATCCAATATTGCTTTCACTTTAAGAGCCCTACAAATATAAGCTGTACTTCCTGAGACTTTATAAAGCATTGGTCACCCCTCATTTGGAATGTTGTAATCAATTTTGAGCCTGGCATCTAAATAAGGATTTCCTGAAAGGGACCTGCTCCACCAAACACACCTTTGTCTCCACAGATACTTCGCGACCCATTGAGTTCAGCAACGAGCTTTTATCGCATGTAATTCTACCGTGCACATGGAACTTGCGACAATAATAACTCGGTGCATTCGTAAGTTCCAGAACAAAACAAACCCCGCGGAAAAAGTAGAAGGGACTGTTCCGAAGCTCTGGAAGAAGGAATGACCTGCTCCTGGGCCTCACCAAATAAAGTCGCACTCCGGGGAGCCGAATGCAGCAACACCAGACTCATGCACGATCTTTGTAAACACCACGGAATGGTTAAATCTCCGACCACTTCTCCACCTTTACCTCCGACTCCGATTTAAACCCAAACTCCGAGGAACCAACTCCAGCCAAAGACAACCTGTACCACCGCCCCTTTGCCCAGCGCCTGACGTCAGCAGCAGCCGCAGCAACCAATAGGAACAGTCGTTCCTCACGCGATGACGTCAGGAGAGAAATTAGGGCGTGAGGCCTCCGGTGAGAGCGGAGGGGGAATGCCTTCTTCCCGTTGTATTTCAGATTTCCAGCGACTGTGGTGTTCTGTGAAAGATAACAAAAGCAGAAAATGCTCAGAAAGTTAGGCAACAACTCTGGAAAGAGAAGAAGTAAACTTACAGGTGCAATATACCTCGATGAGGATTAGGACCGGGAGAACAAGTTAGTTTTCAGTTTGTTGTGGAGTGATGGATAAATCAAAGGGAATATCTCTGGTAGGGAAAAGCCAGGTCTGTAGGAAAAGTCGTAGAAATCATCTGATGGGTTATTGATGATAGTTAAAGAGAAAATGTTTACGACTGTTATAGAGAATCAGAATCACGTGTATTATGACTGACATATCTAGTAAAACTTGCTTTGTAGCCTAAGTACAGCGCAAAATATAAAATCTACTGCAAGTTACAAAATAGTGTAAAATACAATTAGCAAGCTGATGTTCCTTGGTCAGCATCGGAAACAGGTTTAATAACACTGAAATATAAGATATAGGAGAAGAATTAGGCCATTTGGCCCATCGAATCTACTCTGCCATTTCATCATGGCTGATCCATTTTCCTTCTCAGCCCCAAACACCTACCTTCCTTCTGTATCCCTTCATGCCCTGACCAGTCAAGAATCTATCAACCTCTGCCTTAAATGTACATAAAGACTTGGCCTCCACAGCAACCTGTGGCAAAGAATTTCACAGATTCAGCACTCTCTGGCTAAAGAAATTTGTCCTCATCTCAGTTCTAAAAGGACACCCCTCATATTTTGCGGCTGTGTCCTCTGGTCTTAGGCACTATCATCATAGGAAACATCGTCTCCACGTCCACGCTATCAAGGTCTTTTAATTAGGTTATGCCTCGTTCTTCTCAATTCCAGTGAATACAGGCCCAGAGCCATCAAACACTCTTCATATGACAAGTCATTTAATTCTGGAATCATTTTTGTGAACCTCCTCCAGTTTCAGCACTTCGAGGCCTCAGTAACGCCTTATAAAATATCCACATCACATTCTTGCTTTTATATTCTAGTCCTCTTAAAATGAATGCTAACATCGCATTTTTCTTCCTCACCACAAACTCAACCGGCAAATTAATCTTTAGGGAATCCTGCACAAGGACTCCCAATCCTTTTGTGCCTCAGTCTTTTTTTTTCTCTTCATTTACAAAATACTCAACCCTTTTATTTCTTCTAGAGAGGAACATGTATATTTCAAAAACAAAGGATAAGAACAAATGTAAAAAATCATTGTATTTCAGTCAGAGGGGTGAATCTATGGAACAGTTGTGAGAATTTAAAAACATGCACCACACTTAACAAGATTAAAAAATTATTTTAAAATAATTTAATGAACAAATATAAAATACATGATTTAAAATGAATGGGAGTAATGTAAATAAATGATACTTGGAATTGGATTTTGTGTTAAAAGATTACGAATTTTTTTGTTTTGATGTGATGATTGACGCCTAATATGTTTTTGTATAAGTAAGAGGGGTAGGCGTAATAAGCTGTAGCTTCAGCCTACACCCTTTCGGTCTGTTTTAAAGATTTTTATTATTTAATTTTGTCTTATGAAATCATCATTGATAATTATGCTTTTTGTTATGTCTGTACTGACCGAAAATAAAATTTCATTCATTCATTCATTTATTCATTCTACAAAAGTGCATGACCATACACTTCCTGACACCGTATTCCATCTGCCATGTATTTGTTCATTGGCCTAATCTGTCTAAGTCCTTCTGAACCTCCCTATTTCATAAAACTACCCACCCCTCCACCTATCTACATATCACCTACCAACTTTGCAACAAAGCCGTCGATTCCATCATCCACATCACTGACATATAACATAAAAAGTATCGGTCCCAAAACACACCCCTGTGGAACACCACCAGTCACCAGCAGCCGACCTGAAAAGGCTCCCATTATTCCCACTCTTTGCCTCCTGACAATCAGCCACTGCTTTGTCCATGCTGGAATCTTTCCTGCAATACCATGGGCTTATAGTTTCTTAAGCAGCCTCATGTGTGGCACTTTGTCAAAGGCACTCTGAAAATCCAGGTACACATCAATCCTCTGTCTATCCTGCTTGTTAGTTCTTCAAAGAATTCCAACAGATTTGTCAGGTAAAATTTTCCCCTGAGGAAATCATACTGACTATGGCCTATTTTATCATGCGCCTCCAAATACCCTGAAACCACATCCTTAATAATTGACTTCAACATTTTTCCAACCACTGAGGTTGCCTATAATTTCCTTTCTTCTGCTTCTTTCCCTTCTTGAAGAGTGGAGTGACATTTGCAATTTTCCAGTCTTCTGGAACCATTCCAGAATCTAATGATTCTTGAAAGATCTTTACAAATGCCACCACAATCTTTTCAGCCACGTCTTTCAGAACCTTAGGGTGTACACCATCTTGACCAGGTGACCTATCTACCTTCAAACCTTTAAATTTTCCCAAGAACCTTCTGTCTGGTCATGGTAACTTCACACACTTCATGACTCTTGTCACATGGAATGTCCACCATACCGCTAGTGTCATCCACATTGAAGGCTGATGCAAAATACTTATCCAATTTCCTTGTCCCCATTACTACCTCTCCAGCATTGTTTTCCAGCAATCCAATGTCAACTCTCACCTGATGTTTACTCTTTATGTATCTGAAGAAACATTTGGTATCCTCTTTCATATTATTGGCTAGCCTACTTTCATATTCTATCTTTACCTATTTTAGTTGCCTTCTGTTGTTTTGGCAGCTTTGGGCCTGTACAGTGCTCACTTGAAATTCGGAGAATGCGGGGTGATCTCTTTGAAACCTACCGAATATTGAAAGGACTAGATAGGGTGGATGTGGTGAGGATAGACAATAGACAATAGGTGCAGGAGTAGGCCATCTGGCCCTTCGAGCCAGCACCGCCATTCACTGTGATCATGGCTGATCATCCACTATCAGTATCCAGTTCCTGCCTTATCCCCATAAACTTTTGATTCCACTAACTTTAAGAGCTTTATCCATCTCTTTTTTGAAAGCATCCAGAGACTTGGCCTCCACAGCCTTCTGGGGCAGAGCATTCCATATATGCACCACTCTCTGGGTGAAAAAGTTTTTCCTCAACTCCGTTCTAAATGGCCTACCCTTATTCTTAAACTGTGGCCTCTGGTTCTAGACTCACCCATCAGCGGGAACATGCTTCCTGCCTCCAGCGTGTCCAATCCCTTAATAATCTTATATGTTTCAATAAGATCACCCTCAGCCTTCTAAATTCCAAAGTATACAAGCCCAGTCGCTCCAATCTTTCAACATACGACAGTTCCGCCATCCCAGGAATTAACCTTGTGAACCTACGCTGCACTCCCTCAGTAGCAAGAATGTCCTTCCTCAAATTTGGAGACCAAAACTGCACACAGTACTCCAGGTGTGGTCTCACCAGGGCCCTGTACAGCTGCAGAAGGACCTCTTTGCTCTTATACTCAATTCCCCTTGTTATGAAGGCCAGCATGCCATTAGCTTTTTTCACTGCCTGCTATACTTGCATACTTGCTTTCAGTGACTGATGTACAAGAACACGTAGATCTCGTTGTGCTTCCCCTTTTCCTAACTTGACTCCATTTAGATAATAATCTGCCTTCCTGTTCTTACCACCAAAGTGGATAACCTCACACTTATCCACATTAAGCTGCATCTGCCCACTCATCCAGCCTGTCCAAGTCACCCTGCATATTCATAACATCCCCCTCACATTTCACACTGCCTCCCAGCTTTGTGTAATTGGCAAATTTGCTAATGTTACTTTCAATTCCCTCATCTAGATCATTAATATATATTGTAAACAGCTGCGGTCCCAGCACTGAACCCTGCGGTACCCCACTGGTCACGGCCTGCCATTCCGAAAGGGACCCGTTAATCATTACTCTTTGTCTTCTGTCAGCCAGATCAATTTTCAATCCATGTCAGTACTCTGCCCCCAATACCATGTGCCCTAATTTTACCCACTAATCTCCTATGTGGGACTTTATCAAAGACTTTCTGAAAGTCCAGGTACACTACATCCACTGGCTCTCCCTTGTCCATTTTCATAGTTAGATGTTTCCTATGTTGGGAGTATCCAGAACCCAAAGGCATAACCTCAAAATTGAGGGGCAACCTTTTAGAACCAAGGTAAGGAGAATTTTATTTTTTAGCCAGAGGGTAGTGAATCTGTGGAATACTCTGCAACAGACTGAGGTGAAGGCCAAGTCTGTGGGTATATTTAAGGCAGAAGTTGATAGTTTCATGAGCCATCAGGGCATCAAAGGATATGGCGAGAGACAGGTATATGGGGTTGAGTGGGATCCAGGATCAGCCATAATGGGATGGTGGAGCAGACTCGATAGGCTGAATAACCTTAATTCTACTCCTATATTTTATGGTCTTATGGTATTTAAAAGCTTCCCAATCCTCTAACTTCCCACTAATATTTGCTTTATTATATGCCTTCTCTTTGTCTTTTATGTTATCTTGACTTCCCTTATTAGTCATGGTTGAGTCATCTTGCCTTTAGAATACTTCTTCCTCTTTGGGATGTATATATCTTGTGCTTTCTGAATTATTTCCAGAAATTCCAGCCACTGGTGCTTTGCCATCAAACCTGTCAGTGTTGTTTTCCAGTCATTTTTGGACAATTCCTCTCTCATGCCTCTGTGATTTCCTTTACTCCACTGTAATGATGATACATCTGACTTTAGCTTCTCCTTCTCAAATTTCAAGGTGAATTCAATCACATTATGGGTTCTTTTATCTCAGAATCAGGTTTATTATCACTGGCATGTGACGTGAAATTTGTTAACTTAGCAGCAGCAGTTCAATGCAATACATAATCTAGCAGGGAGAGAGAAAAAATAATAATAAATAAATTAAAAAATAATAAATAATCAAGTAAATCAATCATGTATATTGAATAGATTTTTTTAAAAGTGCAAAAACAGAAATACTATATATTAAAAAAATGTGAGGTAGTGTCCAAAGCTTCAACATCCATCCAGGGATCAGATGGCTGAGGGGAAGGAGCCATTCCTGAATCCCTGAGTATGCGCCCCAGGCCCCTGCATCTCCCACCTGATGGCAACAGCGAGAAAAGGGCATACTTAAATTCTCTAATCAATTCCAGTTCATTGCACAAGACCCAATCCAGATTAGCTGATACTCTAGCGGGCTCAAACACAAGCTGCTCGAAAAAGCCATCTCATAGGCACTCCAAAATCACCCCTCCCCTTTTTGAATCCCACGCCAACTGATTTCCCCAATCTACCTGAATATTGAAATCCCCTATGACTATTGTATCACTGTCCTCTTGGCATACATTTTCTATTCCCCGATGTAATTTGTAGACCGTATTCTTACTATTGTTTGCAGGTCTGTATATAACTCTTACCAGGGTCTTTTTACCCTTGAAGTCCCTTAGCTCTATTCTCAACAATTAAACACCTTCCAACCCTCTGTCACCTCTTTCAAATTATTTGATTTCATTTTTTACCAACAGAGCCACGCCACCCCCTCTGCCTTCCTGCCTATCCTTTCAACAGAAAGTGTATCGTTGGATATTAAGCACCCAGCTATAATCTTCTTTCAGCCATTACTCAGTGATGCATACAATTAGATTAGATTAGATTCAATTTTATTGCCATTGTACTGAGTACAGACACAAAGCCAATAAAATGCGGTTAGCATCTAACCAGAAATGCAAAGAATAGTGTTAATTACAAAATAACTGTGAATAAAAAGTAAGTGCTACAGCACACAAATATAAAAGTACTGAGACAGTACAATATGGGTGCAATACTGCTTAGCGCTGTGATGTGAGGATCAGCAGGGTCACAGCCTCAGGGAAGAAGCTCTTCCTGTGCCTGCTGGTGCGGGAGCGGAGGCTCCTGTAGTGCCTACCAGATGGGAGGAGGGTAAAAAGTCCATGGTTAGGGTGAGATGCATCCTTGATAATGCTTTTCGCCCTGCCCAGGCAGCGTTTATGGTAGATGTTCTCAATGGTGGACAATCGGGTGCCAATAATCCGCTGGGCAGTTTTCACCACCCGCTGGAGTGCTTTGCAGTCCGATATGGGATAATTGCCATACCACACTGTGATGCAGTTGGTGAGTATGCTCTCAATGGTACAGCGGTAAAAGTCCGTCAGTATCCTGGGACAGAGGTGAGCTTTCTTGACACTCCGCGGGAAATAAAGGTGCTGTTGCACTTTTTTGATCAGGATGGAGGAGTTCAGGGACCAGGTGAGATCCTCGGAAATGTGGACACCAAGGAATTCGAAGCTTGATACACGCTCCACTGCAGTTCCATTGATGTAGACGGGGATGTGAATGTGGCTCCTAGCATGCCTGAAGTCCACAATGATCTCCTTGGTCTTCTGGGAGTTAAGGGCCAAGTTGTTGTTGGCACACCACGCGGCCAGGTGCTGGACTTCGTCCCTGTACTTGTCAATCTGTAACTGTGCTACATGTTCATTGACCTCATTCCTTATATGTTGTGAAATTTGTTTTTTCAGCAGCAGTACAATGCAACACATAATAATTCAGAAAAAGCTGTGAATTACAGTATGTATATATTAAATAGTTAAATTAAATAAGTAGTGCAAAATAAAAAAAAACGCAGTGAGGTTGTGTTCATGGGATCAATGTCCATTCAGATATCAGGGTGGCAGAGGGGAAGAAGCTGTTCTTGAATTACTGAGTGTGTGCCTTCAGGCTCCTGTACTTCAGTTTGGATGGTAGCAATGAGAACAGGGTATGTCCTTGGTGATGGGGGTCCTTAAAGGTGGATGCTGTCTTTCTGAGGCATCGCTCCTTGAAGATGTCCTGGATCTACAAAGGCTAGGGCCCATGATGAAGCTGACTATGTTTACAACTCTCTGCAGCTTATTTTGATCCTAACATTCCAGATGGTGATGCAGCCTGTTAGACTGTCCTCCATGGTACTTCTGTAGAAATTTGTGAGTGCCTTTGGTGACATACCAAATCTTCTCAAATGCCTAATGTAACATAGCCACTGTCATGCCTTCTTTTATCTGCATCAATATGTTGGGCCTAGGATAGGCCCTCAGAGATATTGACACCCGATTACCTGCCTCAGTGACTATCACCCAGTGGCACTTACATCCACAGTGAAGTGTTTTGAGAGGCTGGTGAGGAAACATATCAGATCCTACCTATGTGGTCCATCTGGAGCAACAGATCCACAGATGATGCCATCTCATTGACTCTTCACACAACCCCAAAACATCTGGACAGCAAAGATGCATACATCAGGATTCTCTTTATCAATTACTGCTCAGCATTTAATACCCTCATCCCCTCAAAATTAATCAGTAAACTCCATGCCCTGGGCCTCAATACCACCTTGTGCAACTGGATTTCCTCACTCACAGACCCCCGTCAGTTCAGAATGGCAAAAACATCTCCAACACAATCTGCATCAGGACAGAAACAACGGAGGAATGTGTATGTAGACCCATGCTCTACTCCCTTTACACCTATGACTGTGTGGATATGTACAGCTCCAACACCATATTCAAGTTTGCTGATGCCACAAGTGTAGTGGGCCATAACAAAGGTGGTGATGAATCAGCACACAGGAGATTGAAAATTTGGCTGAGTGATGGCATTATTATGTCAGAGAACCTGTTCTGGACCCATCACATAAATGTAGATGCAAAGAAAGTACGACAGTGCCTCTACTTCCCAAAGGAGTCTGCAGAGATTTGGCATGAAATCAAAACCTTAGAAAAACATCTATAGATGTGTAGTTGGAAAGTAGACTGGCTGCATTATGGCCTGGTATAAGAACACCAACGCCTTTGAATGGAAAATCCTACAAAAAGTAGTGGATTCAACACAGTACATCACTGGTAAAGTTCTCTCAACCATTGATCACATCTACATGGAACAATGTCATGGGAAAGCAGCATCCATAATCAAATATCCTCATCACCCAGGCTATGCTCTCTTCTCACTGCTGTCATCAGGTAGAAGGTACAGGTACCTCAGGACTTGCACCACCAGGTTTTTAAGAAGTTACTACCCCTCAACCATCAGGTCCCTGAACAATAGAGAATAACTACACTCATCTATTGAGATGCTACCACTACAAATTATCTCACTTTAAGAAATCTTTACTTTGTTATTTCATGCTCTCATTATTTTTTGATGTTTATTTATAGTTGCATATGCACAGTTTGCTGTCTTCTATGCTCTACTTGATCTTTCATTGATCCTGTTTACAGTTACCATTCTATAGATCTGTTGATTGTTCCCACAGGAAAAAGATTCTCAGGGTTGTGACATGTATGTACTCTGATAATAAAGTTTGCTTTGAACTTGAAATTACTCACTCTTTCCTCTTCTGACCCCTCTATGAGACTGGTGTGTGTTCCCTCTTTTTACCCTTTCTGAAGTCCACAACCAGTTCTTTGGTCTTACTGAGGTTGAATGGAAGGTTGTTGCTGCAACACCACTCAACCAGCTGATATATCTCGCTCCGGTACGCCCTCTTGTCATCATCTGAAATTTTGCCAATAGTTGTGTCATCAGCAAATTTATAGATGGCATTTGAGCTGCGCCTAGCCACACTGTCATGGGTGTAGAGAGAGCAGAGAACTGGGCTAAGTACACATCCCTGAGGCACCCCAGTGTTGATTGTCAGCCATTGTGTTAACTGCTGAGTTGTAGTCAAAAAATAGCATTCTGACATCAGGATGGAACACTCAGAAAATCTGATGGCAGAAGGGAAAAAGCTGTTCTTAAAATGCTGAGTGTGTGTCTTCAGGCTTCTATATTTCCAACCCAGTAGCAGAAACACAAAGAAGGCATATCCCATATGGTGAGGGTCCTTAATGACGGATACCACCTTCTTGAAGTACTGCCGCGTGAAGATGACCTGAATGGCAGAGAGGAGTGTTCCAGTGGTGGAATAGTCAAAGTCTACAACATTCTGCAGCCTTTTGCGATCCTGTGCATTGGGGGCTCCATGCTGGATTCTGATGCAACTAGTCAAAATGTCTCCACCGTGCATTGTGGATGCAGCAGTCATAGTGTAAGTGGGCCATTTTCAGAGTGAGTAGCTGAGGTTTTGGCTCAAGAAGCTTTGACAAGGAGAGGCAGAGACGAGGTTCGGATTTCTGTCAAGTTTCTGTTTATCTACATGTGCCCAGCTAGAGTAATGAGAATAGATCTCAGGTCGGTGGTGTGCTCCACATGCAGCATGTGGGAGACCTGAGAGACCACCAATCTCCCTGACAACTTTCTTTTTGTACGTCGCATCCGGAGTTTCTCCGGTTAGCGGACAATTTCCCTCCACGCCTCTCTGACGTAGGGTCTGTCATCATCCTGGTAGCAGCGTACATCCCACCTCAGGTCCACATCAGGCAGGTTCTGGAGGAGTTGAGAATCCTGAGCAGCAGTCATGAAACAGTGCAACACTCACAACACGCTGGAGGAACTCAGCAGGTCGGGCAGCGTCCGTGGAAACGATCAGTCAATGTTTTGGGCCGGACCCTTTGTCAGGACTGAAGAGGGAAAGGGCAGAGGCCCTATAAAGAAGGTGGGGGGAGGGTGGGGACCCAGCATCTGCAGAGTATTTTATGAAACAGCGCAATCTGATGCCTTCCTATCATTGTGGGGATTTCAACCAGGCCAGTTTGAAGAAGTCTCTGAACAACATATCACCTGTGGAACCAGAGGAGCCAACACTTACCCACAATTATACCACTATTAAGAACACTCCCTGTGCCATCCCACACCCACACTTTGGAAAGTCTAAACAACTGGCTGTACACCTACTCCTGTTATATAGGGAGAGACTAAAGACTGCAGCATTAGAGGTGAAAACCAAGAAGGTATGGTCAAAACAGACAGAGGAGAGCTTACATGGCAGCTTTGAGTAAGCGGACTGGGGAATTTTTGGGGATTCATCTTTGAATCTGAATGAATATGCCACAGTTGCCACCAACTTCAGCAAGATCAGTGTGGATGAATGTGCCTTTGAGCATGTACCAGACATACCAAAACCAAAAGCTGTGGATGAACAAATAGATTTGTAGCTTGCTGAGAGCTCGATCTGTGGCACTCAATACTGGTGATCCAGAGCTATACAAGAAGCCCAGGCACGACCTACAGAAAGCTAATTTAAGAGTGAGAATAACAATTCCAAATGAAGGTAGCTCTGAAATATTTGCAGGCTATTACTTCCTACAAGGCGAAGCCTAACATCAGGAATGGCTATGACACTTCATTCCCAGATGAGCTCAATGTCTCTTATACACACTTTGAAATGGAGTTTAAAACAACACCTGTGCAAATCAAGGTTGCTGGTGAACACAGCAGTTGTGTTCACCAGCAACTTTGATGTGTGTTGCTTGAATTTCCAGTATCTGCAGAATTTCTGTTTGTTACCTGTGCAAATCTCTGCATCATCTGATAACCTTGTAATCTCTGTCTTGGAGGATGACGTCAGAGCATCTTTCATGAGGGTAAACCCTCTCACAAGGAGTCAGTCCCCTGATAGGACAAGTACCTGGTAGGACACTGAAAACCTGTGCCAACCAACTGGTGAGAGTGTTCAAGGACATCTTCAATCTCTCACTGCTGCAGTCAGAGGTTCCCACCTGCTTCAAAAGGGCAACAATCATACCAGTGCCCAGGAAGTGGAGGGTTAACTGCCTCAATGACTACCGCCCAGCTGCACTCACATCTACTGTGATGAAGTGCTTTCAGAGTTTAGCCATGGCCAGAATTAACCTCTGCCTAACCAAAAACTTGGACGCAGTGCTATTTGCCTATTGCCACAATAGGTCTTCAGTGGATGAAATCTCACTGGCTCTCCACTCATCCTCAGATCACCTGGACAATAGCAATACCTACGTTTGACTGCTCTTTATTGATTACAGCTCAGTGTTCAACACCATCATACCCTCAGCACTAATCAGTAAGCTCCAAAACCTGGGCCTCTGTATTTCTCTCTGCAACTGGATCCCTGACTTCCTCACTGGGAAACCACAACCAATGTTGATTAGAAATAATATGTCCAGCTTGTTGACAGTCAACACTGGCACACCTCAGGGGTGAGTGCTTACCCACTGCACTACTCTCTCTGCACCTACGACTGCATGGCTAGGCACAGCTCAAACACCAACTAGAAATTTATCACTTTACTACATACTACCACTCACTCTCTGGCTTCTCCCATGAAGCCAATATCTAATTCAATTTTCTGCCTCATCCTGAATGCTAGGTGACTGATCCTTCTTGACCAGCCTCCCAAGTGGGACCTTGTCAAAGGCCTTGCTCAGGTGCACATAGACAACCTCCACTGCCTTTCCTAGTAACCTCCTCGAAAATTGGTTAAATTCAACCTCCCATAGACAAAGCCATGATGACTATCACTAATCAGGCCCTGTCTATCCAAATACTTATACTGTATATCTGGTCCCATAGAAGGATTTCCAATAATTTACCCACTACTTATGTCAAATTTGTGGGCTTATAATTTATCTCCTTCCAGAATACAGTGGTGTCTGGTTAAGTGAGTCAGTATTAATACATTTTGGCCCAGTTAAGTGGATGCCCCAGTAAGCCAAAGTTTCATGGAAATAGTTTAAAAGGTATATAAAAGACAAATTACCATTTAATGTTTTTAAATGAAATAGAGAACAAATTAAAACACTACAAATACTGCTGCAGTACTATAAAACTGTGCAAATACCTGGGGATACGAATTGACAATAAACTGGACTGGTCTAAGAAACTGAGGCTGTTTACAAGAAGGGCCAGAGCCGTCTCTATTTCCTGAGGAGACTGAGGTCCTTTAACATCTGCCGGACGATGCTGAGGATGTTTTACGAGTCTGTGGTGGCCAGTGCTATCATGTTTGCTGTTGTGTGCTGGGGCAGCAGGCTGAGGGTAGCAGACACCAACAGAATCAACAAACTCATTCATAAAGCCAGTGATGTTGTGGGGCTGGAACTGTACTCTCTCACGGTGGTGTCTGAAAAGAGGATGCTGTCTAAGTTGCATGCCATCGTGGTCAATGTCTCCCATCCACTACATAATGTACTGGGTGGGCACAGGAGTACATTCAGCCAGAGACTCATTCCTCCGAGATGGAGCACAGAGCTTCACAGGAAGTCATTCCTGCCTGTGGCCATCAAACTTTACAACTCCTCCCTTGGAGGGTCAGACACCCTGAGCCAATAGGCTGGTCCTGGACTTATTTCATAATTTACTGGCATAAATTACATATTACTATTTAACTATTTATTACTATTTCCTATTACTATTCTATTACTATTTATTATTTCTATGACTATTTACTATTTACTAATAGGAATATTACTATTACTATTTATTATTTATGGTGCAACTGTAATGAAAACCAATTTCCCCCGGGATCAATAAAGTATGACTATGACTATCAGTTCCTAATAGTTATCATCAGATGAATTCATCCACTGTATGCTACCGTATTCTTTTGATTGATTGTAAATTAACATAATCAGGGCAGACACCTAGTGCAGATAATGATCTGCCTTCATACGATGCTTTCAACGTTTGCATCCTCCAAATCTTCATTTTCATCGTAAAACTCAAAATGATTGTCAATAACTTCAAACTCTTTGTAGTTCCAAACTTGTTGAAGTAGTGAAATCATTTAATTTTTACTCTCAACCGTCTCTGACATTTCCAAGCCTGATTGCTTGAAACTGCAGTGAGCAAAACAGTTCTGAATTGTCTTACTGTTTACTTCTTGCCAACTATCAGTGACCAAAATCACTGGTTTTGAACACAAACACCTGCAAATGATGCTATTTTAAAAAAACTGTTCGCTCTAAGCACAGTGCCGTGCCCAATGGCCACAACAAGTGAACGTGGCTAACCTAATTAGAAACTGTATGGCAAGAGTCTTCTGTCCCAATTAAGTGTCATAGTGTCCCAAATAAACAAAAGGAATCCCAGCTATTTTATCAATTAGTTCTAGTTCTTTAAGAGCTGTCCCAAATAAATGGCTGCCCCAAATAACTATTGGCCCAATTAACCAAAAGCCACTGTATTTTGTACCTGGGAGTATTTAATGCCCAGTCCATTGTCTTTTTAAGGCAAGTTTACTTTATCAATAGCACATCACACCCCTGGCTATTTGAGCTTGAAGTTCCTGAACCTTATTTACAATAACGCCCTGCTCACTGACATACATGCATTGTTAATGGAACTGTACTGAAATATGCCTTTTGTGTTTTATGTTCTGTGTTTCGTTTTTTTTTTGTTGCTGTTTTTGCAATTTTTTATGCGCAGAGGGAGGAGGGTTTGATGTTTATCTTTGAATGGATTGGTTCCATTGTTCTTCTCTGTTTTGTGATTGTCTGTGAGGAAGACGAATTTCAATGTCGTATACTTCAACGATACTTTGATAATAAATGTGCTTTGAACTTTTTGAACTGAACTTAGTTGTGATTTCATTTCCATTTTCAATGACCCTAGTAAAATCATAACACTAACCACTAACGTAAGCTAGTGTGAACTATAACTGAGCAATGTGTAAACTGATATAACTATTAGAAGATTAGGGAGGAACACATATAGTTTAGGGAGGAGTGGTGGACAAGAGTGCCAGGAAGCAAATGGGTCTTTTAGTGCCACAGCCTAATCTGGCTGAGATCACTTTCCTATCACAAAGAATAAACAAAGTAATCAAAAATATTTTAAACTAAACAATAGAGCAAGAAGGTTTTTGGTAAAGGGCTCAAATGAAACACACCAATTAGGAGCAGGAGCAGGCCAACCAACCCTTTGTGCCTGCTTCGTCATTTACAAAGATCATGATTACAATCTTAATACTACATTCCAGTATATCCATGGCAACCTTTCAAGTCCTTCATTATCAAGAATCTATCTCTGCCGTAGAAATTTTCAAAACCTCTGTTTCTCATACTTTGAAGAAGCAAGTTCCAAAAGCTCATGACTATCTGAGAGAAAAAAAATTGTACCTCATCAATTACTGAAATAATGATCCCAACATCTAGATTTTCTATATATACAATGTCAATACCCATCAGGATCTTATATATTTCAAACAAATCCTCGTTCAAACTCCAACAGCCCAACTGTTAAACATTCCTTCACAAGGAAACACAACCATTCTAAGAATCATTCTAAACTCCTTCTCACACACAAATAATCCATTTTTAAATAGGGAAAGCAGTACTACATTCAGTACTTCAGATAAGGTAGTAACAACCGTACAAAAACAAATTAAATTAATTCAAAATTAAGCTAGAAACAGTGCACCACTGAGGAAAACTGAACATGAATTTATTAAACTAAGTGGAAGGTAAATGTGATTAAAGCAATAGAATAGAAGAACAGATCAGAGCTTGTGGTCCATTTATCTGATCTAGTCTCAAAAGGATGGAGCACCAGGAGGACAATTGAATAGCTACAGGTGCAGATGCGGCTTGGGGCTTGTGACATGGTAGCCATGATCGACCAGGCTCTAAGGTAGAAACTCTAGATTTAGTTCTTATTAAAGATCTACAGGAATGATGAGGAGGCAGTATTAGAGGAGGAGGATCAATCTAATTTATTAAGGATTGAACCAAGTGACTGAGTGGTTATAATGAGAGTTAGCTGGCTGTCGAGACATTTATGGATATAATTAAGAAACAAGAAAGGATTTATGAATCCAATGGGAGTTGTACATAGGCCTTCTAATAACAGTTGTGAAGAGAAATATTAGATTAATGTAGGAATTAAAGAGCAAAAATGAGGGGTATTTAATGAGGTATTTTAACTTCCATATAATTTGATATCAGTAAAATAATTCATGTCTGGATTTCTAGAATGAGCTCAGATCCGTAGTTTTCAGTTATATGTATGGATGTCAGTGAGAAGGTGGTAATATTGGATTTAGTAATGAGCCAGACTAAGTTAAGAGCCTATCTAACAGCACCTTATCATCATTGCTCCACATAGTATTTGAAGAAGGGAAACATGAAATGAAATAGCAAACTAAGGCTTAGGGAATGCTTTATATAGAAAGACTTGGAATACACAGGAACATGCTTCAGCTAATGCCACGTCCATACTAAGAACTGAGTAGATCCACCTGAAAATCCGCAGACAATTCTGATGAAAGATTTATTGGTTTTGGAGAGGGACAATGTAGATTTATCTGGACAACAAGACTATACAGAAACAAGTTGGAGTTCCCTAATACATATTTAGAAGATTGAGTGGTGATTTGATTTAAGTGTTTAGATTTAGTGGGAAATTAATATAATGGAAGCTCAGACTTAAAGCATTTGGTAGGAGGTCTTGAGGGAGGATGATGAAAAATTCTCTTAGGATGGAAGGGACAGTGATACAGACAAAAAGCATTGTCATTTTAGAGAGTACCTGGAATTTTACTTTAAGAGCTGAAAGATGAAATTAAGCTAGGTTGCTCTTTTTTCATCTGGCACAGACACAATGACTTGAATAGCTTCCTGCTGTCAGAAAATTTTTATCATTGTGCAAGTGGTAGCATGGATTGTGTGCAGAATGTTTACCAGGAGTGTTTACTGTATTAGGACAGATTAGCAGGGTTGAATCTATACCCAGTGGAGTCCAGAAAGGTGAGAAGTGACCTCACTGGCACAAGATTCTGATAAATAGGTAATTAGGCACATATCCTCTCAGTGGAACATTTAGAATTTGGAACAAGAGATCAGCCATTCAGGACCAAGGTGAGAAGAACTAGCAAGTAGCACAGCAGTTATTACATTTTGGGGCATTTGGGAGTTTCGAGTTCCATTCTGCGCTGCTCTGTATGGAGTCTCTGTACGTCCTTCCCGTCCCGTGGAATACGTGGGTTTTCCCAGGGTGCTCCAGTTTCCTCTCACAGTCAATTGGTTATTGTAAATTGTCCTGTGATTAGGTCAGGGTTAATTGGGGTTGTGGGCTTGCTGGTGCGATGCGGTTCGAAGGGCTGGAAAGGCCTACTCCACACTGTATTGTTAAATTAATAAAATACGTAAATGAAGTGGACTGTAAGTCTCTGGAATTCCATTCCGCAAGACAGGGAAGTTGCTCAGCCATTAGGTATGTTCAAGATTGAGGCTGGAAGATTAAAGGAATCAGAGAATGTGGGGTTAGTCACAGAGCTACACAACACAGAAAAGGGCCATCATGTCCATGCTGACAAAGTACTCACCTATTCTAAGCTCATTTTCGCACACTTGGCATATACAGTATACTTCCATAAATAGCTGGGAAAATGAACAAAGCAAAATCATGACTTTTGTGAATGACAGAGCTGGCTTGCAGAGCTCTATTGCTTCAAGAACATGGAATACAGTACATGACAGCACAGAGAGGCCCTTGGGTACATGATGTTGTACTGACCTCTAACCTACTCTAAGATCAACCTAACTATTCCCTGCCGCATAACTCTCCATTTTCCTGTTATCTGTGTACCTATCTAAGTGTCTCTCAAATGTCCTTAATATATCTGCCTCTACCACCCCCAGCAGCACACTCCACACACCACCCACTCTCTGTATAAATAATTTACCTCTGACATCCTCCCTTCTACTCTTCAAACCAGTCACCTTAAAATTATGCCCACATATTAGCCATTTCTGTCCTGTGGAAAGTCTCTGGCTGCCCACCCAATCTTTGCTTCTTATGACCTTGTTCACCTCTATCAAGTCACTTCTCATCCTCCATCACTCCAGGAAAAAATCCCTGGCTCGCTCAATCTATCCTCATAAGACATGTTCTCCAATCCAGGTAGCATCCTCGTAAATCTCCTCCGCACACTATACAAATCTTCCACTTCCTTCCTATAATGAGGCAACCAGAACTGAAGGGTTTTGCCCCAAAAAGTTGACTGTACTATTTTCCTAGATGCTGCCTGCCTGCTGAGTTCCTCCAGCATTTTGTGTGTGTTGCTCAGATTTCCAGCACCTGCAGATTTTCTTTTGTTTATGACTGAGTACATATTCCAAGTTTTGGAGAACTGCAGCATTACATTGTGACCCTTCAAAACAAACCTCCTACTAATGAAGGTCAACACATCATACAACTCTTAACCAGTCTATCAGCTTGCATGGCAACTTGAGGGATCTATGGACATGGACCCCTAGATCCCTATGTTCCTCCACATGGCTAAGAATCCTGCCATTATCCCTGTATTTGCTTGATAAGGATGTGGTTACAGGATACTTGGAGGCACATGACAAATTAGGCCAAAGTGTGCATGGTTTACTTAAGGGAAAATCTTGCCTGACAAATCTGTTGGAATTCCTTGAGCAAATAACAAGCAGTATAAACAAAGAAAAAGAAATTCGGTTGATGTTGTGCATTTAGATTTTCAGAAGGCCTTTGACATTGTGCCACACATGAGGCTGCTTAACAAGTTAAGAGTCCATGGTATTACAGGAAAGATACTAGCATGGATAGAGCATTGGCTGATTGGTTGGAAACAAAGAGTCTGAACAAAGAGAGATGTTTCTGATTGGCTTCAGGTGACCAGTGGTTTCCACAGGGGTTAGTATTAGGACCGATTCTTTAAATGTTGTTTGTTAACGAACTGGGTGATGGAATTGATGGCTTTGTGGCCAAGTTTGTGACCAATAGGGCGACAGGTGGAGGGACTGGTAGTGCTGAGGAAACAGAGTGGCTGAAGGAGGACTTAGACAGATTAGGAGAATGGGCAAAGAGGAATAGATAGAGTGGATAGCCAGCACCTCTTTCCCCAGGGCACCACTGCTCAATACAGGAGGACGTGGCTTTAAGGTAAGGGGTGGGAAGTTCAAGGGGGTTATTAGAGGAAGGTTTTTTACTCAGAGAGTGGTTGGTGCGTGAAATGCACTGCCTGAGTCAGTGGTGGAGGGAGATACACTCGTGAAGTTTAAGAGAGTACTAGACAGGTATATGGAGGGATTTAAGGTGGGGGCTTATATGGGAGGCAGGGTTTGAGGGTCGGCACAAAATTGTGGGCCGAAGGGCCTGTACTGTGCTGTACTATTCTATGTTCTATAAGTGGCAGATGGAATACGGAGTCAGGAGGTGCCTGGTCATGCCCTTTGGCAGGAATGCAAGCATAAACTTTTCTAAGTGGGGAGAAAATTCAAAAATCCAAGGTGCAAAGGTTCCTGAGATCCTTTGTTCAAGATTCTCTAAAGATTAATGTTCAGGTTGAGTTGGTGGTGAGGAAGCAAGTACAATGTTAGCACTCATTTCGAGAGGAGTAGAATATAGATTCAAGGATGTAATGTTGAGGCTTTATAAAGCACTGGTGAGGCCTCACTTGGAGTATATAGCAGATTTGGGCCCTATCTAAGAAAGGACGCACTGACATTGGGAAAGGTTCAGAGGAGGTTCACAAGAATGATTCTGGGAATGAAAGGCTTATTGTATGAGCAGTGATTGATGGCCCTGTGTCTCTACTTGCAGGAATTTAGAGGAATAAGGGGTGGATCTCATTGAAACCTATCGAATGTTGAAAGGCCTAGATAGAGTGGGTGTGGAGAGAATGTTTCCTGTGTTGGGGAGTCCAGAACCAGAGGGCTCTGACTCAAAGTAGAGGGACATCCATTTAGAACGGAGATGGGGAAGGTGGTGAACCTTTGAAATTCATTGCCATAGACGGTTGTGGAGGTCAGAACATTGGGTATAATTAAGGCAGAGGATGATAGGTTCTTCTTTACTCAAAGTATGAAAGGTTGTGGAGAAAAGGCAGGAGAATGAGGTTGAGAAGGAAATGGATCAGTCACGATGAAATGGCGGAACAGACTTGATGGGCCAAATGGCCTAATCCTGCTCATATGTCTTGTGGTCTTATGGACATGTTCTAACAAGGGCCCTCACCATCAAGCCCATGTTCTCTTTTCACTACTGCTATCAGGACGAAGGTACAGAAGCCTTAGGACCTGCACCTCCTGGTTCAGGAATAGACACTAACCCTCAACCATCAGGCTTTTGAACTAGAAGGGATGACTTCATTCAACATTACTCGCCCCAACACTGAAAGGTTGTGGAGAAAAGGCAGGAAAAGGCAGGTTCCCATAACCTCTGGATTCAATTTCAAGGACCCTTCATCTCATGTTGTTGTTATTTATTGTTCTTGTTATTTATTGCTTTTTTTTGTCTCTTTCAATTTGTATTTGCAGTTTGTTGTCTTTTGCACACTGGTTGACTGTCTTGCTGATGTGGTCTTTCATTGATTCTATTATGGTTACTGGATTTATTGAGTATGAGAATGAGTCCCAGGGTTGTATATGGTGACATATATGTACTTCGACAATAAATTTACTTGGAACTATGAATATAACAGCCTGTTTCTCCCTTTTCTCAGTGTTACCATCAGGTAAGAGGTACAGAAGCCTGAAGGCACACACTCAGCGATTCAGGAACAGCTTCTTCCCCTCGGCCATCGGATTCCTAAATGGACATTGAACCCTTGGATACCACCTCACTTTTTAAAAATATACGGTATTTCTGTTGTTTGCACATTTTAAATCTATTCGATGTATGTACACTGTAATTGATTAACTTTTATTATTTATTTACTCTTTTATATTATGTATTGCATTGAGCTGCTGCTGCTAAGTTAACACATTTCATGTCACATGCTGATGATAATAAACCTGATTCTGACTCTGTTTTACGCTGTCCTCACAATCGTCAAGGTCCCTCACATCAGTGAACACTGAAGCAAAGTATTCGTTAAGTACCTCCTCCAGCTCCAGGCACGTGGTCCTACTCTCATTCTAGTCACTCTCCTCTTCTTCACATATGCGTAAAATTCCTTGGAGATTTCTTTAATTCTACAGATCATGCATTAAATTGAAGGGTACTGTTCATATTGGCAGATATATCAAGGACTAGAAAAGACAGATTTATTTTGGGTCAAAGATACAATGGATTTTTCTGTTACCTCAGTGAATGCAATCTCAAATTAACTAGCTGTAAGGATGTATAAAAAAAAGAACAGAATTAACATCTTGAGGAAAAAAAGCAGATCAATGGTGACATTAATAGACTGTTCTTCATTGATTGATTACAAGGGGCCAGTTTTGACTTGATGGTTGAATGGCCTTCTCCAGAGCCATAGCTGTTCCCTTACACAATCAAAAGTGCACAACTAACACGCACAAGGCTTCTTTTAATCCAGGAAAAATCAATCAAGAATTAATGTGTTCCCACTGCAGGACATCCAACTTATTCTTAAAACAATTACTGCAACAAAAAGGAAATGTGGCATGTACTTCACCTGTATGTTTTAGAAAGATAACAGACTTTATTTTTGATGTTGAATACATTCTGTCCAATATGCACAAATATATGTACAGTATGCCATCTTGAATGTCTGCTATAAAGCTATACTGGCAATATCATGAGACATGTATCAGCAGCAATTCTTGCAGCTTGAAGTTTCAGATATTGCCCTTTCTGCTCAATGTATCCTAGTTATTGGTTTAAAAAACATTAAATCTATTGTGAAATCATTATGGAGATGGGCTGTGTTGTTTTGCAAATATTTGCTCATCATTAGCACCAGTAATGTTCCTGAAGACCAGAAGGAGGCTGATATCATTCTGTTGTTTAAGGGAAGAAAGGACAAGCCAGGAAACTATAGGCTGGTTAGCCTAACATCAGTGATGGGGGGAATTAGACTCATAGAAAAGTACAACACAGGAACAAGCCCTTCCATCTATCTAGCCCATGGTAACCATTTAAACTGCCTAGTCCCAATTCAGGAGGAAATTCTGATAGAAAGCATCTACCAGCTGTTACATACCTCATGGAGATCTTGTGACTTTCTTGTGAGGATGCTGTAATGGTCTTTTGGAGGTCACCTGATGTAATTTTCCCACCGGTGAGATCACGTGATGACATGTTCACCACAGGTATAAAAGGGAAGACCCCTGGTGACGCAATTAGTTTTCCAGCTGGAACGTCAATGAGATACTCCGCTCCGTTGCGTATTTGCATTATGACGCAGTTTTGATTTTAAATGGAGTTTTATGTTCTATTGTAAGGTATAGAAGTACTGGGCCGGCAGTTTGACCAATTTCTGCCAGGTTTGTTAATGTATCTTTTCAGTAACATTGCTGAGTGAAGACAGGGCCCCGAAGGAGACATTCGACGGGTTTGGAAAGGATCGACCATTATTGAATTCGTTCAAGAAAGAGTGATCTGCATGAGATGACCTCTGCTAAAAGTGGCAGAAAAGGCTGTGCAGGATCTATTCTACGGAGGAAGAGGTCAGTGCCTTTAAACGGTTTTATTTCCGTCGTCGTGAATCCTGCGGACAAGGCAGGATCTGGCTGGGAGTGGCAGTGACGTCATGTCTTCGAGGAATTCGTTACTTCACGAAAGTCTCTCCTAATTGACTATACAGTATAAATCTGTTGGACTTTAAAATTTACCATTCGAAGAACCGTGTTTGAATTTATCGCTTTAAGAACTGGTTTCGCATTTATCGCTTTAAGAGTTAGTACTGAGTAGCGGTTTACTGAATGGCCACATAGCCGTTTACTTCCGGTTAGGGTTTTTATTTATTTTTCATTGTTTATCAGGGTTTAATAAATGCTTGTTTGTTTATAAATCCTGACTCAATACATTCATTGTTGCCGATCATGTGACACAGCATTTGGACAGAAAGTCTGAGGAGTCAGCATGGCTTTCTGTGTGAAATTTTGTTCTTGACTAATTTTTTAGATTTTTTTTAAGAGGTAACCAAAAGGGTGAACGAAGATAGGGCAATGGGTTCAAGATCAGTTTAGAGGTGAGTGGTGACTGAAGGTTGCTTCACAGAGTAGAGGTCAGCAAGTTGTGGTGTGTCGCAGGGGCCAGTGTTGGGACTCCTGTTATTTGTTATTTATGGAAATGATTCTGGATGTAAATGCACAAGGCTCAATCAGTAAATTTGCACATTATACAAAAGTAGGAAGATTTGTTGAAAATGAAGGTTATCACAGAATACAAGGTGACCTTGATCAATTAGGGAAGTAGACTGAGGAGTAGCAAATGGATGTTAACAGAGGGATCAGAAGTGGAAAGTCTGAGCAATTTCAGAATCCTGGGTGTCAATATCTCGGAGGATCTATCCTGTCCCAACATATCAATGCAGCTACAGTGAAGGTACAACAGAGGCTACATTTCAATAGGATTTGAGATTTGGTATGTCACCAAAGACACTTGCAAATTTTTACCAGATGTACCGTAGAAAGCATTCTAATTGACTACATTATCATCTGGTATTGGGGGAGGGGGGCTACTGCAGAGTTGTAAATTTAGTCGTGGGCACTAGCCTCTGTAGTGTCAAGGACATCTTCAAGGGGAAATGCTTCAAAGAGGCAGCATTCATCATTAAAGACTCCCATCACCCAGGAGATACTCGATTGTCAATGCTACCATCAGGAAGGAGGTACAGAAGCCTGAAGGCACACGGTCAACGATTCAGGAACTGTTTCCTGCCCTCTGCCATCTGATTTCTGAATAGACATTGAACCCATGAACACTATCTCACTACACACATATATACATATTTACTGTAATTTACATTTTTTTCTATTATGTATTGCATTATACTGCTGCCACTGGGACAACAAATTTCACGACATGCCGGTGATATTAAACCTGATTCTTATTCTGAATCAAGATTGCTTAATGGCATTTCCAATATACTTTACATATACTTTATACTTTATTGTCACCAAACAATTGATACTAGAACGTACAATCATCACGGCAATATTTGATTCTGCGCTTCCCACTCCCTGGATTACAAATATTAAATATTAAAAATAGTAAGTTTAGTAAATATTAAAAATTTAAATTATAAATCATAGATAGAAAAATGGAAAGTAAGGTAGTGCAAAAAAGAAACCGAGAGGCAGGTCCGGATATTTGGAGGGTACGGCCCAAATCCGGGTCAGGATCCGTTCAGCGGCCTTATCACAGTTGGAAAGAAGCTGTTCCCAATTCTGGTCATACAAAGTGCAAAGGAAAAGAAAATAATTGTTTACTCCAGATATGATGCAACACAAAAAAAAACAAGATAAAGAAAATAATAAAAGCAATATAAATACACAAGATAGCTTATATACTTAGGTTGATCACATGTCCATAGTTATACTAGGCACAGGAGTGTTTGTACCTAAAGTAACTAACAGGAAAGGATAAAGTAGTGGTGGTTGGGGGTGTGGGTTGGTGGGTGGAGGTGTTAATAGGTGTCAAACCTATTATGAACAGTAGGGCGCTAGGGTGTGTAATGGAACAGGGAGTACAAGTGCATCGTTTGTTGGAAGCAGCATCACAGGTAGCTAAGATAGTGAAAATACATTTACTACACTGGCCATCATCAATAAGAGCATTGAGTATAGGAGTTGGACATCATGTTGCAATATCAAAATCATCGACGAGGCCACACTTAGAGTACCATGTACAACTTTGGTAGCTATTATAGGAAAGGTGTGGTTAAAAAAGAAAGATTGGAGAGGATGTTGCCACGTCTAGAGTTATAGGGAGAGGTTGGCCAGGCTAGGAATGTAGAATGAAAGGTGGCCATTGGCTAATAAAACCAAAGATAAGGTAGACAGCAACAGTCTTTTTCCCAGGGTAGAGAAATGCAAAACTAGGGGAGTTAGAGTGAGAGGGGAAAGATTTTGAAGAGACCCGAGGGGCAATTTTTCCTCACACAGATGTTGGTGAGTATATGAAAAGACCTGCCAAAGAAAGTTACGGAGGCAGGTACAGAAGTATCATGGAAGAAGCACTTGCATAGGTACATAGAGGGGTGGGGGGCTTGTTAGGATAAACACGGGAAATTGGGATAAGTTAACATCATAGTCAATGTGGATGTGTTGGGCCAAAGGGCCTGTATTCATGCTGTTTTGCTCTAAGACTCAATTGATGAAATAAGCTCAAACTTCAGCTACAACCCTCACAAAAGCGAACAGTGTGTTGACTGCTAATGGAAAATTAAAACACAAGTAGGACAAACTGCCCTTAAGCCTGCTCTATATTCATTAATATATATTCATCTATACTTATCTGCTCCATTTGATCTCTGGCTTCAACACTACTTTCCCACCTGATTCCCATAGACATTTAATTCTTCTGTTACCCCCAAAATCTGAGTCTTGAATGTACTTTGCTACCTCAGCTTTGTGGTAGAGAATTCCAAAAAAACCTCAACTGAGGAAAAAGAAACATTCAACTCTCAGTCTTGAGCAGTCATCCCTTATTCTGGTATAACCCCATCTGTCGCCTCTTCCATCTAATCAATCTCCCATCTGTTTGACCACCTCTCCATTCCTTTAACTTCAGAAAGCATGAACTGTCCAAACTTTCTGCAAAATAATCTCATTATTCCAAGAACTAAATCTCGTTAATCTCAGCTCGATTTCACAATTCCACAATCCTATATAATTCCTTACTTTTGTACTCCATGAAGACCAACATCTGGATTCACCTAATTACTTTGCTACATGGACAGATTCATTTCAATACCAATGTTTAATAGCCTCAGATGAACTAAATGTTTTTCTATTCTTCCTACAGGAGAAGAGAACCTCACATTTCCCTTCACTATATTCCATTTTTTTGCCCACTCAGGCTGTTTGATTAATTTCTAGACAAGTCCAACTTGTCCACATTACTAAAACATTGTTTCAGGCAGCTGGATAGCAGTGAAGAAGCCAGGTGTTATTCAGATATCAAGATAAACCAAAGGTATAGCCGTTAGCACTTACATATGCAGCAGCTAGGTCTCTCTTTTCATCATCAAAATGGATGAGTCCATGTTCCAAGCATACAATGGTAATGCTCCACAACTCATCTGCTACATTGACAAAAACCTCTTTTTAATATACAGTATTTGCTTTTTTGCATGTTTTTAATCTATTCAATGTATATTGTAATTGATTTATTATTTTTTATTTATTTACTCTTTTATATTATGTATTGCATTGAACTGCTGCTGCTAAGTTAACAAATTTCATGTCACATGCCGGTGATATGAAATCAGGGTCCCTATGCCCACCATCCTACTAGATAATATGCAAGCCATAGAGAACGAGGTGGATGATCTTAAAGGAAGACTTACCTACTGCAGGGAGATGCAGGACTGCTGTGTATTCTGTTTCACCGAGACCTGGCTCTCCCCTGCCACCCCCGACTGTGCCATCCAACGGGAGGGATTTTCGATCCATCAGATGGACTGCACGGCGTCTTCTGGCAAGATGAGGGGAGGTGGTGTCTGCCTACTGATCAACACCGCGTGGTGCTTGGACACAGTGGCACTGACAAGCTCCTGCAGCCCGGACCTGGAACACCTGTCGGTGAAGTGTCGTCCCTACTATCTACCATGGGAATTCACCTTGGTCATAGTGACAGCAGCCTACATTCCCCCCCAGGTAGATGTGGAGTGTGCTCTGAACATACCGTATGCCAACATCAGTGAACTTGAGACCAGGTACCCGGAGGCTTTGCTCATTATAGCCGGGGACTTTAACCAGGCTAACCTCAGAGAGGCGCTGCCAAAGTTATACCAACATGTCTTCTGCCCCACTAGAAGCCCGAATATACTTGACCACTGCTACACAGCAGTCAAGGATGCCTACCGTTCCGTCCCACAACCTCACTTTGGAAAATCAGACCATCAGGCTGTACTTGTCCTCCCGGCTTACAAACAGAAACTGAAGCGGGAGGTCACGGTGTCAAAAGTGGCGTCGCGTTGGACGGAGAAAATGGATGAGGTCCTCCGTGACTGCTTTGAATCGGTGGACTGGTTAGTATTCAAGGACTCGGCAGCTAACCTCGATGAGTATGCCTCAGCTGTCACGGACTTTATCTGGAAATGCACAGAGGACTCCGTGTCTCGCAAGACGATCCGGGTATTCCCTAACCGGAAACCTTGGATGAATTATGAGGTCAAGACCTTTTTGAAGGCTAGAGCTGTGGCTTCTAGGTCCGGGGATACCAGTCGCTACACAGAATCCAGGCGTGAACTCTGGAAAGCCATTAAGGGCGCCAAAAGGCAGTATCGAGCCAAGTTGGACGCCCAGGCTAACCAGAGGGATGCCAGTGGACTATGGCAGGGTCTAAATGAGATCACTGGGTGCAAAGAAAAGGCTGGAAATATCAATAATTGTGGCACTTCTCCTCCTGAGGAACTTAACGTATTCTACACAAGATTCGAACAGAAGAGGAGTGTCCCGCTCCCTCCGGATGAACCGGACCTGGTGGCATCGAGATTCATCGTCACCGAGGAGGACGTTAGAAGGGCCTTGCTGAAGATAAATCCAAGGAAGGCGACGGGCCCAGATGGCGTCCCGGGATGGGTTCTCCGGGCCTGTGCAAGTGAGCTAGCTGCAGTGTTTGCTGACATCTTCAACTGCTCCTTGCTTCAGTCTAAGATCCCCTCGTGTTTTAAGAAGGAACGATAATCCCAGTGCCGAAGAAGAGCAATGTGGCGTGCCTGAATGACTATCAACCTGTGGCTCTGACATCAATTGCTATGAAGTGCTTCAAGCGAACGGTTATGGCACACATCAACCACAGCCTACCAAGTCAACCTGAACGCTTTGCAATTCGCCTACTGGAGCAACAGGTCAATGGCAGATGCCATCTCTCTAGCCCTACATTCCTCCTTAGAACACCTGGAGAATAAAGACGCATATGTAAGGCTCCTTTTCATTGACTACAGCTCTGCCCTTAATACCATCATTCCAAATAAACGGATTCCTAAGCTCCAGAACCTGGGCCTTAGCACTCAGATCTGCAGCTGGATCTTCAGCTTCCTCACAGACAGGACCCAGGCTGTAAAAATAGGGGACAAGCTCTCCTCTACTATCACTCTGAGCACCGGTGCCCCACAAGGCTGTCTACACAACCCCCTGCTGTACTCTCTGTACACCCATGATTGTGTAGCTAAGTTTCCATCGAACTCAATATATAAGTTTGCCGATGACACGATTGTAGGCCATATCTCAGGTAATGATGAGTTTGAGTACAGAGAGGAAATTAAGAACCTGGTGGCATGGTGCGAAGGCAATAACTTATCCCTCAATGTCAGTAAGACGAAGGAATTGGTTGTTGACTTCAGAAGGAGTAGCGGACCGCATGACCCCATTTACATCGGTGGTGCGCAAGTGGAAACGGTCAAAAGCTTTAAGTTCCTTGGGGTCAATATCATAAATGACCTCACTTGGTCCAACCAAGCAGAGTCCACTGCCAAGAAGGCCCACTAGCGCCTTTACTTCCTGAGAAAGCTAAAGAAATTTGGCCTGTCCCCCAAAACCCTCACTAATTTTTATAGATGCATTGTAGAAAGCATTCTGCTCAGATGCATCACAACCTGGTATCGAAGTTGTCCTGTCTGTTACGTACCCCGTAACTGGGTTGCCAAACCAGCAGAAATGGACCACTTAGTTGGAGTCTGGATTACTGGAACTAAGAAAGTTTTATTAAAGAAATAAGTAACACAGTACTCTAAATGCAATGGGTTAGCAATGATAAAACACACATGTACTCAGAACTAGGATAATAGGATCAATCAAGCTCTATCGCAGTCTGGTGGTAAAATGATCTGTCTCAAGTGACTCAGAGTTCAGTTCAGTTTAGTTCGCAGTAATCGCTGTTGTGCCTTTGGGGAGAGAGAGAATGAATATGCAAATTCTCGATTCAAACAGACCTTGATGTTCCTCGCAGTTAGCTTTCGGGCGAGCCCTTTGTAATGTCTTCTGAGGTCACCGACTGGGACTCCTCCGTTCCGGATACAATCGTTCTCCAGCGGTGAACCCGGCACCCAGGCAAGGGTGGACACACACACCAGGTTCCCGCCGATCGTACCTTCTCACCCTGTGTGTCTATGGTTGGCCCCGCGACCAGACCTCCAAAACTCCCACCAGCTTGTGGGGGGGGGGGGCACCGCACTTCCAGGGTCTTGTTGCCTTGTGGTGTCATGGTGTGTCTGTTGCCTTAGCGAACCTGTTCCTTTTATCCCCCTGCTGGGGTATCGCCTGTCCATCAAACTTCAAACAGTTCAGGTTCAAAGCAACCGGTCTCTGACAATATTCGGAACTGTGTCTCCTTTCGTTAATCTCTCTCATCTCACATTAACATTTCTGAATGTTTCCCCATTGTCTTTCTTATCAGCCTAAATCTTCTGATAACTTGGTATTTTGTCACATGTCCAAGACTGGAAAAAGCTGCAGAAGATCGTGAACACAGCCCAGCACATCACACAAACCAATCTTCCATCCTTGGACTCACTTTACACCGCACGCTGTCGGAGCAGTGCTGCCAGGATAATCAAGGACACCACCCACCCAGCCAACACAGTTTTTGACCCCCTTCCCTCCGGGAGAAGGCTCAGGAGCTTGAAGACTCGTACAGCCAGATTTGGGAACAGCTTCTTTCCAACTGTGATAAGACTGCTGAACGGATCCTGACCTGGATCTGGGCCCAAATATCCAGACCTGCCTCTCGGTTTTTTTGCACTACCTTACTTTCCCTTTTCTATTTATGATTTATAATTTAAATTTTTAATCTTTACTATTGATTTGTACTCCAGGGAGCGCGAAGCGCAGAATCAAATATCGCTGTGATTGTACGCTCTAGTATCAATTGTTTGGCGACAATAAAGTGATAATAAACGTGATTCTGAACTGCATTGGTGTTGCTTCCTTCACCTATAATGAGTTCTTCAATTTTATAAGCCTTGCGTCCAACTTCTACCCTGCCCTCAAATTCACTTGGTCCATCTCCAACATCTCTCCCAATTCTTGATTTCTCTGCCTTGAACTCTACATTATCTACAAATTTGACGAACTCAGACTCTCATTGTTACCTTAACTGGATCTCATCCGACAATCACAAAAATTCCCCTTCTCTCAATTCCCGTCTCAGGAGAGGTTTTCCATTCCAGGACATCTGATATGTAGTTTTATCTCAGGTGCTTCACCTGTCAAGGTCACTTATTTCCATCAGTTACTTGAAGTGGAACCCCCTCCCTATGGATGAGACTGAATGCAGACTGGGAAAGCACTTTGACAAGCAACTTCACTCTATCGCAATAGCCAGGACCTTCTGGTAGCCACCCATTTCAGTACCACTTCCCATTCCCACACCGACATGTCTTTTCGTGGCCTTCTCTATTATCACACTGAGATCAGGCACACTGTATGTAGTTTGGAGGAGCAACACCTCATATTCCATTTTGGTAGTCTCTAACTTCCAGTAACTACTCCCCAGTTTCCCTCCTCCACACTTTGTTTTCCCCTCCCTCCATTTATTCTATGGTCTATTGACATCTACTATCAGATTCCTTCTACAATTGTTTGCTCTTCCACTTATGTCCTAGCTTCTTAGATTATGCCCTTTCACCCCCCCACCCTATCTTCAATCTCACATACTTACCTATTGCCTGCCATTATGCTCTTTGTACTTCTTTTCTGGCTTCCGTCTCCTTCCTTTCCAGGCCTGATGAAGCATCTCAGCCCAAAGCATTGACAATTAATTTACATTCATAAATGATACTGACTTGCTGAGATTTTCCTGCATTGTGTTGCTCAAGATTCACAGCATCTGCCAAATCTTGTGTCAGGATTTGTTTTACTTTTGCTCTATGTTAGAAAATAGCTCCATGAGGAGACAACATTGTCACCAGTTATATGGTGAGCAGCTGTAAAACAGGAAATGGGGTGGTAGGGGTGAAACAGCAGAAGATGACAGCTCCATTCTTTGAACTCAGCTGGCTACAAATAATTACTAAAAACAAATTGATTATCCAGTCACCAACAGTTCCACACTTTCCCTAGCCCATTGCAGAAATGAAAACCCACAAAATTATTATAAATTAAAGCCATGTATCAAAGCATGCCAAGTTGCATGCTAATGCTACCCAACCATCCATGTGCACTTTGTGTCCTTGAATAGGTCACTAGTCAGCAATGCAGAACGGATGGCAAAGACTGCTGTCCAGAGAGGTCTTTTCAACAAACACAAGCTGCTCTGGACTCAGAAGATTTGACTATGAACTTCAATCACCTTGGCATTAAAAAAAAGCAGGAAATCCAGAATTAAGAGTTAACAGGCGTCACCAAGGATACTGACAAAAGACCCAAGGGATTGTTTCAGATTCCAGCATCTGCAAAGTCATAGCCGGAAGAGCTGAGTGGGTCAAACAACATTTATTGAGGCAAATGGGGTGGTTACTATTTTGGGTCAAGATCCTGCAACAGGACTATAAGTGTAGAGGAAAGATAGCCAATATAAAGTAGTGAGAGGAAGCAGAGACAGAGGTTAGAACAGAGATTCCCAATGGGGTCCACTGACATCTTGTTAGTGTAGGGGTCCATGACATATAAAAAAGGTTGGTAATCCCTGGGCTAGAGGTGATAGGCAGAACAAAGGGCATATAGGGAAAACATAGGAGTTATACAACAGAAGAAACCAAAGTGGATAAGTGCGAGGCTGATGTGCAGAGAGGGACTGTATCAAAGCTAGGCAGGGACAGCAATGCAATGAATGGGGCAAATGAAAAAAAAGTAAGAGAACTTGTAGGAATGGGAAAAGAACCAGAGAATGTCTATATTTTAAATTGGAAAATCGATGCTGATAAGATTGGGTTGCAAGCTGCCCAAATTAAAAACAGTTTCTAATTCTAATCTGTATTTGGCCTCAAAAGGTCAAGGCCAGATAAGCTGGTGTGGAAATGAGAAGATTGGTTGAAGAGAAAAGGCACCAGAAACTCAAGATATCCAGTGGTCCTGCAGGAGTGTACAGGAGGACACATGAAGAGAACAAAGTGCCGATGATGTTACTATTAAAGTTGAAAGGCTGGCCAAGTTATGCTCCAAGGTGTACCCACACTTAGAGATTAGATAGAATTCAGATCATTTTTAAATTCATGCTTGAGTGCCTCCTTTAGATAGAAGTGTTAGAGAAATTATATAAAAATAAATATAAATAAATTGCGTGGAGTGCACCGACAAGTCAGTGGTGGAGGTAGATACACTAGTGGAGTTTAAGAGACTACTAGATAGGTATATGGAGGAATTTAAGGTGGGGGCTTATATGGGAGGCAGGGTTTGAGGGTCAGCACAACATCGTGGGCCGAAGGGCCTGTACTGTGCTGTACTATTCTATGTAATATACAAGTTATATACAAAAATGTTAACATTGTTCTTTAAGTTATCTGAAGTATCAATACTATTCATTGTATTATACAAAATACACATATGAAGCCAATAGACAATGCTAAATCAATTATTTTTATTTAATTATAAACTACAGAAATTTATTAAATTAGAGAAAAGCTATGATTCACCATTTAATGGAGAATCTTTAAAAATTGAAATTCAACCCCTAATTGTACATTACCACATGGCAAATATGTCTCAGGGGCAGGATAGAATCACAGCTGAATTTAAAGTATTCCAGCTTCTTGGAACCAAACATTCAGAATCCAACAGTGCTTGCCACTTTCACAAATTCAGTATCATGACAAGTTGATAGTTAAGTGATGAATATTTAAAACATAAAATATTTAATCCAGACTAAAAGCAAGATAAAGCAAGCATTTATTCAAATATTCTTCCAGAAATTAAAAAAATCTGTTTCAATTTTACTCCATCTGGAGCAAACCAAACAGGATAACTGATACTGCTATTAAAATACTGTCACATACTCTCCTTCTCTCATACACCAACAGATAAAAGGACACAAGAAAAATAGGATAGAAAGAATTATGCACCTGACTAGATGCGATTTGAACAAGTCAGTACACCAATTAACTTTCTTGGAATGATCAAGTAGACATATTAAGAACATATTTACAGAACAGGCTTTAGCTAATTTATTCCAAATCTTCAGGGGCTGAAGGATATCCGGTGAAGAAACTGGTGGTACAGTTTGACAGTGTTTTCTTTTTCTTTTTGTTAAATGTATTTTTCAAGTCTTCATTCTCCTTCAGTGGTTTACGAATTAGCTTCAGCTTTGTTTGCCCAAGGTCAGTGATGTCAGTTAGAACCTGAAAGAACAGAAAGAGTTCTAATTAGCAAAAACTTCTTGCCTCCTCTACCAAATGATTTTCTGATGAATTTTCAATATTTGTACCTCCCAACAATATGTGGAAAATCTAGCTGGATTCATTTCTGTCACCGAGAATGTTCTCATTTAGATGTGGATCAAGAAACCACATCTTAGAGATCTCTTCACTACTGGCGTATGGCATTAGCACTTAATTTACTCAGAAATTTGTATGTTCCCTGCATTTAAATTTCTATTAATTTCCTATAAATGTAAAATGTACTGTACCTTGCATCAATCTTTCCATACTCAAGTCAATCAAACCAATAATAGGACAGGCATACAAAGCACATTAAATTTAATGCTTCATGAGTATTTTAAATTTTTTCTTGTTACAAATGATCCAAGATTCCAATAAACAAAGAAATAATCTTACCTTATCAGCAGAGCTGACACTGAGTGGCTCAAAGAAGCGAGACTCCGATTCAGTGGGATCATCCAGTTTAATAGATCCCTCAAAATCATTTTCATCAAACGCATCTTGTTGCTATAAAGGAGACGAGTTTTAAAAAAAAAAAAAAAGTTTGGATAGCAGAGTAAAAGAGACAAGGTAGAAGCCTTAAGGCACTGAAACCAAGTTGAAAATGTTTCTGCTTGGCAAAAATTCATTGTGAACTTTAACAAAAAACTCAGATATAACAACTGATCCCAAATCTTCATGTTAAGCATTCTGATCCAGGATATTATTTCCTATACTTTATCACCTGCTCAGGCATCAGGACAGTACATAGATGTATTATCTTGCCTGGTTAGCTCATCTTTAATAAATGCTTGTTTTACTCTCTCTCCTTACATAGTTGAATTACGTTTGCCATTTTTAAATCTGTGTGAACCTTTCTCAGATCTGCACAAGTTTAAAAAGATGGTATATACACCATCTCCATGGCAGTGTCATTCAAAACCCTAGAATGGAGTTCATCAGGTCTTGGGGACATATCACCTTTTAGTCTTGGTAATTTCCTTAATAAGAATTTTGCTAATGCTAATCGAATTGTGCTTTTTTCCCCCCAGTCCAGACCCAAAGTCCTTGTGTTTGCGTTCTCCACTATTTAAATAGCTTTCTATGTCTTGTACTGTAAAGACAAAATATTGGTTTTATTTTTAGCCATTTTCTTATTCCCTAATTTTTGCTTTATATCTGTATGAGAATCTTGTTAACTTTACCCTTTTCAAAAAGGATGATGCTTCTATAGACGTTTATGTTTCTCAGTAGCCTACACTTTTATTCTACTTTCCCTTTGCTTAAAGATTTGCATCTAAATTGATTTATTATTGTCTAGGGAGTCATTCAATAGTCTTATAAATGTAGAGTATAAGCTGCTTGAGTTTGGTCCAACTTTCTAGCATTCCGAATGTCGTGCACAATTTGAGTGGTGGGGTGGGGAGAGCAAGAGAATTGAAATCTTCAGGCCTACAATTGTTAATAAACTAGAGGGCTGTCATTGTTGGATACAGCTGAACACTGACCAAAAAGTGGCACCAAAATGTCCATCCAAGTGATATCCTACTTCAAAGATCTCATCTCAAACCAAAGGAGAACCAGATGAGTCCAAGACAACAAGGTAGCTATCCTAGATGGAAAACACAGATCTGTACCACAAACTGTAGATTTCAGACCAGAGAGAATAAGCAGTGTATGCAGTGAATCCTTATAATTCCTTAAACTATCCACCACTTCCAATCAGTCATTACTTCTGACTACACAATATGCTATTAATTCCCAATGTGAGGTAATATCCTCTGCATAGAAATTGGATGAAAGGGTGACTCTTAATCCAAAAATCACAATCTAAAGCTCAAAAGTCTGCAGACTCATTTCTTCGCTGAAATTATTCAAAGGCTTTGTACAAATTCAGATAATGTGTGTACAAATTCAAGAAAATATTCTAGAATTCAGTTGTAGTAAAGCAAATAACTAGCTGAAATAGAATTTGTACTGGCTGCAATCATGGACAAACGTACTTCATTTTTGGTGCGTGGGGTACCTGTGAACTTCAGAATCCTAATGATATGGCATTTTGCATTGTGAAAAGTCGTGCTCTATTTACTTTGATACAGGAACATAGAAATTTCTCCTCATCATATAGATCAATGGCACACACCCAAAAATCGGGAAAACTCAAACCATCATCCTTCTACTGAGCTGATTAATGTGGTTTTAGGAACATCAGCACATGGGAACGGAGTTTGGGGAAAGAAACTCAATACTGAAGGTGTGTTTTCTTACCATATTAAGACGATTGTGACACTGATCGGTGAAGCACCTGCAGTGATCTCCACAATCCATTTTATTTTTCCTGCATTTGCATTGCCGGTTGGCACAGCGACCTTTGCAGGAACACTACAAAAGGGAAAGAACCACAAGGAAAAGAAATTCAATTCAAGTAATATTCAGAGAATGAGAGTAGGTTATCTTATTTTAGTACAAAATGGATAGTCAGTAGGCAAGGAAATGGCACACTGCTACTAATTAAAATGTGAGTTCTGTGAAACTGAGAGAAGCACTTCTACTTTTCTGGACATGGTTTCATTTATTTCTTAATAGTTAGGCCCAACTTTATTCAATAAAGTCGCAAAAACAAAAAAATAAAATAAAGTAGTTTAAGGAAAGATTTAACAGGGTCAAAGGGGCAATTTGTTTTAAATTCAGAGGGTGCTACACGCAGTGAATGAGATGCTGGGGATGTGGATGAGAACAGTATAACATCAACCTTTAAAAGGACTTTTGGAGAGGTATGCGGGTAGGAAACGTTTGAGGTTATGGGCTAAACATGGGCAATTGGATTACTTTCTTGGTATCTTGGTCAGTGTAGACCAGCTGGGTTGAAGGGCCCATTTCTGTGCGATATGACTATGCTGACCACGAAAGTGGAAGAGATCCATTATTTGAGAATGAGTAACATGGTTCACTCAGACAGATCAGTAGTCAAGGCTTTGATTTTGTTTAAATTCACAGATTAAGGGCAATTGGTACAATCTTTTCAGAATGAACTCTTCAGTTCCGGTAAGATGAGGCAAAATATTTCTCTGTTTAAGGCAAATTTACTGTTTTTAAATGAGACCACATTTTAAGATAGGACACTGTGCAATTATATATATATATAAAAAAAAGTAACTTCTAATTTGCATTGACACATCAAGGTGACACAAACACTGAAAATTTATAATTAGACATACCCCAGAACTTGCTTTCTTATTTCCTTTGATTTTCTTAGGTATCCAATCATCATCATGATCCAGAGAATTATCGTCAGACTCAGAATCAGATAAGAGCTCTTCCATAGTCAGACGTGGAGTCATCATGTTCGGCTTTGCAGAGGTCTTTCTCTTGTTTTTTGGCTGCATAATTAAATACATTCATTAGAAAGAGCAACAAGTAAATAACAGACAACTAATTCAATTGTTCAGTGGCAAAGCAACCAGTGTTTCCTCAAGTTAGTACTCGTGCCACCATTTGATAAATATCCTTATTTCCCCTCACTAATTATAATAAATTTTGCTTCCCTTTCAAAAATCAAAAACCTACAGCTACTCAAGTGCAGTGAAGTAGTTGTTAAATAATTTCCTTAAGCAAGCAACAGCAATGAAAATTGATCATACATTTCCCATCTTCAAGCATGCAAAAAAAAAAAAAAAAAATCAGATCATACTATTCCAAATAGTTGTATGGCACGTTTATTCACAAGTATTACAATTACACTAAGCAAATTAATAAAATAATTCAATCATAGTGTTTATATAAAAACAATCCAGATCACTAGACTGCATACACATTTTAAACATAGTACACAATTTTACTACATGCATGTGTGAAACAAATTAGATAACCAAATACGGCGAACTTTTGTTATGAAACAGTTGCAGGAGAACTCTGAATTAAGTGAATGACATTATGGCAAGAAACAAAGTCCTGTGAGGGAATAATTTACACTTCGTCTAATTTTCAATAATTACCATAAGAAAATTTAGCCTTCAAACCCTTGTTCCATTAAATATGGATAATCTATAACCCAGCTTCATGTTCCATACAAGATCATCTACTTGTAACATTAAGTCAGTTTAATCCACAGTCGCTATTCAGTCTTTTGAGCATTTCCTCATTTCAAATTTCCAGTAATTGTTGTGGTCTGTAACTCAGATCTAGCCTGTCATTTTTATTTTTCTTTTCTTCTCTCCATCAGTAGAGACTAAGGAAAACTGTTAAGAATTCCAGGAGAGAGATTTCAAAAGCAAGTGGGCCAGTCAGGACATTCTGCATACTACAGTTAGATTGGAGTCATTGGATTATGCATAACAAGGGCCATTAAAAAGACGCAAACACGAGGAGATCTGCAGATACTGGAATTTCAAGCAACACACATAAAAGTTGCCGGTGAACGCAGCAGGCCAAGCAGCATCTCTAGGAAGAGGTACTGATGAAGGGTCTCGGCCTGAAACGTCAACTGTACCTCTTCCTAGAGATGCTGCCTGGCCTGTTGCGTTCACCAGCAACTTTTATGTGTGTTGCCATTAAAAAGACTTGGGTTTAAGTGGAGCAGTCATTATGGAAACTGCCATTGTGTGAATAGGCCAGTGTTAGTGAGGAGGCTTCAGTGAGGAGAGGCAGAGGCTGTAGGCATTTTTGTTTAATTTTTCTTCCTTTCTTATGGTACACTTAGAGTAGTAGAGATGTCAGGCAGGACAGTGGAATGATTCTTTCAGATTCAGTTCACACTTTTAAACACCAGCTCTAAACCTTGCTTTCAACGAATATCTTACGCATTAAAATACATTGCCTGTATGGAAAGTGTTCTAACTTATGACTGTCCCCCGTGGCAATTCCTCTCGAAAACAAGTATACTGACACAGCTGTCAGGTCCCTGATACAGAGTCTGGCTCTGTGGCTCAGAAATGAAGGGGGCAGAAGAGGCCAGCTGTAATGATGGGAGATTCATTGGTTCAGGGAACGGACAGGAAGTTTTGAGGACAAGAACAAGATTCCCAGATGTATATTACCACCTAGATGCCAGGGACAGGGACATCGTGGATAAAGTCCAATTATTCTTAAATGGGAGCATGAGCAGCCAGAGATAGTGCTCCAGATCGGCCTCTGGTTAAAAAGGATGATGAGGTCTGGCGAAGCAAGCTCTGAGACTGAAGTGCTAAGTTACAGGACAAGACCTCTAGGGTTGTATTCTCAGGATTGCTACTAGCACTATGTGCTAGTGGGGCCAGTATTAGGAAAATCATACAGTTTAACATATGGCTAAGGAAATAGTACAGGAGAGAGGGAAATATATTAGTTGAATTGGACTTATGACATTGTAGCCATTAGTGATACTTGTTTGCAGGAAAGGCAGGGCAAGCAACTCAATGTTCCAGGATCTCACTGTTATAAATGTGATGGAAAGGAAGGACGGCATTACCAGTCAGAAAATGTCATGGCAATGTTCAGACAGGGCAGACTAGAGAGCTCATTGACCGAGGCAACATGGATGGAACTAGGAATAAGAAAGGGATTATATTATAGACCATCCAACGGTCCACAGGATTTAGAGGACCAAACTTGTAGACACATCACAGCCTGTTGCACAAAGTAACACAAAGTAGTGATTGTATGCAATTTTAACTTTCCACATATTGATTGGGACTCCCATACTGTAAAAGGGTTGGTTGGGAAAGACTTTGACAAAGGTGCTTCCCTTAATCAACTAGAGAAAGTGCAATACTAGATTTCCTATCACTGAATGAGACAAGGCAGGTGGCAGAATTTTGCGCAAGTGAAAACTTTGTATCTAGTGATCATAATGCCATGAGAATCTAGATAGGTCTGGTTCTCAAATGGAGATTCAAAATTAGAGAGGCAAATTTTGATGGCATCAGAAAGGATCTGGCAAGTACAGATTAGAACACGTCATTTTCTGGCAAAAGTGCACTTGATAGAGTGTACAAAATAAAAGGCAAGGATACAGGTTAAGGAAACCTTAAGGTTCTAAAGAGGCGCCCTGGTTAAGAAAAAGGAGGTGCATAACAGTATAGGTAGGCAGGAACAAATGAGGTATTTGCGTAAAAAAAATGCAAGAGAACACTTGAGGAAATCAGAAAGACTAAAACAATACATGAGGTTGCTCTAGCAGACAAGGTAAAGGAGAATCCTAAAGGCTTTTGCAGGTATACTAAGAACAAAACGACAGCAAGGGACAAAATTGGTCCTGCGGAAGAGCAGAATGGTAATCTATGAATGGTGCCAAAAGAGATGGGGGAGATCTTAAATTGAATTTTTGCGTCTGTATTTACTCAGGAGACAGACAGAGTCTATAGAAGTGAGGCAGCGTAGCCATGATATTGTGGACCCTGTACAGATTACAGAGGGAGCGTTTGCTGTCTTGAGGCAATTTATGGGGGACAAATCTCCAGGATCTGACACAGTGTTCCCTCAGACCTCGTGGGAGGCTAGTACAGAAATTGCAGGGGCCCTAACAGAAACACTTAAAACTTCCTTAGCTATGGGCGAGATGCTGGAGGATGCCAACTACATACACCAATGACATTAAACCTGATTCTGATAGGCCTTCCTACCAGCAGTATCCAAACCACTACACCTGTTTTGAGGGAACAGTCACAGGGGTACTCTATGAGCCTTTTCCATTTTCCTCTCCCGACAGTCACCCTGCACTTGCCTCCTTCAACTCTGGCATGACTGCTTCTCCGTATCACCTCCTCTAATTCCCAAATGAACCAAAGGTCATATGGCTGCAGTTCCCTGACACTGTCTGTAAGGAGCTACATTTAGATACATTCTTGCAGATGTAGCAATCAGAAATCTCCCAAATCTTGCATAAGGAGCACAACAATGACTTGGTATCTCTTCTCACTTTGCTAGCCAGGTACTAATAGAAAAAGAAAAACCTGACAGAAACCTGAACCTAGCCTCCTCCTCTCCTTGCCAAAGCCTCTAGCTCCCCACTCTAACCTTTGCCACTCCACTTAAACCAAACTTTTTATTGACCTTTACCAGTTATTAGAAAGCATTCACTCTTTCTGGACAAAAGTGTTAACTCAAGTCTTTGTTCCACCCTACACACATTCCTTCCGTTCTTCTCAGCTTCCCCCCTTCACCTTTTAACGTGTCTTCACTTGTCCAGTTCCTGTAGGGTCTTTGATGCCTAAAAAACCAATTGATTCTTTCCACAAATGCCATGCTATTGAAGTTATATGTAGCATAGTCTACATTTATTTTCTTTGATCTCCCATTTACCCCAAATCCCCCAGTCATTTTAGTTACAGACAATCTCAGTTTTATAATTTACAAATGCATCAAATGCCCTTTGGAGGAGAGCTCTAAATCTCGTTTCCTTTTAAGTGGAACCATTTCTCAATTATAATGCCAAAAAATATATAGCTCTAATTTATTTTTTTTTTAAAATGGCACTATCAAGCAGAAATAGTTTGATTTTATTCATCTTACTAGTTCCTTACAGAGGAACTAGATTGGAAGTCATACAGCAAGGGAACAGGCCCTTCAGCCCAAATGGTCCATGCAAACCAAGATTCCTATCTCAGCTTGTCTCATTTTCTTGCATTTAGCCCATATCCCTCCAGGACTTTCTTATCCATGTGCCTGTCCAAATTTCTTAAGTTTTTTAATGCATCTGCCTCGACCGCTTCTTCTGGCAGCTCATACTATATACTGACCACACTTTGGGTGGGTTTGTTCACTCAAGATAGGACATCTGATTGAGTAGCTATGCTATAACAACTCCCCCCTCAACATCAGTAAAACTAAGGAGATGAATGTGAACTTCAGGAAGGTGAAGGCGGCTGATCTTACTTCAGGCAGAAAAATAGTGGCAGTTGAGAGACAGCAGCTTTAAACTGCTCTGTGTTAACTCATTATATGACCTGATGTGGGTCTAGTATATAGATGCAATCACAAGTTTGCCAGCATCTTTACATTTTAGAAAATAAAGGAGGTTTGGAATATCACCCAAGTCTGTCTCCAGCAAACTTCTTTCTTTATTAATCTTTTTATTTTTTTTTCTAAAAAAGCATACATACAGTCAAGAGAATATATATATCTCAGTAACAATATAACCAAGATTAAGACAAATGTTGTCAAAATCATAGGTATTGCTAAATTAGTATAAAATATATAATAATAAAAAATGAAAACAACAACTCTCCTCAGTTTATGAAGAGAAAGGAAAAAACATTGGGTTTTGAATGAAAAGAAAGGGGAAAAAAAAAAACACTACTCTATAATAAAACAAAAAAGGGACTGGGCAGTCCATTTTGAGGATACGACCAGAAAAAGGAAGAAAAAAAGACTTTCTGATCAAATCTGGAACTTCGAAAAAAAATTGAAAGAGTAATAAATCAAATTAAACGAAAATATTTGATAAAAGGTCACCATATTTGCTCAAATTTAAAGGATGTATCAAATGTCCAACTTCTTATTTTCTCTAAACTTAAACAGGACATAATGGAGGAGAGCCAGTAAAAGACCGTAGGTGAATTAGAATCCTTCCACTTCAATAAAATGGCTCTCCTCGCCAGTAAGGTCGAAAAGGCTATCACACGTTGAGCGGAAACAGGAATATTTCCTGCTTCCGGTGAGATAATCCCAAAAGTTGCCGTAAGCAAATGAGGTTGTATATCCAGATCCAAAACTCTTGATAGTGTTTTAAAAACATATCTCCAAAGTTATCTAGCTTTACACAAGACCAACACATATGAGTTAAAGTGGCCAACTCAGTATAGGTGTCCCCCGCTTTTCGAACATTTGCTTTACCAAACCTCACTGTTACGAAAGACCTACATTAGTTACCTGTTTTCGCTAACAGAAGATGTTTTCACTGTTACGATAAAAGGCAGCGCACACCCCGAGCAGCTAAGCTCCTCCCCCGGAACTGCATTCTCGCTGGCATTGCTTAACCACGTGCCTGTGAGCGAGATGAGTTCTACGGTATCGGAAAAGCCTAAAAGAGCTCGTAAGGGTGTTACACTTAGTGTAAAACTAGACATAATTTAAGAGTTTCGATCGTAGTGAACGAAGTAAGGACAAAGTGATTTTGGCTTGTGGAAGTTGACGAAGATGATATGAAGATGTTTTGGCATCCCATGACCAAGAACTGATAGATGAAGAGCTGATGCAATTGGAAGAAGAAAGGATAACAATTGAAACTGAATGCAATAGCAAATGGACCGAAAGTGAAGTCGTCCAGGAACTGAACGTAAAGCAACTGCATGAGATGATAGAAAAATGTGTGAGGCAAGCAGTCAAGCATACTGTAATTTTTCAAGCCTCCCACATCAGATGACGAACCTCGACCTTCGACATCGAGGCAGTCAGACATAGAAGAGGATGACCTGCCTGCCCTGATGACACCCCAGTCCCCGGACCGATACGTTACCGTGGAGAATGCAGTGGTAGCCGGGATGCGCCCAACACATCTTTAAGAAAAAAGCCGAAATAAACAAGCTAATTAATTACGTGCCGAGCGGCACCTACTTAATTAGCTTGCTTATTTTGGCCTTTTTCTTAAAGATGTGCTGGGTGCGTCCAGGTTACCGCTGCATGCTTTGCAGATCAGTATCGGTTGGGTACCCGGAGGGTGGGGGCCACTGCACCACCTCAACCTCCGACAACTCAGCCTAACACACCATCATCAGCGTGCTTGGCGCTGTCTTCATGATTCCGGTAATGATACTACACTGTACATGCATTATTTCTACTTTATATAGGCTGTGTATTTTTGTGTGTTATTTGGTGTGATTTGGCAGCTTCATAGCTTAAAGGTTACTGGAGAGAGTGTTTCTGCCGAGATCGCTTCCGCAAGATTTTTGCTACCGAGAAGAGTGCGGCAATGATTGTAGAAAAGTATTTCTACTTTATATAGGCTGTGTATTTATCATATCCTTCCTGCTTTTACTATATGTTACTGTTATTTTAGGTTTTGTGTGTTATTTGGCATGATTTGCTAGGTTATTTTTTGGGTCTGCGAACGCTTACAAATTTTTCCTATATAAATAAATGGTTATTGCTTCTTTACTTTACGACATTCCGGCTTAGGAACCGTTTCATAGGAACGCTCTACCTTCAGATGGTGAGGGAAACCTGTATTACATCTGTCACAAATAGGATTAATATTAGGGAATTATAGCTATCAACCCTTTTTGAAATGGTTTAAACTGAAAGGGAACATTTATCATATTAGGTGGATAAGCAGAAGGATAATCTGGTAACAAACCATGTAAAAAATTCCTAATTTGTAAATATCTAATAAAGTGTACATTAGATAAATCATATTTATCCACTAACTGAGAAAGAGACATTAAACAGCCCCCTAAAAATAAATCTGAATAAGTTATTATTCCCTTGGTTTTCCAAATTAAAAAGGCCTTATCCAAAGTTGATGGTTTAAAAAACAAATAATTAAGATAAATATTACTAGAAAGAATAAAATTATTAAACTCAAAAAATCTACGAAACTGGAACCAAATTCTTAATGTGTGTTTAATAACAGGATTAAATTCTTGTCTGCTAATCTTCGAAAGCAAGAAGGGAACTCCCAGTAAAGAGGCCAAAGAGAAGCCTTCCACTGAGTTTACCTCTAGATCCAACCATGAAGGACATTCATGGATATCTAAATAGTGAATCCAAGTAGTAACATATCAAATATTGATTGCCCAATAGTACTTTCTAAAGTTAGGCAAAGCCATACCACCATCCTAGTTTTACCAAAATTTTTTTAATATATATTTCAGGCAGTTCCCTCTTTTGTTCCTAAAAAGTTCTTTGACAGAATAGATTCTATAATTTCATCTTGTATTTGGAACAATAAAAATCCTAGACTGAGTAAATCCTTATTGCAAACTTCTAAAGATGTACTGTTGTAAGTGTCCTAACTGGCTGCATCATGGTCTGGTATGGCAATTCAAGTGTTCAAGAATGCAAGAAACTCTATCCAATACATCATCGGCACATCCCTTCCTGCAATCATTACAGGTGACACTGCCTCAAGAAGGCAACATCCATCAAAGATCCCCACAATCCAGCCCATGCCATCTTTTCACAGCAACAGTTGGGCAAGAGATATAGAAGTCCAAAGTCCCACACCACCAGGTTCAAGAACAGCTACTTCCCTTCAACCATTCAGGTCTTGAACCAACCACAACTCTAACCAATAGTGCTTAGTAACACTAAAACAGACTTTTGCACTAAGCTAAATTATACTCTCTTAAAAAAAAAGTTTAATGTATATGCTTTGCTGTGAATATTGTTAATATGATGCTGTGCTGTGATGTTGCTGCAAGCATTTTCCCTCATTGCACCTGTGTGTACATGTACTTGTCTATGTGACAATAATATCGACTATGACTTTAGATCTTGTAGGGCACTCTGACCTTAACACTCTACCAGTAGAGGGACCATGGTGCAGGGCATTGGAAGTCTTCACCCATAGTACAAGCTTTTTCCAAATATAGCTCAACACACGGGCACTAAATCATTAGCTCACACAATTCATTATGATCAGCCCGTTTGACCCAATGCTAAACTTTCATCTGTCTTTTATTAATATAGGCAACTCTCACAGCTATTCCACACTGGCTGCGTACCACTACCATAATTCCCTACAGGTTTCAGACATTAGTCTGTAGTCAACTTCAGAACCATTGTACTAATCTATTCACAGATCAGTAGCCTGCTTCTCCACTTAGAACACCAATTCCCAAGTCACCTCACTGTAGACTTTCCAAAATAAACACTGTAGGATATATTGTTATAGTTCTTTAATTTGGTGGCAATTTTACTTCTGTTTAAACACATCAATTGCTTATTCGGTCATGAGAGTGCAGCTTACGTCAAACATGTTAATGGACACAGAGTCCCATAGAGCATAGACTGGACAAGGACATCTTATTCCCTTCCTGAAATTAGTAAGTCAGATCAGCGTTTAAAATAATCCCGTAGTTTTAAGTTACAACTTCAAGTTTTTAAATACCAAATTAACTGAATTTGAATTCCTCAGATGCCACAGGAGGATTTTATCTCATTTTCTTGTTGATTCATTGTTCTATTTAACCAAGTTTCTCAACTTTTTTTTCCCTTCTCATTTCACACTGTTGGATATTTTTCTTTCCTGTACTAGTTTATTTGGTATAGCCAAGAATTTATTTCTTTCTGAATTACAATTTTTAAATAAATGCAAGTTCCTATCATTTCAACTCAGTACATTACTCCCAGTCAGTCATTTTTCCCCAAATACACATAAGGCTTAATATAATAAAGGAGAAAGGGAAACAAAGACATTCTTACCTTGGGAGGAACGTAGTCATATGGAGAACTTGAAGGCACTCGGCTACTATCACCCAGGTTAGCAGTTGCATACTGAAGGAGGTTCAGCTTCTGCAAGGAAAAAAAAATGTTAAAATTATTTGATTGCAAGTATCAAATGCAAATTATGAGGACAATCTAGAAAAGTCAACAGTTGACTACACAAACATCAAATGGGTACATAAGGTAGTTTTTATTCAATCCACCGTCATGTGACATTATCATATCCTATTTTGATTGGTAAACTTTGTGAACTTGTTGCCCTCATTTCACCACTGCCACACTTCACCTATCATTCTAAATGATTATACACATCATCTTATGCAAGGATCCAAGGTGAAAGCGTTACTCATTCCCTCATTTCTTATCACAGGTAGCAAGTTGATAATTTAGAGAGAAACTTCAGAATAGCGACAAGATACAGCCTAAAAGGAACTTAATCAGAAGAGATCTAACAGTAACAGAGAGGTAAAAATCAGATGTACAGCTTTTAGATGTATAATATAGAAACAAAATACTCCTTTGGCACCTTGGCTCAATTCTAACCTTCAAATAAGATGGAAGGGATCATGTTCCTTGTCTAAATATTGCCAGTAAAATGACAACTGAGAAACAGGATCAGACCATTTTCCTGATTAGAAACAAGCTTTAGCTCCTTATGCATGAAGGAGGTTGATGTATTTTACAGGACCCATCAAAGCAGGTCTATCCAGTATAGTTATTGGATCTGTCATATCGGTTGTTTGGCTCAATAAGCCACTATTGCCAATAAGTTCAATGCTCCAAAAGTTAATACAAAATCTGCAGGAGCATAGCATCTAGCCTCCACAATTATGCAGCTTTCTTCAACTCATTAATTTAGTTGCAGAGACTCACGCTGTCCAAGCTTTGATGTGAATGACTCCATTAGTTTCCAGTATTAACAAAAAAAGCGAAAAGAATTGGCTGTTTTGAAACTCAACATCTTTTACCAATATTTTGTTTTTTTAAAAAAACAAAAGAACAAAAATCCTCAAACAGCCTCAATCATGACATTTAGACTAATCATTCTCCTCCAAACTCCTTTTGCACGCTACTCAACTTCATTTTGCCCCCTTGAATATTATAACTGGATCAAAATCTTAGCTTAACGTTGGCCCAAACTTCATGGCAAGTTTCTCCTTTGCTGACTTTAATCAAAATCTTAACCCCAATAACTGTTTTTCCTTCAATGATTACTTTAGATATTCCTTTCACCAATATTTCCCAACATAAATACCCTCAAAATCCTTGATTTCCAAATTCTTATCTCCCTTAACTTAGTTATCTACTAAATAATACTTTGGTAAAACAATATCAAAGTTTTATTTTATTCTAGCTCTGCAATCTTTACTAAACTCATTTTCCTTTCCTAGCTTTCAGCATTTCATTCTCAACATTACATGCACAATTCATTTCAGCTGCTTCAGACTCCAAGCTCTCTCAAAATCCTTTTTAAGCTTCTCCAAAAGTATTTCTTAAAATCCCTCTAAACTTTACAAGCCATAATAATTCCTTTAAAACCCTTCTGCTATTTTACTGTGCTTCTCAAAAGCACTCTAGAAACGCACATACAAGTTGAAAAGGACGCTACACAAAACACACACTTAGTCCTGCCATGCATGAGTCAACGGAGCATTTTGACTAGATTTGGACAGAAAAACAAAATCATGATATTCCAAGCAACTTTTAAGAACAGTTAGATACGAGTCAGTTCATGACATCCAAGTATCTGGGTACAAGAGCTGTCAATGATTAATCAAACAGCAAAAGGGAGAGCACAAATTAGTTATCGAAAAAGCAATAGCTTTCTGAGGGCAGGCACGGGATGAGGAGTCAATAGACAGTTATTCTTCTGAGTAGAGTGAAAGAAGAAACAGTTTTAAGTGTAGCTTATACAATGACATTTAATTATTTCTTTTCAGGATTTCAGCTGTGTGGCTTAAAGTAAAACCTTCGGATAGCAAAGAATTCTCCATTGCTGATTGCACCTTAAGATAACTTAGAGGTTTCAATGTACTCTTAAAAAAAAAGGCTAATACTTGCAATTTCCACAGAATAATCTGAATCTCAATTAGTTAATCGTTCCGTACACTCTTCCCTTTAACTACTTTGAGCATCATGTACATACTTGCTTATACATTTCATTCTCTTCCACCAATTGCTGATTTTGCTCACACAACTCATTCATCTTCCGGATCTCTTCATCCTATCAGAATGGAAAATTTCAACATGGTAAACATTCAGTTTCAGTAATTCCACCATATTCCTCTGCATGGTTTTCAACTGTTCCCAAATATCTGACTGGAGGAGTTGTCAAAGTACAATTGATCAGTGAGTAAAACTGAGGTGGTTAAGGATATCGACCAAGATGAATGGTGTGTGCATTCAATAGAAAAATGAAAAAACTTGTGGATGCTCCAAGTCTGAAGTAAAAACACAATGGGAGAAATATCCCAGCAGATTAGGCAGCTTTGATGAAGGGGCTTCAATCCAAAACATTTAACTGCTTTGTTCCCCCACAGATGTCACCCAACCTGCTGCAGTCTGCATCATTTTGTATGTATGTAATCAACAGAAATTGCACTGCGGAATGTTGGGGGAGGGCTGGTAACAATGCACAGGAGATAATTTCCATAGGGAAGAAAGGATTGGTGTCATGATAGTGTAGTGATTAGCGCAATGCTATTGCAGCTCAGGGTGTCAGACTTCAGAATTCAGTTCCAACGTCATCTGCAGAGTGTGTACATCCTCCACATTGAATGCGCAGGTTTTCTCCGGGTGCTCTGGTTACCTCCCATAGTCCAAAGATACACTGGTTAGTAGGTTAATTGGTCATTGTAAACTGTCCTGTGATTAAGCTAGGGTTAACCAGAGGTTGCAGGGCCGAGTAGCTCGAAGTGAGAGAAAGGCCTATTCTGCCAATTAACTCAGTAGTAAGATAATAATAAAACTGGAACATTGATTCAGACTTGAGTAACTTGATCCTATTTTAAAAAGTGAAGCAAAATATATATACACCCAATTCCAAATGGTGCAATAGAGGAATAAGACTCACCTGGAACTTAAGCCTCTCCAGAAGCTGGGCCTCTTGATCATGAAGGGAACCCATTGTAACATTCGAGTTTTGAGGCAATTGGCTAAGCAGATAGAAGACCTGAGGAGTATATGGTTCATTAGATCACTAATAATTCAATATTTAAAATTGTTACAGCACGTCATGATTTTTATTGTATAGCATGGTTATTTTTTCATCATCCAAATATAGTCATTGATTAATGACATGTAACAACTTTATCAAGTTCTTATCTTGCTATAGGGTTTTTCCAATGAAGAGCACAACAGGAAAAAAATTGTTAAAGGAATACCAATACACACAAAGACAATATTAACCTCTTTAAATAAGCCCAAAACTCTCAGGTGGAATCCTAGAGATGCACCACACCAAGAATAAATTCCCACACAACTGTGTTTAAAATTACTTTTGTGACATTTACCTCACTTGGAATATCCCTATGAGTGAAACACCTTATCATGCCACCTTGAGATCTTAAGTGGTTTAATAAAAATCAGCCTTTGCTCCACAATTAATGCAGGTTTAACATTTTGCAGTCCTTCATGTTAAGACAACACACGTATCCTAGAAATTACCCTAGTGAATTGCTTCAGGATTGCCTTATTTGCTTGCATATCTTTTCTTAAAAAGATGAAGGGGCCATAGCTACACAGTATCTTTGGTATTGCCTCACCAACACTACATGTAAAATATCTGACTTTAATTCCAGCAGCATCTCCCTAATATTTTGTTACAAATCCTCTGATCACAATAGACTGTTTGAAACTCTTATCCTTGGAAAGTTGTTCTTCAAATGGACTTCTTAAAAGTTGCCAAGATTCCACAGAAAGAATACTACTTTAAATATCTACCTTCAAATGCACCATTAAGAAACTGCTTTGTACTACTTTGTTAGCCAAGGTGATACAAGACAATACTCCGATGGGAAGCAGCAGTTGAAGCAAGCAGTTTGTTGGCACAGTTTACCTTCTCCTGGTGTCGCTGTTCTTGATCCAGCAGCTGTTGCTGATGTTCAGTTTCCATTTCAGCAATGCGGTTTTGTTCTTCAATTAAATTGTTTTGCAGCTCCACACTATCAGCTTTTGTCTGGATCAGTACACTATTCAGTTTACTGTACGACACTTTAGAAGATACCAACTTCAAAATCAGTAAAAAAAAAAGTTAGTCTTTTTCTTCCAGAAGTCAAATAATTAACAGCACCAAAACCAGCAAAATCTTTGTTCTATTTTGGTTAGTTTATTCCTAGCGCGAATGAAAAGTGTGTGAACACTGATTTAGATTACCAAAATAGACAAACATCAGGAATATATTTCAATTTTTTTTTGTCACTCTACCCCGCTCACTATAAACGTAGTATGAGATAGCAGTTAATTTCCATTGTTATTTGGGCATATTGTTGGGTTCTCGCAATTTGAGAGGAAAGGTATCGCTAATAGAATCAGAACCAGGTTTATCATCACTGGCATGCTCATGAAATTTGTTAACTTAGCAACAGCCATTCAATGCAATACATAATATAGAAAAATAATAATAATAAAGTAAATCAATTACAGTATACATATTTGAATAAATTAAAAAGTGCAAAAAAAAAAAACCAAACCAGAAACAATATGTATTAAAAAAAAAGTGAGGTAGTGTTCATGGGTTCAATGTCCATTTAGGAATCAGATGGCACAGGGGAAGAAGCTGTTCCTGAATCGCTAAGTGTGTGCCTTCAGGCTTCTGTACCTTTTACCTGATGTGAGAAAAGGGCATGCCCTGTGTGCTGGGAGGTCTGTAATAACGGACGCTGCTTTTCTGAGACACTGCTCCTTGAAGATGTACTGGGTACTTTGTAGGCTGGGATCCGAGATGGAGCCAACTAAATTTACAACCCTCTGCAGCAGCCCCCCCCCCCATACCAGACAGTTTTTGAGTGTATTTGTTGACATAGCAAATCTCTTCAAACTCCTAATGAAGTATAGTCACTGTCTTGCCTTCTTTATAGCTGCATCGATATGTTGGGACCAGGTTAGGTCCTCAGAACTTGACATCCAGGAACTTGAAACTGCTCACTCTCTCTGCTTCTGATCCCTCTATAAGGATTGGTACATGTTCCTTCATCTTACCCTTCCTGAAATCCACAATCAGCTCTTTTGACTTACTGACGCTGAGTGCAATGTTGTTGCTGCGACACCTCTCCACTATTTGGCAATCTCACTCCTGTGTGCCCTCTTGTCTCCATCTGAGATTCTACCAACAATGGTTGTATCATCAGCAAATTTATAGATGGTATTTGAGTTAAGCCTAGCCACACAGTCATGGACATAGAGAGTACAGCAGTGGGTTAAGCACACACCCGAGGTGCACCAGTGTTGATCATCAGTGAGAAGGATATGTTATCACCAATCTACACAGATTGTGGTCTTCCGGTTAGGAAGCAGAGGATCCAATTGCAGAGAGAAGTACAGAAGTCCAGGTTCTGTAACTTCTCAATCAGGATTGTGGGAATGATTGTATTAAATGCTGAACTATAGTCGATGAACAGCATCCTGACATAGGTGTTTGTATTGTCCAGTTGGTCTACGGCCATGTGAAGAGCTATTGGGATTGCATCTGCCGTTGACCTATTGTGGCGATGGGCAAATTGCAATTGGTACAAAATTATATACCTGATTAACATAAGACCATACATACTGAAGAACCAGTTGACAAAAAGGTGACAAAGGCACAATCAAAAAAGCTGATTTTCATAGCGCTCCAGTTAAGTATGAAGCTGGAAGAGTGGAAAGTTAGGAGAAGGCAATGATAATTGTAATGTCTGGCAGGGGAAAATGTACTCATGACACCCAAATAAGTCTATTTGCTTGAAAAATCTCCAGCATTTCAGTCTTGGAGATGGAGACTCAAGCAGGAGTTCGTATTTTCAAATGAAAGACCTAACAGATTTGGGCACTGTACATTTTATTTTCCCTGCTCCTTTCATTTCTGATGTAGTGCTTATTACAGATAACCAGTAATGCACTGTGGCTTAACAGCTTCAGCTTGGTCACTCCTTACCTCTTTCATCAGCCACTTTAATCCACACTTTGCTTCCACTATTGTGGCAATTGAATCCCATCGATGTTTAAGCCTCTCTTCATTGTCCGCATCCATCAATTTTTGTTGGAGATCAGCAATTTGAGCACTCCTAAAATAGCAACGCAAATGAGAATTTGCTGACTTTTTTTTTTAAAAAACACCACATTCTTTGAACACAGGCAGAGACAAAAGCACTTCATATGATAAGTCAGTTAATCCTGGCATCATTTTCATTAAACTCCTTAGAACCCTCTAGTGTCAGTACATCATTTTTTAGGTAAGGGGCCCAAAATTGTTTACAATACTCCAAGTGAGGCTTCAGCAGTGCTTTATGAAGTCTCAGTATGACATCCCTGCCTTTATATTCTAGTCCTCTTGAAATGAATGCTAACATCACATTTGACTTTCTCACCATGGACTCAACCTGCAAGTTAATCTTTAGGGAATCCTGCACAAGGATTCGCAAGTCCCTTTGCATCTCAGATTTTTGAACTTTCTCATTTAGAAAATAGTCAACCCTTTCATTTCTTCTACCAAAGTGCATGACCATACACTTCTTGATGCTGTATTCCACCTGCCACTTCTTTACTCATTCTCCTAATCTGTCCAAGTCCTCCTATAACCACTCTACTTTCTCAAAACTACCTGCCCTCCCATCCACCCATCTTCATACCATCTGCAAACTTAGCAACAAAGCCAATCAATTCCACCATCCACGTCATTGACATATAATGTAAAAGGAAATGGTCCCAAAACAGACTGCTATGGAACACCAGACACTGGCAGCCAACTAGAAAAGGATCCCTTTATTCCCACTCTTTACCTCCTGCCAATCAGCCACAGTTTTATCCATTGTAGTATCTTTCCTGTAATACCATGGGCTCGTAATTTGTTAAGCAGCCTCATGTCCGGCACTTTGTCAAACTACTACTACGTCGACTCAGGCCTAGGGGGCAAAAGGCCTTTGTCAAAGGCCTTCTGAAAATCCAACTACATAACATGAACCAATTCTCCTTTGTCTATCCTGCTTGTTATTTCTTCAAAGATTTCCAACCGATTTGTCAGACAAGATTTTCCCTTGAGGAAATCATGCTGACTACAGCCTCCATCATGTGCTTCCAAGTACCCCAAGATTATACAGTTCATCTCATTACTGTAGAGTTCATATAATTTAATCTCCTGCTAGATAGCAGCAATTACTTTCAAAATAAATTTACAACACTTACAGGAAAATGTAGCTTAGATCTGGAAGGTAACAATAGTGTAACAATGGTACCAATGGTACCAGCATAATATTTTAATATGTTTCCACCAAGTACCTGAGTTCTATTTCTGTTTCCACATTTTCAATTTGCTTCTTTAAAGATGGATCCTGTTCTGTGTTTTTCATCAACTCAGTTAATGTAAAAGTTCGCCTCTACATAAAAAGAAAGCACACTGAAACTGGAGAAAGACGCAAGTACAAATTCTACTTAAGCAGGAAAATGTGCTGATCATTTAGGATAGGCAGATAAATGGAGGAAATCAAATTGGGGTAAAATGTGGAAATGTGATTTAAAAGAAATTGCTTTAAAAACACAATCAAATCATCCTGCAAGCGGCTAGATTCATGGGATTGGCTGGCATTTGCAGAAACTTGCAATAGAAACTAAAGCATAACCACAGTAGAAATTTGATAACAATAAGCTGATGGAATCAAAATAGCTAGATATTTTCAAAGGACTAAGAACTTGCAGCATCATCAATAAAATTAATTTTCAAGGAATTAAACTATTATGTTGAGAGTAGAAGAGATTTGAACACAACCAAAAATAAATAACATTCCAAAAAGCTTGCCACTTATTACAGTACAAGCTTAAAGCTTTGAAGATCTTTCATACCTTTTACAATTTTGTTCACAGAAATCAAACTAGACAATCTTTCAAGCTCCTTTGGTTTTGTAGCCTATACATACCCGAAGTTTTGGTGGTGGATGATGGGCCTCTTTCTTTTCTTTGAGAAAGGCAAGCTCCTGTGCCAAAACTTTCCGATCATCTAGTAGAGTGTTCAAGTGATGACGAGCTTCCTCTATACTTACAAGTACCTCCAGTTCATTGACCAGCCAATTCTACAAAATAAAAGATCTTATAGCACACAATTCATTTGAATGTGAAGATACGAAGCTATTGAAGCAATGTACATTTGGTGTAATGATCGGCACATGAGGATTTTTATAAAATAACATGCCTTGTATTAGTAATAATTACTAATAACATGCACGAAGAGTCAACCTGAAACTTTCAGACTTTTAGGAATGCAATCATAATATGATAGAATGTAATATTAATATTGCAAATGATTAAATCCAAGTAAAAAAATTCTAAAGATATGAAATGTGCATTGGATTTGATAAATAGTGAAACTCCAGTAAAACAGCAAGACGATGGACAGGCAATTACTGATGTTTAAAGAATTAAAGCATAATTCTAGTTGGCTGTCAGTGACAAGTTGGTGTTGAGACAACTTATTTTCATGTTATAAGTCAATGATTTGAATGACATGAACGAGGGTTTGTGGCCAAGTTTGCGATTCATACGAAGATGGGTGGAGTGGGGAGGGGCAGGTAGTGCTGAGGAAGTAGAGAGGCTGCAGGACTTAGACAGTTTAGGAGAATGGGTAAAGAAGTGGCAGATGGTATACAGTGTAGGATCATGCACTTTGGTGGAAGGAATAAAGATGTAGACTATTTCTAATTTGGGCAAAAATTCAGAAATTAGGGTTGCAAAGGCACTGGGCCTGTACTCATTAAGAGCTTAGAAAAATAGTGGTGGTGGTGGGGTGACGTCTCAATGAAACCTGTCAAACATTGAAGGGCAGAGATTGTGGATGTGGAGAGGATGTTTCCTCTAGTGGGCGAGTCCAGGACCAAAGAGCACAGCCTCCTGGACTCACCCACTCAGGAAACATCCTTTCCAGAAGGATGCCCCTTTAGAACAGAAGAGAAGAAATTTCTTTAGCCAGAGAGTTGTGAGTTTGTAGAATTCACTGTCAGAGACAGCTGTGGAGGACAAGTCATTGGGTATATTTAAAGCAGAGGTTGATAGGTTCTCGATTAGTCAGAGTTTCAAAGATTACAGGGAGAAGACAGGACAGCACGGCTGAAAGGGATAATAAATCACCCATGACGGAATAGTGGCGCAGACTCAAAGGGCTGAGTGGCCTAATTCTGCTCCTATGTCTTATGGTTTATGGCCTTATACTTAATATATTCTTTCATACACAAGAGCCATCAGGGAAAGCAGGCCACTCATAGCAAACCAGTGTTTATGGCAGTATCAGATGAAAAAAAAAGGTTACTGTCAAAATGAGTAGCCAACTACAGGATTGGTAAACTTCAATTCAGCAAGACCAAAAACTTAGAAAAGAAAGATTAGAAGTGATCTAGTGAGAAACAAAAATAGGCTGCAGAAATAGGCTGCAGAAATAGGAAATAGATGAAAGACTAGCAAAAGTAAATACAAGGCCCTTGCAGATCATGAGAAATAATAAGGAAATGGAAGAGAGATGAAGGATATGCTGCCTGTTTTTAAAAGGTGACGCAAACCATCCAGATAGCAGAAAGAAATTAGTATTATGGGGATGCAGGGGGTGGGGGGGGGTCGTTGAGGAATGAAATTAATGAATCCAACAGGTGATTAATTCCAATTACCCATCGATCTTTTTTAGAAGAGGGTGTTACTGAGCATTCTCAGGTATCTTCCAATATTCATCGGATTGTAGAGCAGTTCCATATGTGGAAATTTGTAAATGTAACTCCATTATTTAAGAGGAGAATGAAAACAGGGTTCTACAGATTACTTGGCCTAGAGGCAGCAGTGGAAGAAAATCGTAGAAGGAAGTAATGGGAGTAGAAAAACAATATAATTAGGCAAGGCCAGAATTGTTCAACAAATGTGTTAGATTTGAGGTTATTACTAACAGGAACAAGGGAGAAAATAAAAACATTGCATATAGTATATTTGGATTTTGAAAAACCTCCAACCAAGCAATCATGTGGGATGGAAGAGTGCAACACTGTGCATTAAGGAATAGTTAAAAATGACAGAAAATGGGAAAGCAGGAATAAACATGTTTTGTTTTAAATTTTGGGTCTGAAAGCTTTGACTAGTGAATATCACATGGACCGCAGTTGTTCACAATTTAATTTACAGGTCTTTAATTTACTGTATATGAAGGGAATTTGACATTATCTACAAGTATCAAAACAGAGGACCACAAAATACTTAAACCTGGCGCCCACGTATAGGAATCACTGAAGTTTAACTTGAAGATAGAGCAAGTGATTAGGAAGATTGCAACAAATCTATTACAAGACAATTTGAGTACAAAGAAAGAGATCCTATTGAAGGTACATAGATAAACCTGAGGCAAGATCACACCTGCAGCACTTTCTGGTCTTAGATTCCAGGGATGGATTATACAGGAGTACATTAAAAACTCACAAGACTGCTAGGAATGTTTGGGAAGTGTGTGGGGCTGGGGAGGGTGGTCCTTGAGATCTGATCTCATTGAACTGTGTTAAATTAAAAAAAAAAAAATCAAAACCATTTCTCCGTGGTGGAGGTGGAAATGATAGGGTCTTTTGAGAGACTCCTGGATGGATACATGGAGCTTAGAAAAATAGAGGGCTATGGGTAAGCCTAGGTAATTCTAAGGTAAGGACGTGTTCAGCACAGCTTTGTGGGCCAAAGGGCCTGTATTGTGCTGTAGGCTTTCTATGTTCTATGTTCATCCAAATGCTATCCAGGCTCCTGAGCATTTCCAAGATTATGTTTGTATTTCAACACTCCATCTAAAAGGCACAAATTACAAAACTGAAAAGACCTCAGGGAATCAGTATGCTGTTCATTTATTGATACCAGCCTCTGATCAATTTCTATGGATGCAGTATATGTAAACCCGATTAAATTAATTTGTGGCATAGTATACACTCCATATAATATTGGTTTTAAGGGAAAACAAGACCATACTTAGATGCATTTTGTTGTAGAGTATCTAAGATGTTTGATTATTTTGCAGATCATTAGTAAGAAAACAAGGTACATTGACTACAAGATTTTAACCAGTATAGAATGTTCGTAGCGGAAAGCAAACTAGAAACGTTTCAAATGTACATTGATTGCACCTTAATTCTAGCCGCAGTCCCTTCCATTCCACGGTTTAATTCTTTCCGTTTTTCAGAAGCATCCTTCTGCTTCTGTAACGCATCACGCAAACGTTTGTTTGCAGCAGCAGCCTGAGGAGGCAAAAGAGGTAATAGATTAGAATCTAGCAAGCTTTACCAGACCCTCTGCCCTGCCCCACACGCAGTCTTGTTTACAGAAAAGCCTTTTCCAGAAAGTTACTATGTAAAGATCAACCATCAAGTAATGAAATCCAGTAAAAGCAATGTACTATTGCAAGCACAATGTATTTGCACTAAAATTTAGAATTTTAAATCTTGATCTGAAAGCAAACATCTCTATTTTATTTTCAATAACTGTTCCACACAATTAAATATTTTTCAGTTAATTTATTTTTAAAAAAAAAAATTTCAGTCCCCTGTCCTGTCTGGGTACAAAGGTCTCAGGAGACAGCTGGGGAGAAAAGATCCAACTTGTTATCCAGGATCCAAAGTTGCCATACTCACTTCTTCAGTCTTTCGCCGTAATACGTTTGCTTGCTGTTTGTAGTTTCGTTCTAATTTCAGCAGCTCATACTGCCTTTTACGATCCTACAGAAAATATTACATCAGTTCATAACATAGTTCGAACATTGGTGGTATCCTCTACTTTACATGCTTCCCAGGATAACCCCAGTAAACAATGCAAATAGAATTTGTATTATAAGCAATATGAAGAGGCCATTTAATTTTAATAGTCAGACAGTGCCTCTTCTCTCATCTTCATGTCACAGTAGAAAGTAACTGTTTTCATTTGTTTAAAAGTCCAAATTTTTAATGTTTAGTGTTTCACATTAACGTATCATGCAACAGGACCACTTCTCCAGTGGACACATTGCAAGTTCAGTCTCAAGTACACACTACAAAAAGGGAAGTTTGTATCTGGATATTGTTAATGAGTCAATGTGATAAATATTGGAGAGTAATGAACCTTCGAACATAGAGCAGAATGGCACGGGAACAGGCCCACAATGCTGTGCCAGATTAATTAATCCCTAACAAACTAACCCCTTTTTATCCCTCCATTCTCTATACATCCATGTGCCAAGAGTTTTGTATTTGCTATTGTTTTTTTAGAACTGAAAACAAATGAATGGAAAATGGAAGTGAAATAATACAACTCAAAATGGTTGAATTTAAATTTACCCAAGTAGGTGTACTTCAATGCTCATTTTAACTCATTTTTAATGTATTACCTTCTCCTTCAGTTGCAGAACCTCCTTGTCTTTTTCTGCTTTCCATCTACGAGACTTCTCAGCTTCCTCTCTCATCTGGCGCATCAGTTGAACTCTCTGACACTTCAGAGCCTAGAAGACAAGGCAGCCATTGAAGGTTTAATATATCGGATGATCCAAGTGAAGAATTCAGAACAATCAAGACAAATTTGAATGAGGATAATCTCAATTTAGACTGTTCTACAATTTTTAAAAACTTAACCAAATTATATCTCTATTATTTCCTTCATAAACAAATACTCTATATTGCATGGAAATAAAACATAGTATAAAGAAATTCCGTGTTTAATTTGCATTAAATTAAAAACGAAGTACATGGAAATGGTTAGATACATTTACAGCAAAACTAATAATTTACTATCCAATTATTTGGTAACTGATTCCCAGAACCCTATTTATGATGTTACCTTTAAGACCACGATTATTCTAAAGTTTAAGCTAATGACATTTACAAAATATTAAGAGATTGGGGTATCAAAAGGAGAATATTTAATAATCTGTAAAGTCTATCATTCAGACACCAAGAGTTTGCTAGATTATTGGAGTTTTCCTATATTTCCAAAGCCAGGACAGGAATAAAGTAAACATTCTAAGACCAGAATGTCAATTAGACTCCTAAAACTACATTCAACAAAATTGATCACTTCAGGGCTACAGTGCAAAAAAGAGACAAGCCTAATATGATTAATATTTTGATATAAGACTACAGAACAATTACTTTGTTGAGGCAGGAAATCAATGGTTAAAAAGATAGTACCAAACCAAATGTAATGAGTCATACAACTTCAAAATTTACATTTCAAATTAAAAGAGATTAATGTTCTGATTTGGTTATTTTACAATAGAGAGAAAAAAAACATGTACTTTACCTGAATCTCTTGATTCAGTTTGTTAACAGTTCCTTCCGACTTTTCTTTGATTTTAATGATTTTTGACTGCTCCTGCAGCTTCTTTTTAAGGTTTGCCATTTCAGTTTCCAACTCTTGAAGACGCTTCCTTCGACGTTCACTAACCCTACAAAAAGATACCAAGAGTGAAACAGATGGATTTTTAAACAGTTATCTTTACTGTGAGGGCGTTTTACAAACTCCAGATTATTAACTCAATTTAAATACTGTTGCCACTATTAGATTGAACTCTGGTCTTTGGATCTCTGGACTGGCAACCAATGCCACCGTCACATCCAATACAGTGCAAGTGAAGAAATTTCCGATGAAAAACAACATGCTGGAGGAACCCAGATGGTCAAGAAGCTTCTGTGAGGTGGGGAAAGTAATTGTTGACATTTGGGTTGAAAGAAATTTCTGACTACAGGCTATCAACCTGAACTATCAATACCGTTTCTCCACTGATGTAGTCCGACCTGCAACGAGCTATCATTATTTTCTATTTATTTTAGATTTCTAGCATCTCATCTTAGCTTTTTAAAATAAACTTCTAACCTTGGTCCTAAATGTTCACCTTTTATCCCTACATTACGTTCTGTAAAAAAAAAACCTCAAAGGCTAGATGAAAGCACTATCCAGCAATTATCTTAAAAACACTCAAAATCTTTGTGGTTCAGTTGCTTTTTCCTCCCATCATGTTGGTGCTTTCTGACACATAATACCAAACCTCTTCCACTACAATCTTTCATGAAATCCATATCTTTATGTACCACAATTTCCTCTCCTGTTATGAATTGATCTCCATATTCTTATATTGTTTTTGTCAGTTTTCCAGAATTTTACCTCAACATGAATGGGTATCAAGTATGTGGTAAAGATTTAACTACATCATGAAGCAAAAATTTTGCTCCCTACATTTAACACCTACCTCTGATTCTGTAACAGCTTAGACCCAACTCTGGTAATAAACTACTTAATTACAACTTAATTTCAACACAAACGTCCTAAACATTAAGTTCACTGTTTTAAAAGTTTACCACCTTGGATCAGACAGGAACTGGATTGTGCTTTCCACCTCCAAAATTCTTCACCATACACAAAATGTTCATAACCCTGATAATAGGCAAAAGTAGCTTTCTTAACACATGATCGTTTTATATCTCCCACTTCAATTGCCTCCTGCACCATATTTATACCAGTCAGGTTGCCCAGCAGTTTTAGACCCTTCTCAACAGTAGATATTTATATACAACGTAAAGAATAAACTCCAACCTCAGTTCAATCATATCCAGGATGTCTCAGAGCAGCTACAGAAGAGGGAGGGTGAGCAGCCAGAGGTCATGGTGTACAATGGCACCAATGACATAGGTAGGATAGGGGAAAGAATCCCTGTGCAGTGGTAATAGTGAGTTAGGAAAAAGGCTAAAGAGCAGGACCTCTAAGGTAGTAATCTCTGGATTACTTCTAGTACCACATGTTATTTGAGGCAGAAATAGGATGATAGTGCAGATGAATGAGTGGTGCAGGGGGTAGCGTTTCCGATTTCTGGATCATTGGGATCTCTTCTGGGGAAGATATGACCTGTACGAAAAGGGCAAATTACACCCAAATCCAAGGGGGACCAATACCCTTCTGGGTGTTTGCTAGAGCTACTGGGAAGGGTTTAAACTAAGGTGGGAGGGGGATGGGAACTAGAGTGATAAGACAGAGGATGAGACAGTTGACATACAAGTGAACATAATGTATTGTGAGACTGAAGGAGGACAGGCAGATGATAGGCAAAATTGTAGTCAGTGGGATGAGTTGCAATGTAACAGGAGGCAAAATCGAAAAGGGTGACGAATACAGGACTGAAAGTGTTATATTTGAATGCATGCAGGACGCCGAATAAAGTAGATGATTGTAGCATAGATAGAGATTAGGAGGCATGACGTTGTGAGCATCACTGAGTTGTGGCTGAAAGAAGATCAGAGTTGGGAGTTTGACATCCAAGAATACATCTTGTATCAAAAGGATAAGTAGGCAGAAGGGGTGGAGTGGCTCTGTCACTAAAAAAAAAAATGAAATCAAATCCTTAGAAAGAGGTGACATAGGATTGTAAAATGTAGAATCCTTTTGGGTAGAGTTAAGGAGCTGCAAAGGTTAAAAAGACCCTGATAGGAGTTACATGATGGCTGGATACCAACACAGATTATAATTAAAGCAGAGGTTGACAGGTTCTTGGTTAGTCCAGTCATCAAAGGTTATGGGAAGAAGGTGGGAGAATAATTTTGAGAGAGATAATAAAGCAGCCATGATGGATTGGCAGAGCAAACTTGATGGGCCATGTAACCTAATACTGCCCCTATCAGTCCCAATGAAGGGTCTTGGCCTGAAACATGAATTGTTTACTCTTTTCTGCAAGCGCTGCCTGGTCTACTGAATTTCTAGAGCATGTTGTGTGTGTTGCTGCCCTACATTTCATATCTTCCTGCCTCTGATCTCAGATTGTGTATAAAATTACCACACAACAAGAGCAATTGTATCCAGCAACAGTCTTAATAATTCTGCCTCTTCAAGGCATTACAATAAGTCTTTAAAAGCAAGTAGCAGACATCAACTGCAAATGTATTTATGGAGCCAGAAAAGTATAGTACACTAGAAACAGACCCTTCAGCCCATCTAGTCTGTTCCAAGTCATTTAAACTGCCTGCTCCGATAGATCTAGACCAGGATCATAGCCCTCCGTACCCCTACTATCCATGTACCTATCCAAAAATTCTCAAACACTGAAATAGAGTTTGCATACATCACTTGCACTGGAAGCCCGTTCCACATTCAACCCTCAGTGAAGTTTCCCTTCATGTTCCCCTTAAACTTTTCATCTTTATCTATGACATCTTGTTACAGTCCCACCCATCCCCAGTAGGAAAAGCCTGTCTTTGCCCTACGTATACCCTCAATTTTGTATACCTCTATCAAATCTCCTCAATCTTGTGTTCTAAAGAATAAAGTCCTAATCTAATCAATCTTTTTATTTAACTCAGATTCCTGTTTTATCTCATTCTTTCCACCAATTTCTATGTATTCCACTACCACGCACACCATCAAGTAACTTTATTCACAGCTGTTTCATTAACTGATAGTTGAGTTCTTGCAAAATATATCCAATTTTAACCAAGGACTTAAAAAAAATGAACGTTACGACATATGATTTATTATAAAGGAAGCAGTATAAAGTTGTTACCCACTAACACCGAACCAAGGAACTGGTTCAGAGGAGTCCTGGTATGAAGCAACTGGCTCCACAACCTTTTTTTTTTTGGTTCTGGAATCATTTGAAAGCCCTTCTCCAATACTTAAAATATTTTCACTGAGTATGCCACAAAGGATCCCAATTGGATACTGCCTTGATGTTTCACATCAGCAATCAACAACTCAGTTTTTATCTATAAATGGGCCAAGTTACAAACTGAGGCCAGTGACCCAGGTACACCTAAACGAGTAAGTTGTAGCTTAGGTGGCTATATCATTTGTCTCTTTGCTAACAATCAAGAATAAACTTGCAGTGCAGAAAATTATGAAGTTCATATGTCTTTTTTTTTTTGCGTATAGGACATAATTGGGCAAAATTAATCAAAACGCCCAAATCTTACACAAACGCCCTCACAAAAATTACTTACTGGCAGGATTTCTGTTTATATGTTTTTGAAAAACCTTCACATGTTCCAGTAAAATGCAAAGCTTTAATAATACGAAAATTCCAAAATCTCTTCATACTCAGTTGGGTCTGAACAATAATTCAGAAACACTAAACAAGATCGCAAGTTTCCAATCTGTTTCAAAAATTTTGGCACATTTGACACATGATTATAATAAACATCCACTGAATCAACAATCTGCTTCTTCTTCAATCTCCCCAAATCAAAAAGTAAGCCTCAATTTCCTCGTTTATTAGGATACAAGATGCCAACATGAACTTACTTGGTTGCATTGGCGTCCTTCTTTGCACTATGTAGTGCCAGTACGAGCTCTTCTTTTTCTTTTTGTAGGGCAGAAACTTCACTCTCAAGGGATTTGATGCTCTCCTAGAAAAGGCAATAAATACATGGCAATCAATGAGAATGTTTAATACAAAAATTGTACCATACAATAAATACATTTTGGGTGAAATCTTTGAAAAATAATAATTAACCCCTTGCATTCAAGCTTACCTTATACACAACATGGACAGGTTCCATTTCACAGTCACCCTGGGACATTTTCCGTGCAAGTTCTTCTTTAAGTGCTAATACTTTATTCAGCTCCATCAGCTCTTTTGACATTTGAGCATGTCTCAATGCATGACTGGCGGTGAAAGGATCAGAATCCCTCTTTTCTTTTAAGGCTCCGTTTTCCTATGAACAAAAGGATTTCAGAAATCACCAGGCAGTACTACTGCAGTAACAAGGGTAATGTAATATAGCTTATTTGAGGTGGTGTCACAAGCATACAGAACTTAAGTCTTTACTTCTTAAAACCAGTCATACAGCACAGAAGCAGTCCTTCAGCCTAACTGGTCTGGATGCCCCATCTAAATTAATCCTAGTCACCATTGTTTGGCCCACAATCTCCTAAACCTTTCCAAACCCATGAACTTGTTCAACTCTATTTTAAAAAGTTGTTATTGTTTCTGCCATAACCACTTTCATAGAGCTGATTCATTCCACATAGATACCACCCTTTGTATTGTGACGAAAGAGGGTTACAAAAAGTACACATAGACTAAGATGTTAACTGTCCTGTGCTGGCACCAGTGGGATCAGCAGTTGATCTGCCACCTGTCTTCAGGAGAAAGAGAGATAAGGAAGACAATGGAGCAGCATTTGGAAATGTTAATGAAGAGACGAGAGAGTTTAACGGAAGGAGACACCGGTCTGACAACTGTCAAGATCGACTCCTTTTTGAACCCTGAACTGTTTGAAGTGATGGACAGGCGATACCCCAGCAGGGGGATAAAAAGGGACAGGTTCACTAAGGCAGGACACACACGACACCACGAGGTAACGAGACCCTGGAAGCGGTGTGCCTCCCACAAGTCGGTGGGAGTTTTGGAGGGCTGGTCGCGGGACCAAGCCATAGACGCACAGGGTGGAAAGGTACGATCAGCGGGAACCTGGTGTGTGTCCGCCCTTGCCTGGGTGCCAGGTTCACTGCAGAGGAACGATCGTATCTGAAACGGAGGGGTCACAGTCGGTGACCTCAGGAGACATTACAAAGGGCTCGCCCGAAAGCTGACTGTGAGGAATATCGAAGGTCTGTTTGGAATCCGATTTGAATATTCACTCGCTGTCTCTCTCTCTCTCCCACGGCACGGCAGTGATTACTGTGAACTGAACTGAACTCAATTGAACTGAACTTTGCGTCACTTTGAAACTGGTCATTTACCCCTAGACGACGATAGAGCTTGATTGATCCTATTATCCTAGTTCTGTGGACATGTGTGTTTATCATTGCTGAACTGTTGCATTTATTATTCTTTCGATTAGAGTACTACGTTGCTTATTTCTTTAATAAAACTTTCTTAGGTCCAGTAATCCAGACTCCAACTGAGTGATCCATTTCTGCTGGTTTGGCAACCCAGTTACGGGGTACGTAACAGTATAAAAAAGTCAGCCTTCAAATTCTTTTAAATCTTTCTTAACAGTAAACATGCCCTCTAGTTATTGATACCCCAACCCTGCATAAAAGACTCCATGTATTCATACCATCTACATTGCTCATGACTTCATATACTTCTACAAGATCACCTCTCAGTTTATGTTCTCAGGAATAAAGCACTAAACAGCATGACCTCTCCTTATCATTGTAAATCTTTTCTGCACTCTTTCCAGTTTAAGAACGTTGTTCTTTTAGCAGTGACTAAACTGAACAATACACCAACTGCGGCCTCACCAGTGTCCTGTGCAACGACACCATGAAATACCAAATTGTATACGCAATGACTTAAGGAAAGCTTGCCAAAAACATTCATCATCCTGTGACTGTACTTTCACTGACCTATGTACTTATACTCCAAGGTCCCTCTGATCTACTACACTACCCAGGGCCTGGCCTTACACTGAAAGTCTTACCTGTATGAGATTTCCCAAAAAGCAAAACCTTGCATTTATCCAAATTAAACTCCGTTTGCCTTTTCACGGCCTACTTGCTCAGTTCAAGATCTCCCAGTATTTTTTTGATAACAACTTTCACTGTCCACTATGCCACCTATTTTAGGTGTTATCTACAAACTTAAACATGATTTGCCCGTTCTTATCCAAACCATTGATATAGATGACAAACACCAATAGGCACAGCACTGGCACACAACTGAACACAGACCTCCAGTCTGAGAAACAACTTTCTTCCATCACACTCCCTCCGCTTTCTACCATCCAAGTGCCTCTACAACACATTTGTGTTGCTCATTGTTTTTCTATGGATAAGATCAGAGGAAAGCATGGCTACAATTCCAGAACAGTTGTGTGCCTGAACTCATAATTTAATACAAACTTTCAAACACTTCTCAAAGCACAGATATTAGAACCATTAAAATTACTCTTTATATACAACACACAAAAATGGGGTCACTTACATCTGCCTTTTCTTCCAACTGATGTTCAATGTCAATTTCTTCCAATTCAGGTACAATTTCTATACATTCATTCTATACGTGAAGAAGAATTAAACACAGGATTAAGTTACTTATTTTAACAAGATATGAAGTCCTGTCAAAATTAGTCCAATCTGATTCACACTGATTAATATTCCTCAGCTTCCAAAGTCTAATTAATTCGAAAGCAATTTTCCCCCAGATCTAGTTTTTCCCTCCTCAGAAGTGTACAAAAAGATATCAGGTGCAAAGCACTATCTATGCAGTATTTGTAGGTCAGTTTAGGTTGGGCAGCATGAATTGCTGAACCACGATGGTCTGCTACAGCATGTTACTCTGCTAAATAATTGCAATCTGATGGAAAAACAAGGGGGAGAAAAGGGGAAAAAAAATCAATTGAATTTAACTTTACTTCTGATCAAGATTAAAACATATTGAAGCACAAGTTTTCACATGGCAATCGGGAGCTGAAATCAAAATTGGTTACTTCTCAGTTTCCAAACCTCAGCAAGGAGCTTAGAAATCAAACATGTAGATTATTAATAGTTTTATTATGCAACAGCATTTTCCTCCAAAGTGATAGTAACCTCTTTATGCACAGTATCATGTTCTCTATAGTCAATTTGGAATTTAAATTTATATGTAGATGAGCCTGAATTAGAAGGCCTCAATTAGTGACAGGAAATCTATTGCCTTAAATTCTCAATGACCTCAATTAATATTTAGATAGAATCCTTTAGTCACACATTTCCCTTCATCCTTAATTCATAGTAATGCACGTAAGCAAAAGACATCTTTTGTTTACATGGCACTTGCCTTGAATTAGGATAGTTCTAAAACTAAAGCTTTAAACCTGCACAATATCGATGCTGGTTGGAGAGTATTGCATGATAATCTTTTCAAAATATTGCTTACATAGATAGAGACAGATATAGTTACTTTTATCCTAAAGGAAATTACAGTGTCACAGTAGCATTATATTTGTATATCTGTACACTTGTAAGAGGAATAAGAAATAAAAAACGTAAGTTATCTCAGTCTAAACAGGAAGGGGGCGGGTGGAGTCATCACTTCCCTGGCTACAGGTTTACTCATTACAGAGCCTAATGGCTAAGGGTAAGAATAACCTCATATAGAGCTCTTTGAAGCAAGCAGTTGCCTTAGTCTATTACTAAAAGTGCTCCTCTGTTCAGCCAAGGTGGCATGCAGGGGGCGAGAAGCATTGGCCAGGATTTTCAATAGGGTCCTTTGTTCTACCACAGTCTTAGTGTGTCCAGTTTGAATCCTATAATAGAGCCAGCCTTTTTGATCCGTTTATTGAGCCTGTTGGCATCATCCCTGTGGATGCCATTGCCCCAGCACAACACCGCTTAGAAGATTGTACTAGTGACAACAGACTGGTAGAATAGGTGAAGGAGAGACCTACGCACTCCAAGGGACCTCAGTCTCCTCAGGAAGTACAGGCAACTCTGGCCCTTCTCGTACACAGCCTGTATTGGTGCTCCACTCAAGTCTGTCATCTAGGTACACCCCAGGTACTTGTAGGTCCTCACCACATCCACACTATCAATTGTAACAAGGAGCAGTGCAGGCATAGACTTCTTAAAGTCCATCATCATTTTTGTCCTACTGATGATGAGCTGCAGATGATTCAGCTTTCACCATTTGACAAAGCCCTCCACTAGGGTCCTGTATTCATCCACCGTTTATACATCCAACTATTGCTGGGTCATCAGAGAATTTCTGCAGATGACCGGATTCTGTGTTGCACCTAAAGCCCGAGGAATACAGGATAAACAGGAAGGGAGCCAATATAGTCCCTTGCTGTTGCTTGTGGCCATGTCTAACACACAGCTCTGAAAATGCGCTGGAGAACTCCACACAGCTGCTCACACTTCATCAGTACCTTGGGGGTCACACCATCCAAACCCAATACTTTGCTGTGTAAGTTTCCCCAGAGCCCTTCTCACATGCTCAGTAGCGAAGGCAAGACATTTTCACCACTCACTTGTCAATAAACAGTTCACAATCAATGTATTCTTCTCCAAGGCCATAGGCAGTAAAGGATGTCTCTTTACCGAGACACAACACCACTGTATCTTTCAATGGCTTTAAGTTGGGATTGTCTGTGGGGGAGCTCTTTTCTTCTATCCTTCAGGATGAATCCCAACTTTATGTACAGACTTTCACATTTTTGTGGCTAAGGTAAAGGTAAGAATTTCTTTTTGCTTCAGCTGCTAAAGATCAGAGCAATGTAGAGATAGAATAGAATGGAATGGCTAGAGATAACAATGTCAATCACAGATATTTTGCCCTGCGCACTGTTAGTGCAAAACCACTTATATGAACTTCAGAGATTTGTAGGCTGAGCAATCTGAACAAAATCATCATTGAACAGGAAACAAGAGGGAGGAGCAAAGGAATGCAGTAATAATGGGGCTGGGAGGGGTTGTGATGAAAAGACACAGTACAATGAGAGGGATAGTTACAATTTTTGCAAGTAGAGTCCAATGCCAATCTCTGTAGTTGCAGAGGAGTTTGCAATTGCTCTTTTTTTAATTTTAGGTTAAATCACCAGTGACTACTCAGTTTAAATGTTGAAAATGTTCCAGTCTGTATCCTTGCTTATTGTCATGCCCTTCATCTTCAGATCTTTAAAACTAGACATGTTGGTTGTCCGTTGTTTCCAATGACGATGCAACCTATGCGGGAGTTTTATAGTGAAATGCCCCTGCACTGAGGATGGTTCACTTTCTCAGCCTCAAAAAAATCTTAGTCCAATGGTACAAAAAATCAGAATGTCTGGAGACTTCCTCAGCTGCAGTGGACAGCCATGACACCTTCTATGTCTTGGCATGCCCTTTGTTCTCTACGAAGCATTGCAGCATTGCCTTCTTGACCATTGGATCTTGTAGTAGATCTGATCTGCTCAGTCCACGAGAACTGGTTTTGCATGCTGGATAGGCATGCTCGCCTCACTCAGATTGGTGATTCCTAGCTACCCTCACCCGGTTTATCCCACCTGTCAAAGTAGTGTACTGGGGGCGTGGCCACTAGACAGCATGTACCTAAAACATTAGAGACCTTGCTGTATTTTTAGTCTTTAATGTTTTCCACCAGCTTTCGGCCTTCATTTCCATCCCTCACATCATTGAATTGAATTGGCCATCTGCTAATACCAAATCTGAAAGTAAGTCTCAATAGCTGGGAATAGCATATTACCATGCTACCTATGCTCCTAAATATCAGTAGGCTATATCTCGATTTTCTGTACTGCAATCCCACATCAGCTGTGCCTGCATCAAGAAACAAGAATTGACCCCTCCCCCCCACGTGAACTCTGCATGGGTGAATTGCTGGGGAGGGAAAGGTCACTTGTACAGCTACTGAATCTATTACTCAAGCTCAATTCAAAAAGCAAAGAAAACATAGATGCTGAAAAATCTAAATAAAGGCAAAGTACTGGAAATACTCGACAGGCCATAAAGATGCAGTATTAACATTTCAGACAAATGATCTTTCATTAGTTTATAGCTGTTAACCCAAATGTCAACCTTGTTTCTATCTTCACAGATGCCGCTTGACGTACAGATTTCCTCTTGGTTTGGAACTTTGGCCACTAACACAAATTATGGTGGTAGCCCCTCATTTTCTATTCACTTTTATGCCTCGATGTTTAGCCTGTTAAAATGGCCTCAGGGCTTTGGGTGCAAAAATAAATAAACAGATTCTGCCAAAAGAAATGTTCCTTTGTCACTTTCTGTCCTATGTAAAATGTGGTGGGCAAGATAAACTGCCATAAAGGGTTAAGAAAATTTCCTGAATGTGGCACTATGAAAACTTTTTAGGTACACCTGCCCTGTAATGCCAATATCTGTCTAATTAGCCAATCGCGTGGCAGCAACTCCATACATAAAAGTATGCAGACACGGTCAAGGGGTTCAGTTGCTATTTAGGTCAAACATCAGAATGGGGAAGAAAAGTGATGAAAATGGCTTTGACGATTTGACCATGGAATAATTGTTGGTGCCAGACAGGGTGGTTTGAGTACTGTATCTCAAAAACTGCTGATCTCCTGGGATTTTCATACACAACTGTCTCTATAAGCTCACAGAAAAACAAAACAACCACTGGGCATTGACTTTGTCAGTGACAATGCTTTGTTAATAAGGGATTTCAGAGGATAATGACCAGACTGTTTCAAGCTAATAGAAAGTCAATAGCAACTCAAATAATCACATGTTATAGCAGTGTGCAGAAGAGCATCTCTGAATGTGCAAAATGATGAACCTTGAAGTCGGTGGCTAAAGCAGCAGAAGACTATGAATGTACATTCAGGAATAGCCTTGGTAATTTACCTGAGTATGGCATTTTGAATGGGAGTCTAAAAGCACCAATCTAGGGATTACGTGACTCATTGAAATTTCAGGAAGCCCTCAAGGCTTGCAGTCATATGTTCACCAGCAGAGATTTCTACTCAACATATGGTACTGGCAGTCACACAGAAAACAATCAGAGGTCTATGAACAAGATGTCTGACTTCAATCTCTTCAGCCTAATAACTCAGAAGTGGTCTGTGGTTATTGCTGATTTCCAACAAAATAAAAAAAGTCTTTTAAGATCAGGAGATAGAAAAGGACCAAAGGATCGCTGAATTTTCTTGGGATTTGGACACGTCTCATATCCCAAGAGTGTTTCTTTTCCCAGTGCTATTGATGTAGCTTCAAATCATTCAGCTGAGCAAATTTGACCACCACAGAAAGCTCCCCACATCAAAGCAAATATTGTCAAAGAAATGGCACTAAGCTAAAAGTTGTCATTGGATGTTGCACAATAAGATAAACAGATTGCAAAGGTCAGTGCAGTAGTCTACAAAACTAAACAAAAATGCCCAAGTAATCCTCCATGGAAAGGTAGTGAGTGGCCATATTCTTACTCATTCAAAAATGAACTATCAACTAATTTTAGCTGTGAATTCTTAATTAAACATTTTGCAAGAAACACCTTCGTAGTAGATATGACAGAAGAAACATTGGATTCATTTATTGCAGACTATGCACTCGTATTTAAACTCAACTTTGAAATCAATTACGTACCAACGGAAAGAAGAGAATTGGTGTTTTGGCCAGAAAGAGCAGTGGGGGGTGGGGGGAAGGTTGCAATAGAAGGAGGGTTTAACTAAATGAAATTGATATTCAGTTCCAAAGGTGCTGTTGCGGTGTGGCAAACTGACCTCTACCCTGTCGAAGCCAGGTAGAAACTCTCAGACATCTCCTCTTATTAACCCCTTGAAAAGGACGCCACTCAGGACTATCAGACTACTGTCTTCCACACCATCAGCAGCCTTCAATTCTGAAGATTTTCCATCCATTGCCATTAACCTGTCACTTTACCCCACACTGCTCATTTCTACCTCCTACACAAGATTCACAAACTTGACCGTCCAAGTACACCCACTGTTTCTGTCTGCTCCTACCCCACTGAACTCATGACTGCATACCTCAATTCCATTTTATCCCCCTTGGTTCAGTCCCTTTCTACCTACACCCACAACACTTCACATGCTCTTGATCTCCTCAATTTGCTGGCCCTGATTGCTTCATTTTCACCAGATTCCCAGTCCCACTACACTTTTATCTCCCATCAAGGAGACAGCTCTCCACTTTTCTCAACAGACTCAACCAGTTCCCCTCCACCACCACACTCCATCTGGCAGAAATGGTCCTCACCCTCAAGAATTTCTTTCAGCTCCTCCCACTTTCTTCAAACTCAAGGTATAGCCAAGGGTACCCATATGGGCCCCCAGCTATGCCTGCCTTTTCATTGACTACATGGACCAGTCCATGTTTCAACATTTCCCTGGTAATATTCTCTAACTCTTTCTGCACTACATTGATGACTGCATTGGTGCTACTTCATGCGCCCATGCTAAGCTCATCAATTTCAGCAACTTTGCCTCCAACTTCCACTGTGGCCTTAAATTTATTTAGTCCATTTAAGGTCCCCTTTCGACTTTTCTGTTGACTGATGTTTTCCTTTGTATAAACTCACCAATTCCCATCACTATCTTGACTATACCTCTTCAAACTCTGTCTCCCATAAATTGCAATTGTCTTTTTAGTTCCTTCAAACAGGGATCCCCCTACGCGACCGTTGATGTTGCCCTCATCCATATTTCCTCCAGTTCCTGGATATCCACTCTTACTCCATCTTCCCACCACCTCAACAGGGTGAGAGTTCCTCTTGTCCTCACCTACCTCTCCATGAGCCCCCGCATCCAACAGTTCTCCACAACTTCTGCCATAGTCACTGGAACCCTGCAATCAAACACAACTTTACCTCACCCCTCCCACTCTCTGCAGGGATTACTCCCTCTGATTCCCTTGTTTATTCATCCTTCCCCACTAATCTCCAACCTGACAGTTACCCTGCAAGCATCTGAAGTGTACACCTGCCCATTCACCTCCATTCAGAGCCCCAAACAGTCCTTCCAGATGAGGCAACTCTTTACCTGTGAATCTGCTGGGGGTCATTTACTGTATCCAGGGAACCCAGTGTGGCCACCTCTACATTGGTGAGACCCAATGTAGATTGGAGGAAGTTGCTTTGTCAAGCACCTCCACTCGTTTGCAGAAAGCAGAATTTCCCAGTGGCCAACTATTTAATTCTCATTTCTATTCTATCAAGTCAGTCAATAGTCCCCTCTTCCACCACATTGAGGCCACTCTCAGGTTGGAGGACCAACGACTCATTCTGTTTAGTTAGCCTCCAACCTGAAGGCATGAACATTGATTTCTCTAACTTCCAGTAGTATTTCTCCCCCTCCCCACCCTTCCTTCCCTCTTCTTCATTTCCCTACTCTGGCCTCTTACCTCACCCACTCATCACCTCCCCCGATGCCCCTCCTCCTTCTCTTTCTCCCATGGTCCACTCTCCTGTCCTACCAGATTCCTTCTTCAGGACTTTGCTTTCCACCCATCACCTTTCTTCATCCCCATCCACCTGGCTTCACCCATCACCCTGTAGCTTGTACTCCTTCCCCTCCCCTCACCTTCTTATTCTGATAGTTCCTCTTTTCCCATACTGATGAAAGGTCTCAGCCTGAAACACCGACTGTTCATTCATTTTTATAGATGCTGCCTGACAGGAGTTCCTCCAGCATTTTGTGTGTACATTTCCAGCACTTCTGCCACATACAAATTCAAAATTAAAACACAAGGGTTCTCTTGCAGATAGCTTAAATCACAAGTTTAAGAATTTAGTGCCCACTTATATTTAGGACATCTTTAAACCAACAGCATAAAACACTTATAATGTAGTTACCCAAATAAAAATTTCAGACACCACAGGTTAATGATATTAGTAATTTTTAACCTAATTAAAGAATGAATGTATCAAATATTCTAAAAGGATGATAAAGGAATTGTTGGAAAGGTACAAGGTTGTTTGGGCAGCTGAAGTGTGATTGATGCTTTTAATATTCTTATTGAATGGCACAGTTGACAGGGCAGCACAGTGGGAGGGGGGGAGAAGAGGAAAGGATGATACAGTCATTCATACTTCAATATCTTACAATCATAAGCTAATCAGTGGATGCCACATTATTTGTATTAGTTAAGAACTGACTGTACTGTCTACCATGCTCAGATATTTAGAAACTACATCAAGTTTCATAATTCAAACTTCACCTAACATTACAAGTTACTAGCAATGAAGGTGACTTCAATCTATTATTGACTGCATGTTTCAACCCTTTAACACCACACAGCTCTCACCTCCAACTTGGCAACCATTTGCTGTAGACCGCGTAGAGCATCAACTTGCTCCTTTGCTTCTTCACTGGATGAGATTTCAATTAGTTTGTCCAAGTCCAATTTGCACCTATTAAGGAAACATTTTCTTCAGTTTTCCTCATAGAATCAACCCAATCCTACACCACACTACTCTAAAGATAAGAAATGCCAAGACTGGTTGTTTTGCACATATGCAAAATTCCCCTGTCAGCCTTCATTGCCGTCTCAGTTGCTGAAATTATATTTGTTGGTGATCAAATACCACACCCGTCCATTAGCCAGAACTTTAATGGTCAAGGTACGTATGATTGAAACAGTTAAGAGCAAACAGAAATTCTGCATTCCTAAGGCTTAAACACATAAGAATGAGGAAAGGGAGAGTAATGCAACAGGTGAGGTACTCCAAGAGACAAAATGCTGAACATAGTCATAAATGATAATTTTTAGAAGTGGTAAGGAGTTTACAAAGAATATGCAGATCACCAAAAGATGCTTGAACAATGTGAGCGCAGGTATGGAGATATCAGAGAGAAAACCTTTCAAGGGGAAAGGTAGCAGGTCTGTTAGCTGTGGGAACAGTTATTAACCACTAGTGCCATAATGAGTTAAAGGAAAGCAGAAAATAAGGGTTGTTGCGAATTATAAGTTAGAGTGCAATAAAGTAATAAACACAAGCAATTTAAGACACCATAGCAAAAGGTGTATTAACACAGTCTTAAAAAAAAAAAGTGGTGCAAAAAAAAGTTAAAGCTGAATGATTGATGACTCACATGTCATCTAGCAGAGGTCACAGAAATAAGGCCCAATGAGTAACAACAGTAGTGCTATTACTCTAAATATTTACAAGCATTTAAGACTAATACCAAAATCTCACCACTATTTGTTTTTGAATTGGCAATTCAAGGTTTTAACTTTAGAAAAAGTCTATTGAATTATACCGTAAACATGACAGATACATACGCAGGGTGCTTCGAAAGTTCACTCAGCTGGTGCATCAGCTTCTCATTCACCTGCTCCATCTGAACAAAATAATGTGATTATTAAACTTTAAATTACTAATCACATCTACACAAGGTAATTCAAATTATTACATTAAACTGGGATTTACCACATTACCTGTGGATTCGTGATAAATATTTTACACAGGCCCTCCCCATTTCATTTGTACCACTTCCTTGTACAAGAGAGGTGTAGGTGAGAATAGTTGCAAATTGTAAATGGAAAATAGGAGAGCTGACAATAAATTACAGTTAATGGGGCAAATAATCCAAAAGGAAAACAGATGTGCAAATTACACGGATAAATCACTAATAAACATGTGAACATGTGCTTGGAGACCAAATGGAGAAAATAAATAATATACAAACATCTATTCACTGTATGATAGTTTGGAGAAGTGAATAGGTATACATAGGTGTCTTGGGGAGCAGTGTTATGATGGCAGTGGGAGGGGAACCACAACTACAAATTATTCAGAGAAATGTTATCTAATCTTACCACTATAACTCTTTCACACATCTGTGTTGTCTGGCCAACAGCTTCACGAAGTTCTTTGCTCAGATTTTCTACTTCCTCCCTTTGTAATCTTGCTGCCTCCATTGCAGATTGTCGTTTCTCAGATTCATCCACTCTAATTAAACAAAATGATTTTTTCCTTATTCACATGTCAGTGAACACAAGCAACAGGCACATCAAATAGGAGTTTTTGACTGTCTCAAATGACCATAAGACATAGGAGCAGAATTATGCCATTTAGCCCATCAAGTCTGCTCCACCATTCCGTAAACTCAATCCTATTGCCTTCTCCCCAAAACCTTTGGAGGCATTACTAATCAAGAACCTATCAAGAACTGCTTTAAGTATACCCAATGACTTGGCCTTACCTTTGTTTAAAAATAAAAGAAAGAGGATCAGAGGGATCGTGGTGTCAGAGACCATAGGACACTCAAGGCTGCTACGCAGGTTGACACTGTGGTTAAGAAAGCACACGGTGCATTGGCCTTCATCAATCGTGGAATTGAGTTTAAGAGCAGAGAGGTAATGTTGTAGCTATATAGGACCCTGGTCAGACCCCACTTGGAGTACTGTGCTCAATTCTGGCCACCTCACTACAGGAAGGACGTTGAAACTACAAATAGGACGTGGAAACCATAGAAAGGATGCAGAGGAGATTTACAACGGTGTTGCCTGGATTGGGGAGCATGCCTTATGAGAATAGGTTGAGTGAACTTGACTTCCTGTTGGCGGTGGATGGAATAACAGCATTTTACAGCCGCTCCTAGTTTACTTTACTTTTCTTACTTTCCAACCTGATTTGACATTATGACTACAAGAACTGCTACAGGTAAAAAAGAAGAAGATTCTTCTACATCTTTGGATTCTATTATTGAATTGATGCAAAGGCACAGAAAGGAAGCGTCCGGGGAATTGCAGTGATTCAGAAAAGAATCCTCTGAGGAATTTCAGCGATTCAGAAGATTACTGATTTAGAAAACAGAAGTAGAAGGAATAATGTATGAATTCTTGGTCTTGAAGAGTTAACTGAAGGTGATCGTCCTATGAAATTTTTTGCAAACTCTCTGGTTCAGTTATTTCCTGATATTTTAAAATCGACACCAATGATCGACCGAGTGCACAGAATACCTGGGAACAGAATGTTTGCAACTAAACCTCGTTCAGTGGCAATCACTTTTCATGAGTTTCAAACAAAGGACCGTATAATTCATGAATCTTGTCAGAAAGGTATGATTGATTTTAATGGAAAAAAAGATTAGAATAGTTGAAGATTTCTCAGCAGAGATTATGAGGGAACGTGCAAAGTTTAAAAGGGTCATGTCAGAGTTCTACAAAGAAGATTTTAAACCTTCTCCATGGTATCCGGCAAAGCTCAGAATTACACTGCAGGATGGATTGCAAAAATGATTCCGTTCGAGTCTCCAGGCTCAGGAATATTTAGAGTCAGTAAAGTGATTGCTTACTTTTTGTTACATGAATAACTGTTTATTTTACCTTTGCTAAACTTTGTACTTATCTCTTTTTGAACTTTTTAAGGATTCATTTTAAGAATAAGACTTTAATGTGCTATTACTTTGCTAAGTTTAAAAGTATCATGTTAGGGCTGTTTAATAAAAACTTACACAAATAATTGTGTATTTTGCCTCTGGTGAATCTTGTAGTCAATTTTCTTTTAGAACCTCTTAAGGTTTTACTTTGAGATTAAGATTTTAATGAGCCAATATTCTCTGTATCCATATTATACTTACTTTTCTAGAGTTTTTTTGATACCAGAATTAATTGTCTCTTTATTATCTGTTGTTTTGACTAGGCTGGAACATTCTAACCTTGTAACTTATTTGGAGCTAAGTCAGCAAGATTTTTTTTTTGGGGGGGATGTCGTTATTAGTTGTAGGCATCGACTTTCTTTGGTTGACTTTCCTCTCTTTGGGGGGGGTGGGTGTTTGGTTTTTTTTCTTGGAAGCTGTTTGGGATTTTTAGTCAAACCTGTTGTTTGGTTTTCTTATCTCATAGGTCATTGTTTAGTTTTATTAATCTTCTTAAGGATTACACCTTTAAATTCTCTTTTAAATAATAATAAAATGGACTATAATATTAAATTACTTAGTCTTAACTTGAAAGGATTAAATCATCCTTTGAAACGAAATAAGATTTTTGCCTATATTAAAAACTTTAAGGTCCTAATTTATTTTCTTTTAAAAACAAGAAACACACGTACGCAATTCTGATAACTCATGCCTTTTTAGCCGATGGAGAGGATTGCACATTCGTTCAAGTTTTCAGGCCAAAGCTAGAGGTGTTTCGATTTTTATAGAAAATACAGTTCCCTTTGTTCAACACAAGGTTGTTTCTGATACTAATAGATGATTTATTATGGTATTGTTGGTATTTGCTAATGTTTATGCCTCAAATATAAATGATCCAGGATTCTTTGAGCAATTTTTTTTTTTGTTTTTGCCTGATCTGAGTTTGTACGCATTGGTGATGGCAGGAGACTTTAATTGCTGGTTAGATCCAGTTTTAGATCGGTCCTCTTCTAAACCAGTGACACTTAATAAATCAGCTTCGTTTATCCATTCGTTTTTAATGAAATGTGGTATTGTTGATATATGGTGTTTCTTACATCCAGCAGATAGAAATTACTCACTTTTCTTTCATGTTCATCATACGTATTCCAGAATTGACTATATTTTATTGATAACCAAATGATTCCATTAGTTCGATCTTGTGAATATAAAGAGATTGCTATCTCTGACCATGCTCCTGTGTTTTTATCCATAAATCTTGCTGGTTTTCCTCAGACAAACAGATTCTGGCATTTTAACTTTGTTATCTGACAAGGATTTCTTAAAGTTCTTGGAGAGGCAAATCAGTCTTAAAAAAATCAGTCTTTTTTGGAGAGAATATGGTGGAGGGGACTTCTAGCCTTGTCATATGGGATGCCTTTAAAGCATATATTAGAGGACAAATCATTTCTTATACTGCAAGTGTTAAGAAAAAAGCTAATAAAGGGAGAATTAATTTAGCCAATCCGCTGAAACAATTAGATGAAGAATATGCTTTGACTTCAGATCCTGTTTTATATAAAAGACAGGTAGAAATTAAAACTAAATATGATTTTTAACATACCCTATTGAAACTCAACTCCTAAAGGATAAAAGTCAATTTTATATTCATGGAGATAAACTAAAACAGGTAAATTATTGGCTAACCAAATTAAAACTTCTAGTGCTAAATGACAGATTAAAGACATTTATAAAGCTAATGGTATTAGGACAACTGATCATTTAGAAATAAATGATACTTTTAGAGAATATTATTCCAAACTTTATTGTTCTGATCTTCTTAAAAGATAATACTGTAATGGATAATTTTTTTTAGACCAAATAAATATCCCTATGCTTTCTGTTGATGACCGAAAACAGTTGGATCAATGTATTTCTCACGAAGAAATAGCAGAGGCTGTACATTCACTGCATTCAGGGATAGCTCCAGGTCCTGACGGATTTTCTGGAGAATTTTATAAGGCTTTTTCTTCTTTGCTTATACCTTATTTACATTCATTTTTTTCAGATTCTTTTAAGTCAGGTAGGTTGCCGCAATCTTTTTACTAAGCTTCTATTTTGCTTTTCCTTAAAAAAAATAAGAACCCAACTGAATGCTCTTCATTTAGACCAATTTCCTTACTTAATGTTGATGCTGAAATTTTATCTAAAGTTCTGGCCCATAGGATGGAAACTATCTTACCATCTATCATTTCTGACGATCAGACTCGTTTTATAAAAAAAGAACCGATACTCTCATTTTAATATTCGATTATTAAATGTTATTTATTCTCCTTCTAAGGAGATATCGGAGTGTGTGATATCCTTAAGACGGTGAGAAGGCTTTTGATTGGGTTAAATGGATTTATTGAAAATCTTAGAAAAATTTAATCTTGGGTCCAACTTTATTCAATGGATTAAATTACTGTATTTATCCCCTTTTGCTCGGGTTCTTACTAATTCTCAGAATTCTAAACCATTTAAACTTCAACGTGGAATCAGACAGGGTTGCCCTTTGAGTCCTTTGCTTTTTGACCTGGCTTTAGAACCTTTAGCTATTTCTTTTCGAGAATCTAATGATATCACTGGTATTTTATGGAAGGCTACTATCCACGAAGTTTCACTTTATGCGGATGATTTATTGCTTTACATTTCTAATGTTGAAACTTCATTACCTTCTGTGCTTTCTTTACTCTCGTTTTAGTCAGTTTTCTGGATATAAACTGAATCTATACAAGAGTGAACTTTTCCTTTGAATATTTTGCCATTGACTGAAATAAACCTTGCTTTTAAAATTGTAAGAAACCAATTCACTTATTTGGATGTAACAATTACTAATTATAAATACTTATTCAAAGAAAATTTTCTTACTTTATTAAATTATATAAAAAGAACAATATCAAATTGGTCGCCCCTTTCGTTATCACTGATTGGTCGAATTAATTCTATTAACATGAATGTCTTACCTAAATTTATATACCTCTTTCAGGCGTTACCCGCTTTTATGCCTAAATCTTTTTCTGACTCTCTGGACTCTATTTTATCCTCCTACATATGGAAAAATAAACATCCTCGATTGAATAAAGTCCATCTCCAGAAAGTTAAAAAGAATGGAGGTTTAGCTTTACCAAATTTTAGGTTTTATTACTGGGCAGCTAATATACGAAATCTCACGTTTTGGTTATACTATATTAATCACGAGGACTGCCCCGGATGGGTTCCTTTAGAAGCTAACTCGGTTAATAAATTTTCTATTATCTCCCTTTTGGGATCTTCACTTCCTTTATCCTTAAGTAAGATGACTGAAAATGTGGTAGTCAAAAATATTTTAAGGATTTGGATACAATTTAGAAAACATTTTGGTTTATTGGGATTCTCTCTTTCTAGTCCCATTTTTAAAAATTATTTTTTTAAGCCTTCCATGACTGATGTAGTTTTTAAACCAATGGGAAAGCTTTGGTATTACATGTTTCCAGGATTTGTTTGTGGGAGGAAATCTTTCTTCATTCGAACAATTGTCAACTAAATATAGTTTACCAAAAACCTTTTTTTCTTCCATACTTACAAATTAGAGATTTTCTGTGATCTCAATTATATACATTTCCTAATAGTCCTGATAAGAACATGTTAGATGAAATTCTTAATATGAAATCATTCTATAGTGGTTCAATATCGAATATTTATGATATGCTGTTGGGAATGAGAAATGATTCTTTAGACAAAATTAAAAATCTTTGGGAACAAGATTTACACACCTCAATTTCTGAAGAAACTTGGAATGAGATTTTTAAATTGGTTAATACTTCATTATGTGCTCGTCATTCCCTCCTACAATTTAAAGTGGTTCATAGGGCTTAAATGACCAAGGATAGGTTATCTCATTTTTATAATGGATGTATCTCCCTACTGTGATAGGTGTAGCAGTGGAGAAGCTTCATTTATTCATATGTTTTGGATGTGCCCGAGTCTTGGAAAATACTGGAAGGAAGTATTTCAAACTTTTTCTGTACTCTTTAAAGTAAGTTAAGCCTAATCCTTTGACTTCCCTCTTTGGTATTGTTGGAAGGAAAGATATCATTTTGAAGACATATGATCTGCACATTCTGGCTTTTATCTCTCTTATGGCTAGGAGGGCACTTTTGTTTAGATGGAAGGATGTTGTTCTGTCTAATCATGCTCGGTGGTTACGAGATGTTATGGCATGCCTAAATTTAGAAAAGATTCGTTGTTCGATTTCTGAATCTAACCAAGAATTTCAAAATTTGTGGGGCCGTTTTAAAATTATTTTCGTAATCTTTGACTTCTTGTTAAAGTACAGAAGCTAGTTAACAGTATATTTTATTATCTGATAAGTTTTTTTCCCCCTTTCTTCCCCCCCTCCCCCCCCAAGCAGCTTCGACTTTAGTAGTGGGTGTAGATTTTTTAAAAATAAAATTGTTTATATTCTAATACACAAATTAATCTAATCTATATGAATATAAGAGCAAGGAGTTCGTTAATGTGATTCAATATATTGTATCTGGTATTATATTTTTTCTTTTGTTTTCAAATATGTATTCTTCTGGACTCTCTATTCTTCTGTATAGAAATCAATAAATATATTGGAAAAAGAGTGAACTTTGGCCTTTTCTCCAGGAGCGACGGTGACCTGATAGAGGTGTACAAGATAATGAGTGGTATTTATTGTGTGGATAGTTAGAGGCTTTTCCCCAGGGCTGAAATAGCTAGCACGAGAGGGCATAGTTTTAAGGTGCTTGGAAGTAGGTACAGAGGAGATGTCAGGAGTAAGTTTTTTTCCCTTAAAAAAAAAATGCAGGATTTGGAAACTTTGTAATACTCTTTTGTGTGTAAATGAGAGGTAGGTTGTAAGACCTTTCTTTATCCATAATTCAAATCTTTTATCTCCTCTGTTAGGAAGGAATTCGGTATCATATGCACACTATCTGAAGAGTTTTAGCATGTTATTAATTCCACATGAATTAACCACCTTCTGCCATATTTTTAATGTAAGATTTATCCAACTGTTGTTAAATTTTTCCAATTGGGCCATCAATCCTTTGTCAGCTATTGAGGCCTGTAGAGGAAAACTGTCAACCAATCCAAATTCTATTTCCTTCCATCTAGCCGTATATTCCCTATTACACCAATGTAACAGAGGGGTTATCTGTGAGGCATAAAAATAATTTCTCAGGCAAGGAAGATCTATACCTCCTCTTTCCTTCCCCAACTGTAAGGTGTTATATCGAATTCTAGGTTTCTTTCCTTGCCAAATGAAGCGGGAAATCCATTTGTCCCATTCCCTGAATTGATTATAGAAACATAGAAAATAGGTGCAGGAGTAGGCCATTCGGCCCTTCACCGCCATTTATTATGATCATGGCTGATCATCCAACTCAGAACCCCGCCCCAGCCTTCCCTCCATACCCCCTGACCCCCATAGCCACAAGGGCCATATCTAACTCCCTCTTAAATATAGCCAATGAACTGGCCTCAACTGTTTCCTGTGGCAGAGAATTCCACAGATTCACCACTCTCTGTGTGAAGAAGTTTTTCCTAATCTCGGTCCTAAAAGGCTTCCCCTCTATCCTCAAACTGTGGCCCCTCGTTCTGGACTTCCCCAACATCGGGAACAATCTTCCTGCATCTAGCCTGTCCAATCCCTTTAGGATCTTATACGTTTCAATCAGATCCCCCCTCAATCTTCTAAATTCCAACGAGTACAAGCCCAGTTCATCCAGTCTTTCTTCATATGAAAATCCTGCCATCCCAGGAATCAATCTGGTGAACCTTCTTTGTACTCCCTCTATGGCAAGGATGTCTTTCCTCAGATTAGGGGACCAAAACTGCACACAATGCTCCAGGTGTGGTCTCACCAAGGCCTTGTACAACTGCAGTAGTACCTCCCTGCTCCTGTACTCGAATCCTCTTGCTATAAATGCCAGCATACCATTCGCCTTTTTCACCGCCTGCTGTACCTGCATGCCCACTTTCAATGACTGGTGTATAATGACACCCAGGTCTCGTTGCACCTCCCCTTTTCCTAATCAGCCACCATTCAGATAATAATCTGTTTTCCTATTTTTGCCACCAAAGTGGATAACTTCACATTTATCCACATTAAATTGCATCTGCCATGAATTTGCCCACTCACCCAACCTATCCAAGTCACCCTGCATCCTCTTAGCATCCTCCTCACAGCTAACACTGCCACCCAGCTTCGTGTCATCCGCAAACTTGGAGAAGCTGCATTTAATTCCCTCATCCAAGTCATTAATATATATTGTAAACAACTGGGGTCCCAGCACTGAGCCTTGCGGTACCCCACTAGTCACCGCCTGCCATTCTGAAAAGGTCCCGTTTATTCCCACTCTTTGCTTCCTGTCTGCTAACTAATTCTCTATCCACATCAATACCTTACCCCCAATACCGTGTGCTTTAAGTTTGCACACTAATCTCCTGTGTGGGACCTTGTCAAAAGCCTTCTGAAAATCCAAATATACCACATCCACTGGTTCTCCCCTATCCACTCTACTAGTTACATCCTCAAAAAATTCTACGAGATTCGTCAGACATGATTTTCCTTTCACAAATCCATGCTGACTTTGTCTGATCATTTCACCGCTTTCCAAATGTGCTGTTATCACATCCTTGATAACTGACTCCAGCAGCTTCCCCACCACCGACGTTAGGCTAACCGGTCTATAATTCCCCGGTTTCTCTCTCCCTCCTTTTTTTTTTTTTTTTTTTTTTTTTAAAAAAGTTATTATCCACCTCCACAGGTAAAGTACAGAAAAGATACAGTTACCGAGGAAGAATATTCATTTTTATAGTATTTATCCTTGAATTTAAACTTAAAAAGGGGATAAGATTCCATCTATGCATATTTGCTTTTATCTCTGAGATTAATGGCCCATAACTTACCTGTGACAGCGTTGAAAGATCCTTCGGCAGGGTTATTCCTAAATATTTTAATGATTTAGCTTCCCACTTAAGATCATATGTATCCTGCAATTTTTTGGATGGTGTATAGTTTAGGGACATAACCTGCGTTTTCTTTACATTTATTTTATAACCTGATATTTTCCCAAAGTCATCCAACAATGTAAACAATCCTATAAATGATTTTTCTGGTTCACTCAGATAGACTAAAACATCATCTGCGAATAACGCCACTTTCTGTTCAATCCCTGCCACCTTGATACCTCTTACCATTTCACTCTGTCTTATTAGTTGGGCAAGCGGTTCAATATATAGCACAAAAAGGAGAGGAGAAATTGGGCATCCCTGTCTAGTGCCTCTCTCTAAAATAAAGGAGTCAGAGAGGTCCCCATTTATCTTAATTCGAGCTGTAGGGCTGTCATATAGAGTCTGGATTACTTTAATAAACTTTTCTTGAAAGCCGAATGTTCCTAACACTCTGTATAGGAATGCCCAACTAACCGAATCAAAAGCTTTCTCAGCATCTAATCCTACTACTATTGTCTCTGTCTTGTTCTTATTAACCTGTTCTAATATGTGTAGAGTTCTCCTTATGTTGTCCTGTGTTTGTCTTTGTTGAATAAATCCAGTCTGGTCTAAGTGGATTGGGCCAGGTAAGAGCTTTTCCAATCTGCACACTAATATAGATGTAAATACTTTGTAATCTAAATTAAGAACACTAATTGGCCGATAATTGCCACATTCTAGTTTATCTTTACCCTCTTTAGGAATAACTGAAATAATCGCTTCTCTCCAGGAAGGTGGAGTTTCTCCTCTCTGCAAGACCCAGTTAAAGGTGTTAAGTAGTAATGGGGCTAACTGTGACTTCAGGGATTTGTACCACTCTGAGGTAAACCCATCTGAACCCGGGGACTTTCCAGCCTTCAACCTAGAGATGGCCACATTCAGTTCTTTGGCAGTTACTGGTTCTAATAGACTTTCATTTTGTAAATCTGTAAATTTAGGTAGATCTAAAGAATTCAATAAACTGTCTATATAGGGTTCATTGGAGGCCAGGGGTTGGGAGTACAGCTCTCGATAATATGTTTCACAACTCTCTTGAATTTTCCCTATTGTACTCTCCACAAGCTTTGTCTTTGGATTCTTATTTTATGAATTGTATTGCTTGTTGTTTTTGTAACTTATATGCTAGTAATCTAGCTGATTTACCTCCTACTTCATAATTCTTGTGTCTCAGGTAAAGAAAATTTCTTTGAGTTTCCAACGTATAAATATCATCAATTTCACTTTGCAATTTCCTATTTTAAATTTGAATTACTTTTGTTGCTATCTACAACTTGAAGTTGTTTTAATTTTCCTTGAAGGTCTGCTAATTGTTGTGTATTGATTTTTTTCATGTGAGTGGTAATGGAAATAATTTTTCCTCTCAGTACAGCTTTCAATGTATCCCATAAGATCACTGGTGATGTTTCTCCCATGTCATTAAGGTCTAGATATTCTTTGATTTCTCCCCTTAATCTCTCCATTACTTTCAGATTATTGAGTATATGTGATTTAACCTCCACAGTGTTTTCCTCATTTTCCTTTCCAGGATTAGAGACATAGAGACTGGGCTATGATCTGACAGATCAATTGTTGCAATATTACAGTTTTTTATCCTGAGTTTATCTGTATTAAAGATAAAGAAATAGTCTATCCTTGAATAGGCTGAATGAGGGAAAGAGTAATGTGTATAATCTTTACTAGTGGGGTGTAATTCCCTCCACACATCTATAATTCCCAACTCCTCCATCAATAAATTTATTTTCCGAGTCAGAGGTTTATTCTGAGTAACTATTCTTGAAGAATCTAATATAGGATTTAATCTAATATTAAAATCCCCTCCACAAATTACTACCCCTTGAGAACTGACCATTAGGTCAAAAATGTGTCTATAAAATGATCATTCACTACCTGGAGGAGCATAAACATTCAGCAGTGTTATTTCGGTACCTTCTATTCTTCCTGTAATTTTTACAAATCTTCCATCTTTGTCTTTAGTCTCTGAAATATGTTCATAATTAAGAGTACTTGATATTAAAGTAGCTACCCTTCTTTTGTGGCTCAATTTATATGATGAATAAAATACATGCTTAAAGCCCATTCTTTTTAATTTTCCATGTTCAGATTGGCTCATATGTGTTTCCTGGAGGAAAGCTATTTGCGCCCTCTCTTTTTTCAATTTAGACATAATCTTATTTCTTTTAATTGGATTCAAAACTCCATTAACATTATAGGAAATTATTTTTACCAATTCAATTTGCATTTTTCTCTAGTAGAAAAAACAACTCCTTTTCTAACCAAACAGTAAGCAATCCCTTCTCAACAGTAAACCAAAATACATAACCACACCCTAGACAATTTTGAACGTATAACATTTGAAAATTTTTCCCGACTTCCCACAGTAAGGCCTGAGCACCAACCCGCCTCAGTTCAGAGGGATAACCTCTATCTTCACCCTGTGTTAGAGGGCCCTCAACAGTTTGAATAATCATAGAGAATTTTCTCCTATTTATGTCTCGACCATATCGCTATCAAGTTATTCCGTCTAGTTTATTTTCAGATACCAGCTTTCATTTTACCTTTAAGTCCAAATTGCTCTTTTCAGTCATTTCTCTCAATGAGTCTGTATTCTCTGTACATTCACGTCTGAATATTTGCAGCTTTTCCTTGTAGTTTGACACTCTGGTTTGTGTGGAGCGTCCTCGCCCCACTAACTGCCACGACTTCTGCCGAATCCTCTCCAGTAGCGACTCCGGTTGGGTGATAACTTTAATAGGTAGTCCCCGGTCCGCCAGGTCTAACGTTGCCTCCTCCACCGTAGCGTAAGTTTTTGTCCCTTTGTCGTAAAAGACTTTCAGCCGAGCTGAATACAGGGTCTGAAATCTGATGTTGTTCTCCTTCAGGACCCTCTGTGTTTCCGCATATTTCTTCCGTCTGGTAAGAATCCCCGGTGCATAGTCGTGGTCTAAACTGATTTTTACAGTTGTTACACATGAAGCCTTTATTTTGCCATGCCCGTTTAAGCACCTCTTCCTTCGTTCTGTAACTGAGAAATCTGACCAGAATCGATCTGGGCTGGGCGCCTGCCGGAGGCTGTGGTGCCAACGCGCGGTGAGCCCTTTCTATCTGTAGGTCTTTTGAAGCCGGTATATCAAGGTTCTCTCTAAGCAGTTTCTCCACGAAGGGAATCATCAATCCGGGTTTACCTTCAGTTCCTTCGGGAACTCCGTAAATCCTCACATTTTCCCTTCTTGATCTATTAGTTTCCACTGGAGCTGCTCTTGTAGCTTTAGCATTTCTGCTATCACTTCCTCTGCATCTTGTAGTTCTCTTCAATTCCAACAATCCTCATTTCGGCTTCATCTATCCTCGAGTTAGTTTTTACTATTTCTCCTTCAATATCCTCCAGCTGTTTGTTGTTATCTTGTCGGAACTCGTGAATCTCTTCGAGAATCAAAGACAGAGTCACCAATTCCTGCTCATTATTTCCATCCTGGCTTGCCATGGGGGAGCTAGGCCTGCCGCCTTGCTGCGTCTCTTTATGTTTATCAGCCTTCGGAGCGGACTTTTTAATCTTGTTCTTATACATCATCCTTGCCCCTTTTATTAATATAGTTATACAATATTAAGTATTCGTCTAAATTCAATTTTGGGGCAGTTTACCTTCTTTTTGGCCGAGACCTTTTCCTTACGCTGCCATTCCCTTGATGACCCGGAAGTCATCAAGCTTTGTGGGCCGAAGGGGCTGTATTGTGCTGTATGTTTTCATAACTACTTATTCTAAGAAAATTAGTCCAAATTTGGCACAAAGCAAAAGGAACAAATTGCTCAAACAGTAATAGGAGCAAGACATAACTTCCATATACAGATCCCAACATCCCTTCTGCAATGTACTACCACTGAGAACTGGAATCGTCCTGGACAAGTAATAAAATTGACATAACAGAAGATCAGTTTCAAAGAGCTATGTCTCACCCTTTTACATTCTCTACAAAATGGAACCAAGGCAACAGCAAAAATATGAATATTTGTACTCCTTTTCAAACGTAAGTCGGAGCCACTGAGAATATTTAAATTCCTAGAACCGAATCCAAATGCAACAATTCTTCTAGAATTCTTCCATTTTAAATAGATGAATAATAGCTTATGCCAGTGAGATTTATCTCTTAGGCAAGTCTACTTGCTTGCCGTACAAATTAATACAACAAAATTTAAGACTGAGGATTAAGCTTCAACAGTAATTATAAATCTTTTCAGTAAAGCAAAAATATGAAGTTACAATTTGCATACTGAACTGTCCTTCAGTAACATGTACAAAGAGAATGAAAGTCTACAGCTTCCAAGATAAAACAACTCTGCTCGCTATACACTCACTGTATAACATTATACAGTATATTTGTAAGCCCATTGCAGTCAGTCCTTAATTTTCCTCTTAATTGTACTCTTTAATCAAAATTTTCAGACAGACCAGGTACAAGATCAGACTTTGTATTAACAAACAGAAGAGCCAATAATCAGAAAGCAGCAGTACAAAGGGGGAAAAAAAAAAATCACTGCTTAAAATAACATGGTTACTTAGCATAGTCTATATATCAAACTTACCTATTACTCATTTCAACTGTCCCTCCATGTGCTTGTAACAACAGCACTTGAAGTTCTTGCACCTAGAAGTTAAACAGTAGTAGTACATGTTTAATGTCTACAGTTTTATTTATTTGATCTTCATCCATGTTAAATGGTGTACTTAATGCTAAAGAAAATCAAGAGAATAAAAAAATGTTTAGATTGCTTCTCTTCTCCACAGGTTACATTATGATGGATAGATTATGTTCACAGTAGTGTATTTGGCTTTGTACCTGTTGTTTAAGGCGTTGTAGTTCAGCAGCCTGGGGATCAAAGTTAACCACAGGCTTATTCTTTATCTTCCTCGCTCTGTCAGCGTAACGGAGTGTATTTAGAGTCTCCTCGAGGTTAGAATCAGCAGGACTGACGCAAGCTATCATCAATGTGTGACTGTTTCCACCAAGTGAGTCTGAAAGGTAAAGGCAAAACTGGATTGGGGCTAGGTGGACAGGATTTCATCTCTCCAGTAAAATAACACATTTTTAAGAAAACAAATCAAAAAGGACATTAGATCCGATCTCTATTGCAAATTATTACTATATTCATTGAATCTCTCTGGTTTTGGTTGGTATATTTATTTTCAGTAGTTGTCCATGCTGTTTTCAACATTGGGACCCTTTTTAATGCTCCAATGTTAACAGCAGACTTGCAGGTAAAAATTAATCACTTCATTATGAATTGAATATTTCTTAAATCCTTCACATACATGAGTAAAAAATCTTTACATTACATCTCCATCTAAATGTGTAATAGTAATTTATAATGAGTAGAACAGTCAATGTAACATAGAAATACAATCAAATCAGCATGAGTTAATCAGTCTGATAGAAGAAGCTGTCCCCGAGTCTGTTGGTTCTATTGAGCCTGCTTATGCTGCAGTTTCCTGGACGGTAGCAGCTGGAAGATTGTGGTTGGGGTGACTCGGGTCCCCAGTGATCCTTTGGGCTCTTTTTACACACCTATCTTTGTAAATATCCTGAATAGTGGGAAGTTCACATCTACAGATGCGCTGGGCTGTCCACACCACTCACTGCAGAGTCCTGTGATTGAGGGAAGAACAGTTCCCATACCTGGCAGTGATGCAACCAGTCAGGATGCTCTCAATTGTGCCCCTGCAGAAAATTCTTAGGATTTACCAAACTTCCTCAACCGTCGGAGGTGAAAGAAGCGCTGTTGTGCCTTTGTCACCACACAGCTGGTGTGTACAGACCACATAAAGTCCTCGATGATGTGGATGCCAAGGAACTTAAAGCTGTTTACCCTCTCAACCCCAGATCCATTGATGTCAATAGAGGTTAACCCATCTCCATTCCTCCTGTAATCCACAACCAGCTCCTTTGCTTCTGCGACATTGAGGGAGAGGTTGTTTGCTTGACACTACTGTGTCAGAGAGATGTCTTCTTCTGGTAGGTCACCTCGTTATTGTTTGAGATTAGGCCAATCAATGTAGTGTCTTCAGCAAATTTAATTAGCAGATTAGAGCTGTGGGTGGTGACACAGTCAGAGGTATACAGGGAAAAAGGGAGGGGACTTAGTACACAGCCCTGAGGGGCTCCTGTGGTGAGAATCAGAGGGGAGGAGGTGAAGGAGCTCACTCTTACCACCTGCAGGTGATCTGACAGGATGTTTTACAATTAACAACAATCAGCACATGGAAAAAGCATACTTGGCAAAGAGAAATTTTGGGAAATACACATCTACCCTTGTTATTGCAAAAAAAAAAAACCGAGAAAGGAAACTTTAGTCCACGTTCTTCCTGTTTGAAAAGTAAATACCAAAACATGCAATACTCACTTGGAATAATATACACATACACACAATAAATCTCGTGAAACTCACAAATCAAAACCTCACCTTGAAGCAATCTTGTTAGTTTTGAGTCACGATATGGTACAAAGCCCTTGCGATTATTCTCATCACCAAGTGCACTGATGACATTGCCAAGGGCCAACAATCCACGGTTAATGTTAATCCCTGCAACAGAGACTCTGTTACTGCACACACGGAGCACATTCCACAAAACCTAATGCACAATGATACCAATGCAGAAACCCCTCTGATACTTGGCAACAAGCTCCAATGAGAATGACTGAGTTTAGTGATCCAACAATCCAGACACCAAGACCAATGATCTGGTGACCTCACTTCAATGGGTAGTAAACTCCCTGCTCTACAGTAGTGATAGCAAACCTCAAGCTGTACAAGGTAGTAGGGCACCACTATTTTTTCTCAAGATAAATTAATGCTAGAAACTTTACTAATGGATAGGGACAAACTGAGGTACAAGTAGACAGCTTTATATTTATTCCCCCCCCCCCACATACTACTCTTCTAGCTATACTAAAGAAAAGTTTAATTCAAATGCAAGTTTTCCTTATCACATCCGTTGCCTATATTCAATAAATCCAACTGAAGACCAGCTTCATATCCAATGGAGGATATTAGGGAGGAGGCCAAGATGGATCACCTGACCAAAGAATGCGGTGATCAGCCTTATCACACAGTCAATTCAGTCAGTCAATGCTCAGAAAGCTCATCAGGATTTTCTCTTCATATTAGGGTTACAGAGATCTGATTTTTACTAAGTTCTGTTTATTGCATGCAAGTTTATTGTTTAGCACCCATGGCCCTATAAGTAACTTCTTATTCCCGAAACACACAAAGTTGCTGGTGAACGCAGCAGGCCAGGCAGCATCTCTAGGAAGCGGTACAGTCGACGTTTCGGGCCGAGACCCTTCGTCAGGACTAACTGAAAGAAGAACTAGTAAGAATATTTGAAAGTGGGAGGGGGAGGGGAAGATCCAAAATGATAGGAGAAGATAGGAAGGGAGGGATGGAGCCAAGAGCTGGACAGTTGATTGGCAAAAGGGATATGAGAGGCTCATGGGACAGGACGCCTAGGGAGAAAGAAAAGGGGAAGGGGGGAGAAAACCTAGAGGATGGGCAAGGGGTATAGTGAGAGGGACAGAGGGAGAAAAAGGAGAGAGAGAAAAAGGATGTGTGTATATAAGTAAATAACGGATGGGGTACTAAGGGGAAGTGGGGCATTAGCGGAAGTTTGAGAAGTCAATGTTCATGCCATCAGGTTGGAGGCTACCCAGACGAAATATAACGTGTTCTTCCTCCAACCCGAGTGTGGCTTCATCTTGACAGTAGAGGAGGCCGTGGATAGACATATCAGAGTGGTAATGGGACGTGGAATTAAAATGTGTGGCCACTGGGAGATCCTGCTTTCTCTGGCGGACAGAGCGTAGGTGTTCAGTGAAACGATCTCCCAGTCTGCGTCGGGTCTCACCAATATATAGAAGGCCACATCGGGAGCACCGGACGCAGTACATCACCCCAGTCGACTCACAGGTGAAGTGTCACCTCACCTGGAAGGACTGTTTGGGGCCCTGAATGGTGGTAAGGGAGGAAGTGTAAGGGCATGTGTAGCACTTGTTCCGCTTGCAAGGATAAGTGTCAGGAGGGAGATCGGTGGAGGGGGAGAGGGAGTGCAGGATGAATGGGCAGGGGAGTTGCGTAGGGAGCAATCCCTGTGGAAAGTCGGGGGGGGGGGGGGGGGGAAGATGTGCTTAGTGGTGGGATCCCGTAGGAGGTGACAGAAGTTACGGAGAATAATATGTTGGACCCAGAGGCTGGTGGGGTGGTAGGTGAGGCCAAGGGGAACCTTATTCCTAGTGGGGTGGCGGGAAGATGGAGTGAGAGCAGATGTGCGTGAAGTGGGGGAGATGCGTTTGAGAGCAGAGTTGATGGTGGAGGAAGGGAAACCCCTTTCTTTAAAAAAGGAGGATATCTCCCTCGTCCTGGAATGAAAAGCCTCATCCTGAGAGCAGATGCGGCGGAGATGAAGGAATTGCGAGAAGGGGATGGCGTTTTTGCAAGAGACAGGGTGAGAAGAGGAATAGTCCAGATAGCTATGAGAGTCAGTAGGCTTATAGTAGACATCAGTAGATAAGCTGTCTCCAGAGATAGAGACAGAAAGATCTAGAAACGGGAGGGAGGTGTTGGAACCAGGTAAACTTGAGGACAGGGTGAAAGTTGGAGACAAAGTTAATGAAGTCAACAAGCTCAGCAAGCAGTGCCAATGCAGTCGTCGATGTAGCGAAGGAGAAGTGGGGGACAGATACCAGAATAGGTTTGGAACATAGATTGAGCTTGTTGATTTAATTAACTTTGCCTCCAACTTTCACCCTGCCGTCAAGTTTGGGGTCAGCTGTGGTGATATACTGCATCCGGTGCTCCCGATGTGGCCTTCTATATATTGGCGAGACCCAACGCAGACTGGGAGATCGTTTCACTGAACACCTACACTCTGTCCGCCAGAGAAAGCAGGATCTCCTAGTGGCCACACATTTTAATTCCACGTCCCATTCCCATTCTGATATGTCTATCCACGGCCTCCTCTACTGTCAAGATGAAGCCACACTCATGTTGGAGGAACAACACCTTATATTCCGTCTGGGTAGCCTCCAACCTGATGGCATGAACATTGTCTTCTCAAGCTTCCGCTAATGCCCCACCTCCCCCTCGTACCCCATCCGTTATTTACTTATATACACACACACACACACACACACACACACACACATCCTTTTTCTCCTTCTGTCCCTCTCACTATACCCCTTGCCCATCCTCTGGGGTTTTTTTGCCCCCTCCCCCTTTTCTTTCTCCCTAGGCCTCCTGTCCCATGATCCTCTCATATCCCTTTTGCCAATCAACTGTCTAGCTCTTAGCTCCATCCCTCTCCCTCCTGTCTTCTCCTATCATTTTGGATCTCCCCCTCCCACTTTCAAATCTCTTACTAGCTCTTCTTTCAGTTAGTCCTGACGAAGGGTCTCGGTCTGAAACATCAACTGTACTTCTTCCTAGAGATGCTGCCTGGCCTGCTGCGTTCACCAGCAACTTTGATGTGTGTTGCTTGAATTTCCAGCATCTGCAGATTTCCTCGTGTTTGCGTTCTTATTCCTGACATTGTACTGGACCTGCTGTTCCAGGTCTCCTCAGTAAAACAAACTTTGTTGCTTAGGTTTGTTAGTAATAGTGTTAGAGGGGTATCTACCCACAACAAGTTGACCAGCAAGCTCCATAATGGATCTCACAGAAAATGGATTTAACAGAGAATTACACCTTTGAGAATTTAGCCAGTGTTGTGCTATCAAGTCATTCATAGATGGAGTGAAGCCCAGATTTTTTCAAAACCCAGTTAAATTTCAGGCCGTTGTTCATCAGCTAGACTCCAGTGGAGTATTTAAAGATACTTGCCCATTACTTATAACTGATCAACTGCAAAGAGAAATCCAAATTGGAGATTTGAACTCAGACCCAAAGACTGTATAATATTTTCTAATAAACACATTCAGAGCCCAAGGTGAAATACAGTCCAAGTATTTTATAGCAAGGATCTTTTAGAACAAAATTACCTTCTTTCAGACGGTCACCTTCTGCTTTGGTTTTCTTTTGGCGCTCTGACCCTGCCAGGTCCACCAGATGCAATTTGGAACGGATGTAGTAGTTTCTGTGAAGATGGAGAAAGTTACCCTGAAATGGCCTTGTACTTTCAGGCATATCAAAATGCACAACAGCATTAAAAGAGGAACACTTGTACATTTAAAGGAACATGGTAAATAAATGTCAAACTGTTTACTTATCACTTCTCTTTCTCTGCTCAACCGTAATAGTGAAGATAGCATGTGATCTAGATGACTGGGTGTTCATAGCTGTTGCAGCAACTGTCCTTGTAGAATTCCCTTGTTCTAGACAACCCACCATATCCATTGCAGTGTTTACTTTCCGCTCTATTAGTCCTACAATCTGAGGGGAAAAAAACACAAGTTTGCAATAACAATTTAAAAGAGCATTATGTTCTAAATAATCAGGAGAGCCATAGCATTAAGCTGGCCAAGCAAAAATTAAACCTGGTGATACAAGTTTGCAGATAAATTCCCTCAAAATGCAATTTGATCATCAAAGCACTTCCATAGGAAAATTAAATGTCCTTTAGAAGTAGGCTTTTGTCTATTACATAATATAATCTGTTCAAACTGAGTTAACTGACTAACATGTGTAACATCTCATATTGCATCTTAAATCAAAGTAGTGAAAATTTTCCTTAAAGCAGTAAAATAAACAAAAGTCCATTTCGGGAAGGAAACTCCAGGCATACCTTTATTCCTTCTTTGGGATCTTCTCTAATGTGTATTGGTAATTTCTCCCGAGACGAATCCAGTAGATCTATGATCTCCTCATTGTAGATCTTTATGAAAGGCAAATATAATTTCAAACTAGATCTTAGGCCCCGAAAATACACCATTTTACCCACCAACTCTCAATAAATAAGTAAATAAATACATACCATCAATAGAAAATTATCAAAGCTTCCATAAGATAACTTGCAACCAATGGGAGTGTCAATAGGCAGGTAGTTCTCAGACAAGGGATAATTTCCATTTAAGTAACATCTGGTTTCCTTTGTTTAGTTTTCATTTAACCACCGACTCAACCCAATTTGAGTTGTTCCTCCAACAACATAAAACCATTTCTGGATTGCAATGCTACAGATATGTACAACACTAAGTATCTGCTGCCACATTGCATGTTATCCATCACATGCAATATAACACCATCTCTTACAATTTATTTAAATTAAGTGACTCCTCCAATGTACTGCCATAGATCAGTTTGAAAGCTTAGCAAGTTATTTACTGTGGAAAGGGAAGAATTTAAATAGTATTTTCAACTGCAATCACTGAACAAATAAGGCTAGCAAATGAGAATTATATTTAAATATTCAGCTTCCAGATGTTTACAGGCTCTATGCATTCTCTCCAAAATATCATGTCTTCATTGTTTCCTTAATTTCTACAACACACATCAAAGTTGCTGGTGAACGCAGCAGGCCAAGCAGCATCTGTAGGAAGAGGTGCAGTCGATGTTTCAGGCCGAGACCCTTCGTCAGGACTAACTGAAGGAAGAGTGAGTAAGGGATTTGAAAGTTAGAGGGGGAGGGGGAGATCCAAAATGATAGGAGAAGACAGGAGGGGGAGGGATGGAGTCAAGAGCTGGACAGGTGATAGGCAAAAGGGATACGAGAGGATCATGGGACAGGAGGTCCGGGAAGAAAGACAAAGACGGGGGGGGGGGGGGGGGGGACCCAGAGGATGGGCAAGGGGTATATTAGAGGGACAGAGGGAGAAAAAGGAGAGTGAGAGAAAGAATGTGTGTATCTCCCAGTGGCCACACATTTTAATTCCACATCCCATTCTGACATGTCTGTCCACGGCCTCCTCTACTGTAAAGATGAAGCCACACTCAGGTTGGAGGAACAACACCTTATATTCCATCTGGGTAGCCTCCAACCTGATTGCATGAACATCGACTTCTCTGGCTTCCGCTAATGACCCACCTCCCCCTCGTACCCCATCTGTTACTTATTTTTATACACACATTCTTTCTCTCACTCTCCTTTTTCTCCCTCTGTCCCTCTAATATACCCCTTGCCCATCCTCTGGGTCCCCCCACCCCGCCCTTGTCTTTCTTCCCGGACCTCCTGTCCCATGATCCTCTCGTATCCCTTTTGCCTATCACCTGTCCAGCTCTTGGCTCCATTCCTCCCCCTCCTGTCTTCTCCTATCTTCTCCTATCATTTTGGATCTCCCCCTCCCCCTCAAACTTTCAAATCCCTTACTCACTCTTCCTTCAGTTAGTCCTGACGAAGGGTCTTGGCCCGAAACGTCGACTGCACCTCTTCCTAGAGATGCTGCCTGGCCTGCTGCGTTCACCAGCAATTTTTATGTGTGTTGCTTGAATTTCCGCATCTGCAGAATTTCTGTTGCTTGTCCTTAATTTCTACATTGGCTTCTTAGTTAAGTGAGATCTCCATCAGTACTCTAACACCTCCAATTTCATCTTCATCCTGCTTAACCCTCTCTGATGTAACTGCATCCATGTTTAATTGCTGCACTTTGTCCTTTGTATTCCCATGAACACATTCACCAATTATCAGCCCAATCATTTCTTGTACCCCACTACCCTACTGCAAACACGTGGCTCCTCTCCACAACCTTGTACATAATCGACACAATAAATGAAAGTAACACAAGAGCAAGTTTAAATAATTCATGTTCATCATGTATGTAATGTACTGTGCTGCAACTGCAAAAATCAAATTTTCAATTGCATTTATACTTTGGGTATATGTTCAAAACAATAAACTTGAATGCAAACTTTTGCTCATCCACACTTGAGGTGTTCATTCCATCCTGCAATAAACCATGCACAACCACTCCCTATATAAATTTATGCCTGGCACACATCACCCTGCTTTATATTTACTTATCTGACTACACTTTTCCCCTGTAGTTTCTAAGACTCAAAGTTCCAGATTCTACCTTTCACTAAAATACTAGAGGCAATTTGCAGTAACTGTTTAACCTACTGAACCACATACTTTTGGAATTTGGGAAGAAACCAGAGTACCTGGAGGAAACCAGGCAGTCACAGGGAAAACATGCAAATTCTACACAGACTGTACAATGTCAGGATTGAACCCAGTTCTCTAGCAGCACAAGGAAGTACTTCTACTAGTTGCACTACAGGTGTTATCTGTGTTTTGGTCAAGTTTAAAATCACTCCAAATGTGCACAAATATTTTTTCCTCATACCTCCCAATACTTATATTATATACACAAATCCGAGTCACTATTATACCAAGTTTTATGGACATACTTTTAGCTAAAGTACACCAAAATATATTTACTAATGACAATGATCTATGAACAACTGAGTATTTTCTTGAGCAAGTGCACCTATATACTACTAATGGTGTCAACCAAAAATATTAATATGCAAATTTTCTCCCACAATTTTCTTCTTAAAAAGCTTATTATACTCATCCCAAATTGCCAGGATTGAAGCACTAACTGCAACCCAAATCAGAAGGTGACTCTGAAGGAAGGTCATTAATCCTGTTAAGATGTGTACTACAAACGTCAATTCCAATGTCCAAGCTGTTTTATGAAAGTAAAGGTTTATCTTATACAGCGATCTTAATTTTATAACCTGCAAATAAGAGTAGCATCTTTTTCTCCCCACGTACTTTGTGCTAAACACACCAGTTGGCAGCTCAACAATTGCAGTATTGCAAATATTTGAGCACCTCATCTGTTTTGCTTTTAAATTTCCGTATACTGAGGGAGTGCCATTATGGCAAAGGTTCTGTCTTTCAAACTCCTCTTACAAGACATAGGCATTACTGGCAAAGCCAGCATTTCTCAACTATCCCAATTGTCCTTGAAGTGATGAGCTAACTTCTTGAATATCATTTTCCCTTTTGGTAAAAAGTACTTGGTGCATTGTCAGGAATTGTAGGATTTAAATGAAGGAATTTCAATGTATTACTAATTCATCATAATTTGAATCTTAGAGAAAATGTAGGCCATAACATTTCCATGGACCGGTTGCAATTTGCCTTTTGTTGTAGACGCATCTCAGTCATGTCAAATACAGTAATGCTAATGCAGTTTGTAGATGATCACATTACAGCCAAATCCAGCTAACAGTGGAGGGAATAAATGTCTAAGTAGACCTTTACTTTTTTCTTTGCTAGCATCCAGGGATAGAAGAGAATAACTTAGGGTGGCGAGTTACGAGTAAAGCCGTGTCTTGGTTGTTGTCATCCTTCTCATATTGTTGGACAAGTGAATCTCAGTCCTGACTTGTCTTATTGGACTTTAGGGAATTGAGGCAATTCATTCAGAATTTATTTTTATTCTGCTCTTTTATTCACAATAACCATTCCAATTAAGTCCTAGCTCCACCTTCACAGACCTGTGGATAACAGGACTCCTCAACATTCAATGTCATTGAATGGTCAAGGGCAGGTGGACAGACTCTTGCTAGAAAGTCAGTAGCTGGCACCTAAATGGGAAATGAGATCCCTACCACACGTCACTTCATGCCTGAACCCTATTTAGGTTTTGCTGCATGTAGACACATGATGCCTTGTTTTCCAAAGTTGCAAATGGAATTTGATCACACCATTTGATCTTGGCAATAGAGAGGACACTGGTGAAGTAGCAAATGTTTCATCCATGTAATCATCTCCATGGAAATCTTGCAGCTAGGGCCAAGATGAAACAACACATTATCCACAAAGGAAGATTTAACATCACCAGTGGAGATGCTTTCCTATAACTTTGGACAAAGGTTGCACGGCTCCACAAAACTTAAATTATATTGGTCAGTACATTGCTTGGTTGTATTATTGATGACTCTTTTTAATCTTTGCCAATGGTAGAGTGACAGCAACTCACCAAGTGGATTTGACTGTTTTTATGGACAGAATGTATCTAGATAATACCTTGCAATGCCAACTTGATGACATTATTGACATTGTATTGAAATACCTTGACTGGAGACAGCTGTTTCTGAAGAGCATGTCATCAGTTGCATTCGTTTTGCTGTAACAAGTGTTTTCAACTATTGCTGGTATCATGTGTCGTGAAGCACAGGTGGAAGATGGTCATTGTGGAAAATTAAAGCTCATTGCTTTGGAGGCAACATTTTGGCAGATAGATAATTCAGTGGCTACCAGATGACAATAGGCATAAATGGGTTTTTTTTCCTGTTATATCTGAGACCAGTGGTGGGTCCACAATAACTTCAAATTTATATGAATAACTTGGACGAAGGAGGCAAAACAAATTATTTGATAAAATTTGCTCATTACAAGAGAAATGAAGGGAATATAATGTACAAGGCTGAAGATACAAATTGGGCAGTATCTACAGAACAAAAGGTTTACATTTCAAGTTAAAGACGCTTGCTCAGAACTAGAAAAACAAGACAAGATGGTGTTAAGCTGCAGAAAGACAAGTGTGAATGGATACAATAGATGAAGTACCTTAGGCAAATTTCAGAATTTCCACCATATTAGATTCATCTTTCCCTCTCCTTTGCCATTATCCACTTCTAAGGGTACTGTCCCAACAACCACACAGTAGATGCAATACTTTTACTTAATGTTTCCCCACCCACTCCTTCCCACTATCCAAAAATTAGTTCTTCCAGATGAAGCAGCAACTCACTTACTCTTCTTCCAATCTAGTGTACTATTCTGAACATTTGGATCTCCTGTACAAACTATCCAGACAGGTGAGGTGTTGTTGCTCTAACCTGCATTTGGCCTCCTCTACTGCAATAAAGAGCAACATCTCACATTCTGCCTGGATAGCCTTCAATCAGATAGCATGAACATCAATTTATCTAACGCTGGTAACCCTCTTCTCCTCCACACCTTTTCCCTCTATTCTGATGGCCCATTTACCCCTCCTCTTCTCCTCCACCACTCTCATGACCTGCCCATCACCTCCTTTCTGGATTCCCTATCTCCTTGCTTTTATTCCACTATCCTCTATCAGATTCCTTCCCAGCCCTTTACCTCGTCCACAATGGGAGAAAAACATATACATTAGTGACATGGGGATGACAGAATGAAAATGTCAAGACGTTAGAGAGAAATGAAAGCAAAAGATAAGGTAGCACTGTTTAACCCAAAAGCTACAAGTCAGCAAGCAGGAAGAGTAGGACATGGATTTTGTTAGAATTCAGGTGGCATTTTGGGGAATAAATTCCGAGTAGAAAAAGGGAAAAAAAAAAAAAAAAAAAAAAAAAAACTGTATTGGAAACATCCAAGTAGTAAGAGCCATTAGCAAGCCTTTCAGAATACAAATTGAAAAGTAATGATAAGGAAGAAATGAGCAGCTTAAGTGACGGTAGAGGTGTGGGTCAAAGGACTTCTATGAGTTAAATCTGATTAATTACATGTAGTCAGATTCAATTGAAGATAATGCTAGAGAAAAGTTGCTTGTAAGGTTAGAAAACTGTGGGCTTAGCCTTCTCTAGATTTACATGAGGGGAAAAAAATTGACCCCCCCCTCCCATTTAATACTACTTCAGTACAATCTCTTCTTGGAGTTAGAGGATAAGCTAAGAAAGGCAACAACTTGGATTTATGTTTTGCAAGAACACATATAGAAATTAATACCATTTTCAGAAACTGTCTTTGTGCATTCATGATGATCTTCCCTTACCTCCAGATAGGAGACCTTCAATGCAAAATCATTTTCCAAATTTTCTTCAACCTTCTGAAAGAGCATATTTATTACTCTTGGAATGACACCAACACTTGGATCGCCCTCCTGCCCTGAAGTGTATGTGCCGCCCATTGAATAGGTCTTCCCAGAACCAGTCTGCCCATATGCCAATACTGTCGCATTGTACCCTAGAAAAGGACAAGATAACCAAAATAAATAAATCAGTGATATTAGCCATGACTTGTGTTCTTGCAACTTTAAAAATGCACAAGCACTTGCATGGCATATATTGCATATTAACAAATTAACTAAAATTTGCAGAGTATTGAAGCAACTTTTTGTAAAAAGACAAAAAGTTAACAAATGTGACAGATAAGAGTCAAAAGCTATGGCAAAACAGTTACCAATGATAATCAAAGTGGAACAGAATATCAAAACTTGAAACTTTTCTTATACTGTACATAGTTGGTTAGTACCTTTAAATATTCCCTGAATGAGCGGATTAACTGTGACATTAAACACTTCTTCTTGCTCTACACAGGGATCGAAGACATAATCATATGAAAAACACTTGTCAATTCCCAAAAGAACCTAAAGGAAGAAGAAAGTCAGAAAGAACATTATATGGGAAAGACATTCCTTTTGTACAACTGCTTTTCTTAAACAGATCACTGAAACACCAAACCCAAGTGAGCTGTTATACTATCAAATTATTACCTGTGGCTCTCCTGGCGTAAACGTTAAGCACATCTGACATCCTTCTTCAATTTCCTTACGTACAAGTGGACGACAGCGCAAGGCCACACGTACTGGAATAACTTTTTCTTCTTCTCGCACCATTCTGCCAACAGACAAGAATGGGTCAAATTGTCAAGTGCACATGTACGTGATGCATGTGGTAACAGGAACAAGTACTGCATTAGAGTTAATGGAACAAACAAGCTTGATGGATTTGGGGAAACAAATGCCATCAAATGTATCAATTACCAAATTAAAGCCTGACAAGTGCAAAAGTGTGAAAAGCAGTTTAAGAGGTCAAGAGTCAAGAATGAAGAGGTGATAATTGTTAGGTACTTTTCAAAAAAGGAACAGAAATACACCATAACAAGCATAACAATAGAGTGGAAAAATGCTGTCTTGCAGTCAAATGATTTAAATGTAGGAAGAGAAACCAAAAACAAAATCTGGAGCTTATTAAATACAACAGCCATTACATTCCATTCAGCGCAATAAAGTTATTGATGGACCAGATTTGTGTCATTTTACGCACTGTTCATAAAAGTGACATTGGAGCCTTTGAGCTAGTGTTATAGTTTTATTTGGATTCCAAGAGGACACAAGTCATCAAAAAAAAAAAAAATTGCATGCCCATTCAAATACAGGATAAAATGTACTCAATCTTTTTATAATTGCAGGCACCATCTTCTCTCATAGAACGTGCTAGCTGCACCATTAAATATGAAAATGACAAATCAAATTGGACTGCATGAAGTCCGCAAGAATATCATCATAATCATATCATCATCAGGGTTCAAAAATAATCTTAAAATGTTAAAATTAGGAGAGAATTGCAATATGGAAACCCACATTGTAGATCTTTATGATTTGCAGTCTACATATTCTTTAGAGAACTTCAACCACTAAAGTACAAAGAGGGGAACGTCAACTCAGACCATGAGAGGCCTGTGTCGGGCATTTTCATGCCTAAAAGGCGCAGACTGGAAGTCTGTGTGGGGCGCCATTCCTCGCAAAGACACCAGAGCAATGTGTGGTTAAGTATCTTGCTCAAGGACACAAACACACTGCCACAGCTGAGGCTTGAACTAGCGACCTTCAGATCACTAGACGAACGCCTTAACCACTTGGCCACATGCCCAACACATACAAAAACAAAATGAATTTATAAATCAGTAATTCCTGAATAAAGCAGTAAGGATTTTCCATGGTTTCAAGTGACTCACTGCACTTTTTCTAGGTCTTAATTGTATTCTCAAGCCAAGATCTTCCATTGTTTCATCAAGGTTGTGCTGTTTTAATTCCACACCAAATCTGCATCATTAAACATACCTTGAAGAAACTGCAGCAGTATTGTGTATAGCTTCCATTATGGGCTAATTATGGAATGTCAAAAAGAAAAGATTCAGAAGCAATTTTGTAATTTAACTGGGGATGTTTGGGAGTTCATAAATCACAGAAATACAGAATACTGTCTCTTTTCCCCCTAGAGAATAGGAAAGAGACATATTTCAATAAATGAGGGGGTTATCCTTCCTAAAGAATGACAACAGTTGACCTTTTTCTTCCAGTGTTTAGAATTTTTAAAAATTGCCATCTTATTTTGCAGACCATTCTGTAAAAACATAGCAGCAATTTTAATTCAATAATCTATACTGCAACAAATTTAATAATAATGGGAAATTGGAGCTAAGTTGTGGAAATTCATGCGTGAGGCAAGATTTGTGGGGTAATAAACAGTTCAGGAGCCAAGCTGAAAAAACATATTTTAAATCTGCAAAACAACGCTGACGATAATTATGTCCACACTATGGAGACTTATCAACAAATACAACCTATAGAATCTCTCCAAAACAATCATGCAAAGAAGCAACACAAAAAAAAAGTCCAGTGGCTAATATACCATTAAGATTCATCATGAACCATAAAAGACATCAAGTCTGGTTAGTTGTAAAAGGTGCATTTAAATTCGAGAGTTAAGAAAGCCAAAAGTGAAGCTTGCATCATGCAACGATAGTGCGTTTTATTTTAACGGAAAAAAGCGAAACAGGCCTAAGTTAGAACAGAGGAAATATATGAATGAAGGGGATTCACAGTTAGAGCGCTTAGCCCGTAAAAAAAATCTAAACCATATAGATGTAATGAATTACTAAACTTTGATGCTGTGATTAATGTTCTAGTACGCATTTTCAGAGAAAAAAATATAATGTGAACAATCTGGTATCGTTACAACACATAAATCAACACCTCTACGATCCATACTAAACAAGAACAAGATTGACTCTGCCACTATGCCCCGTTTCAAAGAAGGGATGGGAAGTAAGACCGCGTACAGCGATTTAAATATTAGAAACTCAATGTCAGGAGGCCTTGTCCTCTAGCAGGACACCACGGCCCAACTACAAATCGCATTTATCTTTCCCCAGTCAACTTCTTCGGGTCCGCTACGTAGATGCAAAATCCCACCTTCAAGTTATTCCCGTTTCCGTTTTGTCCACCGATTATAAACCGACTCAAAAGTTATTCTATCTGGAAATGAAAATTATACGATTTAATCTCCTATATCTATCTTCAACTCGCACCCCAACCGCCCGCCAAACTGATATACATTCAAATCCTCCGCCAAACAGCGCACAGCCAATCACCGACCGCGTAAGCCCCGACATCACCACGTAGGGCGTCCTTTACGTCGATTCAGCGCATTGCAGAGTTGGAGGGGCTGCGGCAGTTGCCATGGAAATAGTGCTGAGCAATAGGGACAGAAGCAAGAGGTGGTGGAGAGTACATATTTTTAAAATCTGAGGATTGTTAACATTTCTCGTTGTTCTTATTTCAAGTTCAGCATTTTCTTGGCGAACTACAATTTTGAACCTCCCCGACTCTTGTGTCCTAGGCCGTGCAACTTGCGTTTTAAATATGTTATGCTTCAAAATACTGTCATTTAACGATTGGTGCACTGTTCAACTGGAAATGAATGTCCAATGACGAAAATATATCTTGTTTGTGTTTAATTTGAGGGAGATCTGGTTCAGTTGGCATTACTCTTGTAGGTTTTCCTAAATAAAACAGCGTGAGACGTTTTATGTTTAAGAAAAACTGTAACACATTTACTGTGATCAAAACACGGAACAGAAAGTGTGGTAACAGTACTTCATGTAATTATATCATCACGCCAGACCAGCCTCTTAAAGTGAACCCCAGCTCAATGTTGGAGGTTGTGAATTCTGTGGGCTTCCACCAACTATGTTACCCCACACAGCCCTCCTTCTCCCCCCCCCACCCCCCAGAATTCACTAAAACCAGCTTAGGTCCTATGTTCCATGGGTGGAGAAACAGTAGATGCCTCTGGCTCATCCAAAGGTGTGTTGACACTAATGGTTATGTCATGACGGCATGGGCATGGTAACGGAATCCTCCAAATCTCCGTGCGCCAGTTTAAGGCAATCTACTGAAACACATTCAGGTTTACCCCACTTGTCTGTGATAAATGTCTGTTCTCTCCATTCCACAGAAAAGGCCATCATATGGGGGCCTAAGGGAATGCTGGTGTGCATCATGGCGGACAAAAACAAATGATGTGGGATGTGGGTCAACAGGAACCCAGGAGTGCTCCTGTGCCATGGTGGGAGATAGGAATAAAAACATAGAAAACATACAGCACAATACAGGCCCTTTGGCTCACAAAGCTGTGCCAAACATGTCCCTACCTTAGAGCTACCTAGGCTTTACCCATAGCCCTCTATTTTTCTAAGCTCCATGAAGCCATCCAGGAGTCTCTTAAAAGATCCTATCGTTTCCGCCTCTACCACCGCTGCTGGCAGCCCAGTCCACGCACTCACCACTCTCTGAGTAAAAAAACTCACCCCTGACATCTTCTCTGTACCCACTTCCAAGCACCTTAAAACTATGCCCTCTCGTGCTAGCCATTTCAGCCCTGGGAAAAAGCCTCTAATGACTATCCACATGATCAATGCCTCTCATCATCTTATACACCTCTATCAAGTCACCTCTCATCCTCCATAGCTCCAAGGTGAAAACGCCGAGTTCACTCAACCTATTCTCATAAGGCATACTCCCCAATCCAGGCAATATCCTTGTAAATCTCCTCTGCACCCTTTCTACCTGCATGGTTTCCACGTCCTTCCTGTAGTGAGGCGACCAGAATTTACTGAGGAGGATGGAATGCTGTTGAGAGGATGACCAGGCTGTCATGTCTTCAGGAATGAAATCACCTGGCACTCGCAATGGCTGCCGGTATACCAACTCAGCCACAGATGACTGTAGATACACTTTTGGAGCTGTTCTGAGCCCTAGCAAGACCCATGGGAGATGATTATGTCAACACTCATCCATCAGAGTAGCCTTTAAGGAGCATGAAACTGCTCACATAGGCCATTAAACGATGGGTATGATGGTATGATGTAGCCTAATGCCAAGGTTCTGGGCAATCACAAGACTTGGGGATGTCTGATATGAAATGGGGACTGTGGTCAGGGAAAATATCAGATGGGGTGCCAAACCGAGTAACCCAGGTGCTGATGAACGTCTGAGCCACTTCTGTGGCTGTTGTTGATGCTACAGGGATGACCTGTGGCCACCTAGTGGTACAGTCCACCAGGGTAAGGAGGTGCATGAAACTGCGTGGGGTGTGGGAAGTGGACCTACAAGGTCCATATTGACATGGTCAGACCATTGCTCAGGGACCTCAAAAGGTGCAAGTGGCGCCTGGACATGACGGTTAATTCTTGCCTAGGCTGCACGCCAATCACACACGTACTTTCTAAGGCCATCCGGCATAAATTTAGTGCAACCAGTTTCTGTGAGGCCTTAGGATGTGAGAGGTCACGTATGGAGTTAAAAACAGTCCACCTCCAGTTTGTGGGCACTATGGGGCGAGGGCGACCGGTTGAGATTGCACACAGGAGAGAAACCCCAGCTTCCCCGAATTTAATGTCAGCTAACTGCAGGTCCGTGACTGCTGTTCAGTAAGCCTGAACCTCTAGGTCAGTAATTCGGTTGGCTGCCGTGCCAGCATAGTCAGCTCGTATGTGTATGGTCTCAATGGCTGGCTGTGAGAGACAATCAAACATGACATTATTTTTCCTCTTGATATGTTGTATATCAGTTGTGAACTTGGATATGTAAGCCAGGTGTTACTCTGTGATGACCAAGGGTCTGATACTTTGACCATCACGTGCATGAGAGGTTTGTAGACAATGGACACTGTGAAATGGCGACCCTCTGGAAGAAAATGAAAATAGCATACAGTCAGATAGAGGCCAAGAAGCTCACGGTCAAACATGCAGTGCTTCCTTTTTGGGGGATAGATCTGCTGGCTGAAAAAGGCGAGCAGCTGCCACGCACCTCTGACCAACTATTCGTGCACAGTGCCGACAGCATAACCTGAAGTGTCAGTAGTAATGGCTATGTGTGCGCTGGGGAGTGGGTGCACCAGTAGGGTTGCGTTGGAAAGAGCTCGATTGGTATTATCAAATTCCCTGGTCCTGTCCACTGACCAGTCAAGCATGTGATTAGGGGCTTTGCCTTTAAGAGCACTGTAAAGGGGAGGCATAAGTTCAGCAGTTCGAGGAATGAAGCAGTGTTATAAATTCATCATACCTAAAAACTCCTCTAGTTTTTTTAGAGGTAATGGTTTTCCTAGTTAAGCATATCTAAGGATGAAAATAAGGAATGGGGCATTTAAGACTGCAAAGAGAGACTTATTTTATTTGCTGTTGATTGTGAATCTTTGGAAGATAGTGCTGAGCAGAAGATCTGCAATGTGTTTTTGAGTGACAGAGCAGGTTAGAGCAGGACTGTATTGATCTGTGTGCTCTTCCAATATAATGCCAATCAACAATAAATGCAGGATCCTTAGGAGCATGAATGTACAAAGAGCTCAGCATGTAACACCATCATTCCCACAATTCTGATTGAGAAGTTACAGAACCTGGGCCTCTGTAGCTCCCTCTGCAATTGGATTCTTGACTTCCTAACCAGAAGACCACAATCTGTGCAGATTGGTGATAACCTATCCTCCTTGCTGACGACCAACACTGGTGCACCTCAGGGCTGTATGCTTAGCCCACTCTATACCCATGACTGTGTGGCAAGGCATAGCACAAATACCATCGATAAATTTGCTGATGATACAACCATTGTTGGTAGAATCTCAGATGGAGACGAGAGGGCGTAGAGGAGCGAGATATAACAATGTGGAGTGGTGTCGCACTCAACATCAGTAAAATGAAAGAGCTGATTGTGGACTTCAGGAAGGGTAAGATGAAGGAACACATACCAAACCTCATAGAGGCTTCAGAAGTGGAGAGAGTGAGCAGCTTCAAGATCCTGGTTGTCAAGATCTCTGAGGGCCTAACCTGGTTCCAACATATTGATACAGCTATAAAGAAGGCAAGACAGTGACTATATTCATTAGGAGCTTGAAGAGATTTGGTATGTCAACAAAAACGCTGAAAAACTTCTACAGATTTACTGTGGAGAGCATTCTGACAGGCTGCATCACTGTCTGGTATGGGGCGGGGGGGGGGGGGGCGTTGCTACTGCACAGGACCAAAGCTGCAAAAGGTCGTAAATTTAGTTGGGCCAATCTTGGGTCCTAGCCTTCAAAGTACCCAGGACATCTTCAAGTAGTGGTGCCTCAGAAAGGCAGCATCCATTATTAATGACCCCCCAGCACCCAGGGCATACACTTTTCTTGTTGTTACCATCAGGTAGGAGGTACAGAAGCCTGAAGGCACACACTCAGCAATTCAGAAACAGCTTCTTCCCCTCTGCCATCCGATTTCTAAATGGACATTGCACCTGTGAACATTACCTCACTTCAAAAATATATATTATTACTGTTTTTGCATGATTTTTAATCTATTCAATATACATACACTGCAATTTATTTATTTGTTTGTTTGTTTGTTTTTCTTCTGTATTATGTATTTCATTGAACTGCTGCTGCTAAGTTAACAAATTTCACGACGCATGCCGATGATAATAAAACTGATTCTGATCTTAGAGTCCAAGTTCATAGCTTCCTGAAAGTGGCAACACAATGGAGACAGTGGTAAAGAAGACCCAGGCAACACACACAAATAATGCTGGTGAACGCAGCAGGCCAGGCAGCATCTATAGGAAGAGGCACAGTCGACGTTACAGGCGGAGACCCTTCGTCAGGACTAACTGAAAGAAGAGATAGTAAGAGATTTGAAAGTGGGAGGGGAGGGGGAGATTCGAAATGATAGGAGAAGACAGGAGGGGGAGGGATAGAGCTAGGAGCTGGAAAGTGGATTGGCAAAAGGGATACAGAGCTGGAGAAGGGAGAGGATCATGGGACGGAAGGCCTAGGGAGAAAGAAAGGGAAAGGGAAGCCCAGAGGATGGGCAAGGAGTTATGGTGAGAGGGACAGAGAGGTAAAAAAGAGAGAGAGCGGGAAAAAATTATAATTAATAAATAAATAAATAAATAACGGGTAGGGTACGAAGGGGAGGTGGGGCATTAGCGGAAGTTAGAGAAGTCAATGTTCGTGCCATCAGGTCGGAGGCTACCCAGACGGAATGTAACGGGTTGTTCCTCCAACCTGAGTGTGGCTTCATCTTGACAGTAGAGGAGGCCGTGGATAGACATATCAGAATGGGAATGGGATGTGGAATTAAAATGTGTGGCCACTGGGAGATCCTGCTTTCTCTGGCGGACAGAGCGTAGATGTTCAGCGAAACGGTCTCCCAGCCTGCGTTGGGTCTCGCCAATATATAGAAGGCCGCATTGGGAGCACCGGACACAGTATATCACCCCAACCAACTCACAGGTGAAGCAACACACATCAAAGTTGCTGGTGAACGCAGTAGGCCAGGTAGCATCTCTAGGAAGAGGTACAGTCGACGTTTCGGCCCAAAACGTCGACTGTACCTCTTCCTAGAGATGCTGCCAGGTCTGCTGTGTTCACCAGCAACTTTGATGTATGTTGCTTGAATTTCCAGCATCTGCAGAATTCCTCGTGTTCACAGGTGAAGTGTCGTCTCACCTGGAAGGACTGTCTGGGGCCCTGAATGGTGGTGAGGGAGGAAGTGTAAGGGCAGTTCCACTTACAAGGATGAGTGTTGGGAGGGAGATTGGTGGGAAGGGATGAGGTGGGGGATGAATGGATAAGGAAACCGCGTAGGGAGCAATCCCTGCGGAAAGCGGGGGAGGGTGGGAAAGACATGCTTAGTGGTGGGATCCCGTTGGAGGTGGCGAAAGTTACGGAGAATTATATGTTGGACCCGAAGGCTGGTGGGGTGGTAGGCGAGGACAAGGGGTATTGTATCAATTAAAGAAGTTGGTGATGAAAATGTTGCTGACTAATAGATATAACAGCCGAAAATGATAGACATATTTTCAACTATCAGCATCGGAAGCAAGAGTAGTAAGAACAGGAAATGAAAGATTAAAAAAAAATCCTTGGACCACAAATCTTAAAGAGTACTAAAATATTTGAACATACTCAGTGGTTCTGAAACAGCAATAGAATTAACCATGAAACTGCTTCCTTTGTCTATTGTGGATTTATTATGAACTTTCCGATATTCCCACAGTTTCATCTGGTGTTTCAGGATTTAGATCAAGTGAAGGTGAAGGAGCATAAAGGGTAAGATTTTCACATAAGGTGTGGTGATTATCAAGTAGCCAGAGGAAGTAGTGGGAGAGGCAGATACAATTACAACATTTAAAAGCCATTTGGAGAAATACTGTGTAGAAAAGGTATAGAGTGAAATGGGCATATCACAGAGAGATATGATTAGCATAAGTAGTCATCATGATCGGCATTGCCAAAATAGGCAAAAGAGTCTGTTTCTGTGCTGTATGATTCTATAATTCTATGAGTGTAAGACATGATCTGCCGTATTCAAAGCCGTTATGCCTTCCAGCCACATTTTTTAAATTGTGGGTAAATCTAATTTTTAAGAATCCTCTTCAATTGCTTCCCTAACACTGATGTGAGGCTAACAGTTTATTATTTCCTGGATTATTCCTATTTCCCTTCTTGAACATATGAACAACATTGGCTGCTCTCTAATCCTTCAGTACTGGACAATCCTTCACCTGTTGCTAGAGGGATACAAAGATGTTGCAAAGATTTCACAAATCCTTCATTCAATAATCTATATCCTATCAGGTCTGGGGGACCTAGCCAACCTGCTAACCTTCAAAAGACTCAGCACAACCTCCTTCTTGATCTCAAAATGCCCTGGTATGTTAACATACCCCAGAGTAATCTCAGTCTACTCCATGTCATTCTCCTTGGTATATACTGAAGTAAAGTACTCATTTAATACATCGCCAGCATCCTTGAGGAAAAATTCCCTCCTATATCCTTGAGTATTCCTAAAATTTCCCTGGTTATCCTCTTGCTTTTAGTGATGGAGAATGGATTACCAATCAAGTGGAGTGATTTATTGCAGGTGGTGGGGAGCTTCTAGTGTGTTGTTGGAGCAGGCAAGTCAAGGGTATTGAATTATACCCCTGACTTGTCCTGTGTAGACTGGTGCAAAGGGTTTAGGATGAGAATCACCCACTTCAGGATATCCAGCTTCTGACCTGATCTTGTAGCTACAGTATTAATGTGTCTGAGCCATTTACATGTTCTCCCCGAATTTCTTCAGATTCTCTGGTTCCAGGTACATCTCAGAACCATGCTGGCTGATATATTAATTGGCTGCAGGCTGCCCTGGGTTACAAACGTATTCCATTTTTACAGAAGTCCATAATTCTATTTTGTTCATAAGCAAGAAGATGCTCCCTTTTTTCAGTTGTTTCGCGGCACCAAGTAAAGTTGTCCTCTTAGTCCATTGCTATTTGATATTGTTTTAGAACCTTTGGCCATTGCTATTGATGAATCAACTAATATATTTGGTATCACCCGTGGGAATGAAACACATAAGTTATCATACTATACACTGATGATTTATTACTATATATTTCTAACCCCGAAAAATCTATTTTGGCTTGATAAGTTTAGTAACTTTTCGGGCTTTAAATTGAACCTTAATAAGAGCGAACTCTTCTCTTTAAATATGCAGGTTCCAATTTGTAGATGTTCACCATTCAGACTGGTTAATGATTATTTTACTTATCTGGGTGTTAAAATTACTAAGAAGCATAAGGATTTATTTAAGCATAATTTTTAACCTTTAATTGATCAAATTAATCAATTGTTTATTAAATGGTCCCCATTGTTTCTATCAATGCTTGGTCGAATTAATGCTATTAAGATGATTCTCTTACCAAAACTTTTATACTTGTTTCAAGCATTACCAATTTTTATTCCTAAATCCTTTTTTTGATACTTTAGATTCTAAAATCTCTTCATATATATATATATATGGCAGAACAAAAATCCTAGATTAAGTAAAAAATATTTACAGAAGTCTAAAAAGGATGGTGGTTTGGCTTTACCGAATTTTAGATTTTACTATTGGACAATTAATATCCAATACTTAATAATTTGGACACAGGATTTGGATATAACTTCACACCCACAATAGGTAAACCTGGAATGTAAATCTGTCCAAGGGTTTTCTTTGATTTCCATTTTAGGGACTTCTAAATTAAATAAAGAAATAGTTAATCCAATAATTAAACATACACTACGAATATGGTTTCAATTTCGTAAATTTTTTTGTTTGAACCAATTTCTTTTATCAAGCCCTATTACGTCTATTTTTTTTCTTTCAACCTTCTATTATAGATCAAGCTTTTTCGGTATGGAAAATGAAGGGCATATTAAGCTTTCGCGATTTATTTTTAGATGACTGTTTCATGTCTTTTGAACAGTTATCTAATAAATATAATTTGCCTAATCTCATTTTTTCAGATATTTACAAATTAGAAACTTTTTAAATACTAATTTACCCACATTTCCAACTTCACATCCAATTGATATTACGGAAAAAATTCTAAGTTTAAATCCTTTACAGAAGGGTTTAATAGCATTCATTTATGATTTGATTATGAAAGTAAATTCAGGTACATCTGATAAAATTAAGATTGAATGGGAAAGAGAACTCCAACTTCATTTACCTATAGAAAAATGGGAAAAAATTTTCAATTAGTTAACATGGCCTTTTTATGTGCTAAACATACATTGATACAATTTAAGGTGGTGCATAGGGCACATATGTCTAAAGACAAATTAGCTCGTTTCTATTCACATCTAAGCCCAGTTTGTGATAGATGCCATTCTGAAGTTGTTTCCTTGACTCATATGTTTTGGTCTTGTCTAAATACTGGAAAGATATCTTTGAAATTATTTCTACTGTTTTACATACTAATTTACAACCACACCCAGTTACTGCAATTTTTGGGTTACCAGTGATGGAAGATAGTTATTTATCTCCTTCAGCCTGTCGGATGATTGCTTTTTTAACATTAATGGCTAGAAAATTTATCTTATTGAACTGGAAAGAGGTCAATCCCCCTACTACATTTCAATGGTTTTCTCAAACTATATCTTGTTTAAATTTAGAGAAAATTAGAAGTGGCACCTCTGACCCTTCGGTTAAATTTGGAGAAACTTGGAGACCATTTATTCAATATTTCCATATGATGTAGTTTGACCTCCCCGAATCCTTTTTTTAAAACTTAAAATACACAGATAGAGGAGTGGAGTTAACAACATTAATGATTCTATCCAATATAATATGTTACCCTGTATTTTTTTTTTTAGTTTTATTTAGTTCAGGTTAATATCGCTTAGTTTAATTAATATGTCTTTTTTTTCTTTTCTAATTTGGGGTTTTTTAAAAGATTTTTTCTCATTTATCCCTCTACCATGTTTAATTATATTTAGAGTTTGGGAAATTTAATACATCTGTATTATTACCAATGTTATATTTGCAATGTCAATTATTAATAATGTAATACCAATCTCTGTTCATTAATATTGTTGCTATGTTTATAATTTTGAAAATTAATAAAATGATTGGAAAAGAAAGATGCATGTTACATTGTTTGATAGAGTATTATTCTTTAAGTATCAATAGAAGTAATTTCCAAAGCAACTATGTTAAGTGACTTCCAGCAGTGAAACTGGTAGCCTGTGTTCGTAACATAGAATATAGAAATTGACAGCACATTACAGGGCCTTTGGCCCACAATGTTGTGCTGACAATGTAACTTACTCTAGAAGGTGCCTGGAATTCCCCTACCGCATAGCCCTCTATTTTTCTAAGTTCCATGTACCTATTTAAGAGTCTTTTAAAAGACCTGAACCATCAGTGATGTCTCATTACTGTGAGGAGGTTACATGTAAACAGTTTTTTTCAAGACTGGTTTTCGTTTGAACTTAATAATATTTATGGGAGATTGGTCCTATGTGCAGGTGTCCATAACTCAGATGTATGTAACCCAGGGAAGACCTGTATTGTAAATTACCCCTATTGTAGGTGGGTGGTAAAATCTGGGAAGGTTAATGGGAATATGGGGAAACTAGAATATATAGAAAATTAATGGGGAGAATGGTATGGTTCTGAGATCCAGCATAGTTTTGATAGGCTGAAATTGCTTCTTTAATATCATAAAGGAATTACATAAAGTAAAAGGACTCACCTGATTGATTTTTTTATTAGCATTTGCCATAATTCCACATATTTGGTGTAGTGTATTCAATATCTCAGTAATATTTGAGTAACATTGTAAAGATATTGTTTAAGTGTTCTATTCTTTGTTTGATTACTTAATTCAGGATGGTTAACATGTATGTAAGACGTACCTGAATGTAGCTGAAATCTCCAGGAAGTTATGTAGCAGTGGACTTGTCTTTAAGATCTCTTCATCTACAAGGATTCTCAAATGTACATGCAGTGGTAATCATCCTGTTTGGAGTGTCGTGTGACTAAGCACCTTCAGGAAGGAGGACACGATGTAGGCTGAGAGACGGGCATATAGTGAGGATGTATATCATTCCAGGATGTTCAGGAAGAATAGATTCTGGTTCTGTATTTTGTGTAGTACAGCTGCCTTTTAGTAAGGACGTCCTAATTATAAAGTATAACCAACTCCAGCCACAACTGCAATCTCAAATCAGAATGATAAATAAATTTACCTGACAGCCAACTATGACCATAAAAGCAAGGTTCCTTCCACTCTGCAAATTGAAATATTTGAAAAATCTCACTGCTTGTTGACCACTGGCATCCTCTACTCATTAACAGCTGCTTTTTGTTTCAATCTTTCTTGCCAGAAAGCAAAGAATGAACTGTGCACCCATCTTTGTGAGGACTATATTTTAATGTGGATGCAATATATGAACTTTGAAAGGTATTGCAGCCTAAAAGGATGCAGCATCCTTGATATCTTACTGGTATCTAAAAGCACAGAGTACATTATACAAGTCATTTTCCACTATCCTTGTAATAGTTACATTCTCTTAATTCAGCAGTATTTTATTATGTAATTAGCATTTTACAAGTAGTTATCATAAGAAATGAAGGGTGGTTACTGTTCATGACTGGAGTACTCAATCCATGCACACCTGGCCAGTGCACCTCCCACAGTGAAAGCTTCTCTGTCTCACAGAATATAATAAAGAAAATCACTGGTGGCTAAAGCAGTGATTCCACATGGATAGCTCCAGTAAAGTTCTGCAGTACTTGAAAGAGCAGGTGCTTTGATTAGTGTATGCAGTCAAACTTTGTTAAAAGAGAGCTCAGTATCTCAGTACCTATGTGTCAATCAGTTATGGAGCAGGAGCAGGACCGGAGGAGACAAGCACTTTTTACCCAGTCTTTACTTGAGCAATTCATTTGAATACAATACCATTAAAACTTTGCAGGAAACAGCAACTGTTTATTCATTCCATAGATGCTGCCTGACCTGCTAAGTTCCTCCGGTATTTTGTCTGAATTCCATTAAAACCAATCCTGATACCCCAGTCACCAGCGGTTATTTTATCTTTCCTTATTTTTCAATTAGAATGTTCATAGTGTTCACTTTGCAATATTTAAATAATTAAAATCAAATATTCCAGATTTATAAGCAAAGGTCCACCATGTTACATCATCAATGTGTCTGTGTTCTACATGTTTTTGACTATCCTAGTGAAACTACATGTTACACATATCAAAGTTGCTGGTGAACGCAGCAGGCCAGGCAGCATCTCTAGGAAGAGGTGCAGTCGACGTTTCAGGTCGAGACCCTGAGTCCTGACGAAGGGTCTCGGCCTGAAACATCGACTGTACCTCTTCCTAGAGATGCTGCCTGGCCTGCTGCGTTCACCAGCAACTTTGATGTGTGTTGCTTGAATTTCCAGCATCTGCAGAATTCCTGTTGTTTGCGCTTTTAAAGAAACTACATGTTTCTGCTTTCCCAAATAAGGGAAAATTTGCAGATGCTGGAAATCCAAGCAATACATGCAAAATGCCGGAGGAACTCAGCGGGTCAGGCAGCATCTATGGAAAAGAGTATAGTCGACGTTCTGGGCTGAGCCTCTTTGGGCAGGTTTCTGCTTTAGTGGCTGTGCCGTGACTGAAGTGCAGGAGTTTGCAGGTGCCTTTGCCGGTACTCATACAATGATCTCCAGGAGCTCTGGGCTTGGAAGCCCTGAATTTGGACTGTTACATTTGGCAGTACCTAACAGCTTAAGGACTCCATCCACAGACAAAATCATTGCACAGTTGCAAGAAACCATGGCAGTGCTGACAGTTTTCTGGTTTCATGTGAAGAGGTGGAGAGGAAGAGAAAGATCCTTTTGATAGGATTTCAAAATGCATTTGTTTTCAATTAGCAGTTGTCTAAGTACAGTACAGCAACACTATTTGTGCTGCACCCATGATTTGGATGTAGTACTGGAATAATTTTAGTGACCTTCATTATTAAGTATTGAGTAAACAGATAACAAATAACTACCTGTTGTAACAATTAGTTTACAGTCAAATATGACAGCAAAGTTTCATACGCTGATGTTTTAGCAACAGCAATAGGATATATGTTTTATTTTTTCCCTATTGTGGTGATAGAATGATAAATATTGAGTGGTATACCAGGAATATTACCTCATCTTTTATGTTAAATTAATTAGGCAGAGCAATCTCAAATTATTAATACTAGTTCTGGAAGTAAATCAGACCTAGAAACACTTTTGGTTTTATCAGGAATCTCTGGTAATTCACATAAACACAGGGCTATATTTCGGGACCCAAACAAAGGCCTACAATTCCCAGCCAAACTTAGCCCAGTGTTTGTACATTCACAGGTCACAGGTGCTAGTTGGTATAGTGATGGGCCCTGACACGGAAGCTGCTTGGTAATACTCTGTGTGGACCATTTAAAACCTGTAGCCTACAGGCAATCTGAAATGCTTCAGGGTCATTTCCAAGCATAAGTTGTGAGGTATGGTGTACCCCAAAGCAGGGAGCTATGATTGAATTAGAGACCTAGTGTCAAGCAGGAAAACAGAATTTTTTTCGGTGGCCATAATGTTGCAGCACATTTGGAGAGATGTGGATAATTTATTTTCAGGAAAAAAATTATAATCAATCTTTCTGTATACTTAGAGGAAAAAAAAAGTTTATTCTTCTGGTTAGGGTAATTTATGCAAGGGAGTCAGGTCTTAGTAGCTTAAAAATTGCTATTAGGCAGGGACCCACTCTCAGGGCCTCCCAATTGGCCGCTTTTTGATATGCTAAGGATGCAGCCTGGAAGACTAGTGCGCCTTCCGGATTCCGGAATTTCGTGGCTCTGGAGACGAGCTGTTTCTAGGCCAGTGCCCCTGGCTGGAGCGTCGCAGGAGAACACAGAACATCGGGAGCTGCGGGTTAGCTGCCATGGGGTGTGAGTCTGAAGACCTGCGCCTTTCTGGGGCCGAGTATCTGGGAGCAGAGCTTGGAAAAAGCGACGCAACAGACTTTTAACATCGTAAATCAGCAAGTTATTTGTTATGTCTCCCCTTTTGAGTGAAACAGAGACACCTCTCTTTCCCTTATCAGGGAGAGAGAGAGCCTGTGGTATGTTGAATTACCGGGTGAATGAGTAGTCCTTGGGGTACTGCAAGTGTGTGTCTTTATTGATGCTTTGCTGCATGCTTGAGTGCTCGGTGGAGGGCGCTGATGCTTTTTGCTGGTGGGGGTGGGAGGGCGTTGTTTTGCTGCTGCATGTGTGTGGGAGGGGGGAGCTGGGGGGGGTGCTTTGGGGTTCTAATGTTTAACTGTCATTCATTCTTTGGGGCACTCCTCTGTTTTCGTGGATGTTTGCAAAGAAAAAGAATTTCTGGATGTATATTTTATATATATGTCTGATATTAAATGTACCGATTGAAACCTATTGAAACAGGACAGAGTTTCAGATAAAAAAATACACATTTTATTTTATAAATTGCACTCTTAAACTTTGATATTTTATAAAACTGCGCTCTTAAAACTTCAATTCATTAAAAAAATATTTTTTAAAAATTAGGTACAGTTTTCCTTTGACCTTTACTTTGCATACTGTAAGTCACAGTCCAATTCCTATGATACTGAACAGTTAAGGGTTATGGCAGGTATAGAGCAACAGAGCTCTCAAAGCTTAATTATAGTATAGTCTCCTCAGTGTTTCTGTGCATGTTAACACCTGGAATAGAGAAATAATAAAAAATTATTAAAAAGGTAAATAGTTATTCGAGAGTAACCAAATACTATGACTCAATGATTACACTGGAAACAATTGGCAGAAATCCTGTCTTAACCACGACTTGAGAAGAGATAATAAATCTGACAGTACATTGGTGGCCAAGAAGAATATCAGCATAAATTATTCTGTTTGTGGTAACAATGAAGGTGACTCATCATCTATAATTATTACACACTTGATAGCCTAAGAATAAAAACAACGTTGAATATGAATTTAAGATATAATCTAGATAACCGGTTTGTAACCCATTTTCCAGAGTGGTACATATTTACACTTCTAAATGTGTTTTTTGGATGCCTGGACATAAATTATTTCTTGTGTGCTCAGTTAAAGATGCTTTCAATGACATGTTATGTAAGCTGTAGTGGTGTATTAGCTGTGCTACATATGGTTCGTGAGTTGAGAATTACTAACCTAGGTACTACAGATCAGAAGTCTGTAAGGAGCAATTTTTGAGGGCATTATTGCTCATAAAAACAATTTTGGTGTGAAGATTTGGAAAATATAAACTCAGTGATCACTTTATCAGGTGCAGGAGTGGAACCTGATGTGGTCTTCTGCTGTTGTAGCCCATCCACTTCAAGGTTCAACATATGCATTCAGAGATGCTCTTCTGCACACTACTGTTGTAATGCACGGTTACCTGTCACCTTCCTGTCAGCTTGAACCAGTCTGGTCATTCTCCTCTGACCTCTCTCATTAACACGGGAAAATCTGCAGATGCTGGAAATCCAAGGCAAAGCACACAAAATGCTGGAGGAACTCAGCAGGTCAGGCAGCATACACGGGAATGAATAAACAGTCGACATTTCAGGGTGAGACCCTTTGTCAGGACTTCATCAAGACTGCTGCCTGACCTGCTGGGTTCCTCCGGCATTTTGTGTGTTTGCCTCTCATTAAAAAGGCATTTTCAACCATAGAACTGCTGCTCGCTGGATGTCTTTTGTTTTTCGCACCATTCTCTGTAAGCCCTAGAGACTGCTCAGAGTGAAAATCCCAGGAGATGAGCAGTTTCTGAGTAATGAATACAAAGGTGAAACTGAAAGACTGAATTCTAATCAAGCAATTTGAGTCAACAGAGCTATACCGCAGGAAAACATGTCCTTGTCCCAACTCGTCGATGCTGATCAACTCAGATCATCCCATCTACGTGTATTTGACCGACATTTCTCTAAACTTTTCCTGTTCAAGTAACTGTTTAAATGTCATCATTGTAGTTGCCTCTCCCAGCTCCTCTAATAGCTCATTTCATATACTCACCACCCTCTATGTGAAAAACTTTCCCCTCTCACTTTAAACTTATGCCTTGTCGTTTTCGACACCCTAACACTGGGAAAAAGACTTTGGCTATTCATCCTCTCTATATCCCTCATGATTTTATAAGCCTCTATGAATTCACCTATTAGCCTTCTGTGCTCCAGAGGAAAATAGACCTCGCCTATCCAGCCTGTCCTCGCCTGGTAGCATCCTCATAAATGTTTTGTGCACCGGCTCCAATGCTTCCTTCCTGCAGGAGGGCAGCCAGAACTGCATATAGTATTGCAGACAGAGCTTTACCAATATCTTGTACAACTGGAACCTGACATCCCAACAATGTATGTTGGATAAGGATTAGAATCCGTGATCTAATTAGTTCCCCAAAGAGAGCCATGTTTTCATGAAGCAGAGCTTATAAACAAGGCAGCAAAGCATGTCCCACTTTTGGCTCCTGTTCCTCTTAAGCTTGGTTAGCTGGTATAAGCAGGCAGAATTTACCCTGCAGGTTAATGGATGCTAGCAATTGGTCAACTGGCTGAATTCATATCACGAAGTTGTGAAAATCCAGTGCAATAATTAAAATTTGAGTTTAAATGGGGAGATTTGTTTGTAAAGTAAGAAGTGTGAAGAGGGGCATCAGTATCTCTCTGTCTCATGGCTCCCAGATGTAATGTGGTAATTCACCATAGTATTCTTTTTACCTCTGATATGCCTGTGTCTTGACCTGCAAAAATAATATAATTCATCAATTAAATGATATCAACTGAACAGAGCTTACAAATATAACTTCTTCCCACTGCCGTAATTTTAGTTAATTAAAGTTTCGATAGATATTTTAATGGAACAATGTACAAATTTAACATGCAAATCAAGAAAGCCACTAGCATAAAAACGTGTGCTCTGAAGCAGGAATAGGCCAAATAGCCCCTTGAGCCTGTTCTATTGTTCACAAAAATCACTTGTGAACTAATCTATGCTTCAGTTCCCCAGGCTTCCTAATCGGCCATAAATCTGTCAATTGTGGCCTTGAATATATTCACGAATCTCCTGGGTAGAGAATTGTAAAGGTTCATACCCTTTGAGAGAAGAAATTTTTCCACATCTCTTTTTTAAATGGGCAATCCTTTATTCTGAAACAATGCCATCTCATTCTAGATCCCACAAGGGAAATGCCCTACCATCATCTACCTTGATGGACCTACTCAGAATCATAAATAAAGACAGGAAAATTCTGGAAATACCAGTAAGTCAGAAAGCATTTGTGGAAAGACTTAATGTTTTAGGTTGTTCACTTTTCACCAAAACCAGGAAAAGTTAGAAATGAAACAATTTTAAATTGTAGGGGAAAGAGTGGCGTGCAGAACAAAGGGGAAGTCCGTAATGAGGTGGATACCAAGTGACACTGAATGATATAACAGCTGGTGCTAGCTGAGAGTGGACAGATGTTTTATTATTATTGATCTGCTTGGAGGATATGTGAATAGAAGGGAGAGGACAGAGAACACTGCTTGAACTGTAATGTACATTTATAGACATTGATAGGATGCAGAAGTGGGCTGAGAAGTGGCAGATGGAGTTCAACCTGGAGAAGTGTGAGGTGGTACACTTTGGAAAGACAAACTCCAAGGCAGAGTACAAAGTAAATGGCAGGATACTTGGTAGTGTGGAGGAGCAGAGGGATCTGGGGGTACATGTCCACAGATCCCTGAAAGTTGCTTCACAGGTAGATAGGGTAGTTAAGAAAGCTTATGGGGAGTTAGCTTTCATAAGTCGAGGGATAAAGTTTAAGAGTCGCGATGTAATGATGCAGCTCTATAAAACTCTGGTTAAGCCACACTTGGGAGTACTGTGTCCAGTTCTAGTCGCCTCACTATAGGAAGGATGTGGAAGCATTGGAAAGGGTACAGGGAAGATTTACCAGGATGTTGCCTGGTTTAGAAAGTATGGATTATGATCAGAGATTAAGGGAGCTAGGGCTTTACTCTTTGGAGAGAAGGAGGATGAGAGGAGACATGATAGAGGTGTACAAGATAATAAGAGGAATAGATAGAGTAGATAGCCAGCGCCTCTTCCCCAGGGCACCACTGCTCAATACAAGAGGACATGGCTTTAAGGTAAGGTGGGAATTTCCAGGGGGATATTAGAAGAAGGCTTTTTACTCAGAGAGTAGTTGGTGCATGGAATGCACTGCCTGAGTCAGTGGTGGAGGCAGATACACTCGTGAAGGTTAAGAGAATACTAGACAGGTATATGGAGGAATTTAAGGTGGAGGGTTATATGGGAGGCAGGGTTTGAGGGTTGGCACAACTTTGTGGGCCGAACGACCTGTAATGTGCTGTACTATTCTATGTTCTATGTTCTATGTACCAAGCACTATATATAATGGAAATTTGAAATGCTGGAAATGACCTGCAGGTCAGGCAGTATCTATGAAGAGATACACAACAGAGTTAGTATTATAGGTTGATGATTATTAATTTATTTATTCAGTAATACAACATGGAATAGGCCCTGCTGGCCTCTTGAGCCATGCTGTCATATTAGCCCCTGACAACCCCAATTTAAACCTAACCTAATCACGGGACAATTTACAATGACCAGTTAACCTACCCATTATGCCTTTGGACTGTGGAAGGAAACTGAAGCACCTGAGGAAAACCCACGCATCCCGCAGGGAGGACGTATGGATTCCTTACAGATGATGCTGGAAGTGAACTCTGAACTCTAATGCCCAGAGCTGTAATAGTGTCACTACATTACCATGGGGCCCATATTGGCCATTGCAACATCGGATGTCATTCATCAAGCTTATATCAGGCTTCCTCTGAACAACACAGGAGTACAGAATTATCTGCAGCTTAATGTGAAAAAGACTAAGGAGCTGGTGGTAGACCTGAGGAGAGCTAAGGTACCAGTGACCCCTGTTTCCATCCAGGGGGTCAGTGTGGACATGGTGGAGGATTACAAATACCTGGGGATATGAATTGACAATAAACTGGACTGGTCAAAGAACACTGAGGCTATCTACAAGAAGGGTCAGAGCCATCTGTATTTCCTGAGGAGACTGAGGTCCTTTAACATCTGCCGGACGATGCTGAGGATGTTCTATGAGTCTGTGGTGGCCAGTGCTATCATGTTTGCTGTTGTGTGCTGGGGCAGCAGGCTGAGGGTGGCAGACACCAACAGAATCAACAAACTCATTCGTAAGGCCAGTGATGTTGTGGGGATGGAACTGGACTCTCTCATGGTGGTGTCTGAAAAGAGGATGCTGTCCAAGTTGCATGCCATCTTGGACAATGTCTCCATCCACTACATAATGTACTGGGTAGGCACAGGAGTACATCCAGCCAGAGATTCATTCCACCGAGATACAACACAGAGTGTCATAGGAAGTCATTCCTGCCTGTGGCCATCAAACTTTACATCTCCTCCCTTGGAGGGTCAGACACCCTGAGCCAATAGACTGGTCCTGGACTTATTTCCTGGCATAATTTACATATTACTATTTAACTATTTATGGTCTTATTACTATTTATTATTTATGGTGCAACTGTAATGAAAACCAATTTCCCCCGGGATCAATAAAGTATGACAATGACTATGACTTTGAGTCCAAAGGCAGTAAGGTCAGACTGAACTTGATGGCATATTTAAAGTGACAGGTTGCTCATGTCTCAAGCTCATTCTTGTGAAATGAACAGGTATTTGTTTTAGGGCGGCACAGTAGCATAGTGGTTAACTTAATGCTGATCCAGCAGTGCCGTAAGCAGTTTATATGTTCTCCCTGTGACTATATGTGTTTCCTCTGGGTGCTCCAGTTTCCTCCCACATTCCAAAAACTTATGGGTAAGTAGGTTAATAGGTCACTTGGGTGTAACTGGGCAGTGTAGGCTCATTTGGGCTGGAAGGACCTTGCTGTATTTCTAGATAAAAATATATAATTGTATCCTGCAATGCAGCGAACCAAATTCTGTTTATTTTGATACAGAGGAGACTACATGATGAGCACAGAATATAGTACGCTAAATTGGAAGAGATGCAAGTTAATTATTGCGCTATCTAGAAGGAATTTGGTCCTTAAATGGTTAGAAATAATGAAAAGTGGGAAAAAGACAGTGCTCTATGTCTTGCTGTTGCAGTGAGAAGGGAAATGGGTATTGTTAAAGAGGGTGACGGATTTGGGAATTCCCAAGATGAATCAAATGAATATGGAAGATCTGTCAAGAAGTGTCATCCAGCTGCATTGAGAACCTTGTGAATTATGAAGAATGGTAAAAGAAAGATACTGGCACTGATGTGGATGTGGATGTTATTGCTATCAGAACTACACTGGGCCTGATGCAGGGGTTTAACAGCAAATGTCGACAATTCCATTCAACTCACAGATGTTGCTACACCAGCTTAGTTTTTCAGCAGATGGTTTGCTGTTCTGGAATGATCAACTTGGCTTCAGACTGGCTGCGGCAGGCATGTTAAACAGCAATGGAGTTTAGTAGGAAAATAGACACAATTCCTGCTTTTGATCACTGCCATTAATTTTTGCTACTTAATAAATCTTTACCAAAGACAGTTGAAATAACTGAAGTGCACAGTGGCTTGGCAGCTTGCCAATGCTCATATGTCCTCCCCTGAATGAAGAATGATTGAATATGAGTCTGCAGGCAAGTACATCATTGAAAGTCACACTCCATGACTTTCAATTTCACTTTTTTGGGGTTTAAATCTCATACTTAAGGGGTGCCAGTCCTTGTTCTGTCTGCTTCAAGAAGCACTCATTGTTCTTATTTACTGCCTTGAAATTATTATTTTTTATTTTGGTTGTAGGCTAAGTAGTATTCCTTACCATTGAATGAAGCATATTAAAAGAATCAACAGGAAAGACACAGAATCTACAGTTATCCATATTATTAAATAGGCTTCAGGGTTCTGCAAACAAAACAGGATAAGATTAAACAAGAGTTAATGAAATATACTTACAATTTTTATAAGCAAAATGACAGGAGTGGGTCTAGAATTTGGTAATTGGCAATGCTTATACTTAACAGCAGACCAAAGCTTTAGATTGGCTGATCCCTGTTCTTTATAGTTACAGGAGTAATCAAATGGACTCATGATAAACATTAGATTGTGCTGATTTTTGCCACAGGTTCAAGTTGAAAATGCTATCATTGAATTTAGTTGGCAACTGAGAAATCTATCTTTTATTTTAATTTTAAAGTTTGAATTTTGCACAATCTTGTCTTGCTTGGTGCAGGCAAACATTATAAAACTACATCAAAATTTCAGAGAATTCCTTGATTAAGATTAGAAATATATTATAATTTTAGGCACCATATTTCTAATCCCAGGTACTAATTGGAACTAATAAATTTAACCATAGGCCATCGACTTGAAATATTAACCCTACTTAACATGAATTCCTCACCTTGGTATGCAAAACATTTTCAAAAATCTCTGGCTTAATTTTATTCTAAATGATCTCTATTTTCTAATCATTAAAAACTGTACATTGTCTCATGTGCTTTGTAACTTGATCAAACTTGCACTTTGTTGCCTGGACATCAGTGTTCTTGCAGATTTCTCTCTTTTCTCGCTGCTGCCATCAGGTAGAAGGTACAGGAGCCTCAGGACTCGCACCACCAGGTTCAAGAATAGTTACTACCCTCAACCATCAGGCTCTTGAACTGAAGAGGATAACTACACTCATTCTATTTCTGGCGTTCCCACAACCAATGATCTCGCTTTAAGGACTCTTTATTTGTTATTTCATGCTCTTGTTATTTATTGCTATTTATTTATATTTGCATTTACAGTTTGTTGTTTGTTGATCCTGTTTACAGTTACTGTTTTATAGATTCGCTGAATATGCCCGCAGAAAAAGGATCTCAGGGTTGTATATGGTGACATGTATGTACTCTGATAATAAATCTTATAAATCTTATACTCTGATAATAATACTTAGAATTTTCTGCACCATCTAAGAATTTTAACTGCTCAATTAATAAATGAAATAGTCAACCTTTTTTTTTGTTTTCAGCTTGCTGCCTTATGAGGAAAGCAGATTTAGTTTACAAAAAAAATGAAGTTCAGACAAACTGTTTGCCTATAACCAATGTTTGCCATGAAGTTTAAGAATAAATGAAGAAATATACAATACTGTATGTGCCACATCCAGCCTTGCTTCATTACACACCTCCCATCCTATATAAAGTTTAAAGATTTCACTTACCATGTGCCAAATAGGTACTTCCATCTTCTTGAAGATATGACATGCATTGGTTGTGACAGAATTTACCTTGGCACACCATAGTGTCGAAAACACCCAGGGTTCATTGACAACATAAACATTTGTGCTGATATTTTTTGCTGCATAGTTACTGAAATATTAAAGTGATAAAAGATATTAACCAAATGCTTTCAAAAAGATTTGGATACTTTACTGTTGCTGTTTGGATACTGTTGGGGAGGAGGCAATTGAGCACTCAGGAGAAAGCAGCAGCAAGGTCAGTGTCACCGTTACTGCTTCTGAGGCTTAGCAGTAAAGGTAAAGGGAGAAAGGACTATAGTGATAGGGCACCCAGTAGTTAGGGGGTAGACAGGAAATTCTGTAGCTGCAAAAGAGATCCTCGAATGGTACATTGCCTCCCTGTTGCCCCTCGGGGGGTGGGGGGGGTGGTGAAGGTGAGTAGGCAGAAGTCATTGTGCACCCACACAAGTGGTAGAGGTAGAAAAAGGGATTAAGTCCTGCAGAGTGAAAACAAAGAGTTAGGAAAGAGACTAAAAACCAGGACCTCAGAAGTAATCTCTGGATTACTCCCTGCGCCATGAGGGAATGAAGGTTGGAATAGGACAATATAGCAGATTAGTGTGTGGCTGAGGAGTTGGTGCAGGAGGCAGGGATCCAGATTTGTGGACCATAGTGATTTCTCCTAGGACAGAGTTAACTTGTAAAAGAAGGATGGCTTGCATTTGAACAGGAGGGGGAAAAGTCCTATTGGGCAGATTTGCCTTGCTATCCTATCATGTGCTAGGAAGAATGATACAAAATTGTTCTTCTGCAGAGAATGATCCTTAAGAATACACATTCTATTCTGTTAACATATATCTGAACCTTAGAGAGGACATATTCATGAAAGTCGGTTCTGAGTAGTAAATCATTCCTAAAAGCTGAGGTTCTATGTGGCAAGCATGATTTCATTGCATTATCCCTTTAGTACATCGCAACACAAAAAATTTCATTACTATGTTCTCAGATGAATCACATTTTATCTTTGAGATATTAGCTAAGCTCTTCCATGATCTATTTTTGTATAGTTTACAGTTTGGTTCAATTCATAGTTATGTTAGAAGTAACTCACCTGATCTCCACCTCACTGATGTTGCTATAACGAATATTGATTTTGTAAATTTTCTTCCTTTGCAGTATTTCTGGGTCAAGTTTATCTCCCAGAACCTGCTGGAAACCAGAAGGGGTGCTATTCTTATTGTTGGGCAGCCAAAGGATCTACGAAGAAGCAAATACACTAAGAATAGTTTGAAAGGAAAACATTTGACTGATAATTTTATTGTAATCGAAAAGCAGGACATGAGCTGAAGCAAGACAGAACTTGCTATTGATATGAAGGTGGAAGTGCATAATTTTAATAATAGAGTTCAAGTTCAAGTTCAGTTTATTGCCATTCAACATGTACACCACCAAATGAAACAATGTTCCTCTGAACCAGGTGCCTCCTGCTTGATGGTAAGGGGTAGAAGAGATTGTTGGACAGATGGGAGGGATCAAGGACAATTGTAAGGGCCCTGCATTTGCAGTGCTCCTGATAAATATCTCTGATAAGTGGAAGAGAGACCCTGATGATCCTCCAAGAAATCCTTCATAGGGACTTGTAGTCAGATGTCTTGCAATTCCTGTACCAGATGGTGATGCAGGTATATTGACAAATTTATTTAAACAACAGTACAGCTCAATGATTGTAATGCAGATTACGTTTTCTACATAACATCGTCCATCATGCGCAATCAGATATATTTTCCTGCCTTTTGCAAGGTGGAATGAAAAGCATTTCCCAGGAGTGGACATCCATTGATAGCTTTTCCTGATCCAAACATGTTAATTCCACTTTCAAGAAAGCTCACCAGCACCTCTACCTTCTTAGGAGGCTAAATAAATTTGGCATGTCCCTTTCAACCTTCCCCAATTTTTATAAATGAATGACAGAAAGCATCCTCTCTAGATGCATCACAGCTTGGTATGGGAAGTTCTCTGCCCGTGACTTCAAGAAACTGCAGAGAGTCGTAGACACAGCTCATCATATCATGGAAAACATTCCTCTCCATGGACTCTGTCTACACTTCTCACTGTCTCAATAAAGCAGGCAGCATAATCAGATATTCCAACCACCATGGACGTTCCCTCTTCACCTCTCTCCCACAAGGAAGAAGATACAAAAGTCTGAAAGCACATACTGCCATGCAAAAGTCTAGTTTCTATCCTGCTGATTAAAGACTATTGTATGTTTCCTTTGAATGGTAAGATAGACTCTTGACCTCACAATCTACCTCACACCTTGTTGTCTACCTACACAACATTTTCTCTGTATTGTAACACATTATTCTGCACTCTGTTATTGTTTTACCACGTAGGACATCAATGCACTGTTGTAATGAATTGAACAGGTATTTAAGACAAGTTTTTCACTATACCTCGATGTACATGACAACAATGAAGCAATTTACTAATTTATTTCTTCTCTTGAATGTGAGGAAAAGAGAACTGCAGTTTTTAAGTATCTAGTCCAGCCAAGTTCTCTGCTAAGGAATAAAGGTTATCATATCATTTTAAAATGGTAGTAAATACCTCAAGTATGTGACCACCTCAAGACTAATGTAAATGCAGGAATAAAATAGTCTGTTTGGTACACCAGGAACTGTCAGTGGATTTGAATTGCTATTGCATGCTTTCTGCAATTTTCAAATCTTATTTAATTACCATCCTAAATGGATGTAAATGTTCAGTTAAAAATGCTTTACAACTGACAGAGACTCTTTGTAAGATGAATGAGACCTGTTACAGAGAGCCATGCTATAGAATTAGTAATCATCAGGTACAAAGATTTTCTGAATTTTAGTTAACAGCCCAGTTGAAGGAGAAACTCAGTTTCCTTACCAGATTGTGGTCAATTGAGGAATTCATGATGGTTTCCACAACAACTTCATGTGATTTGTTGTAGTATGGATGAGATATGTCAGTTGGAGTTCGCAAGTCAAACATTATAGATTTTTTAGTGTCTTTTGCAAGTTCCAGCAGTTCAGCCAGCGAACAAACATGCTGTTTGAGAGCTTCTTCTTGAGATTCCTTTGGTAATGACCGTGCTGTGCTGTAAGGATCTTTCTGTTAGTAAATGGAGTGGGAAAATAAAGCACATATTCAGATTAATCATCAGAAAAGTGTTCTTATTATTTTACACCATACACAAACACAATGTTCCATTTGTTGACTACCACACAGAGCTTTAAAAGATTTCAAGATTTTAACTGAAAATATTACAATAATTAGCTTTATAGTGCTGGGCAAGGGAACATTTATTAATCATTTTCAATATTCTTTCTTCAATTTTTGATGATATGGTTCATTAAATTGAGGAAAATTAATTACCAAAAATAAATATATTTGATCACATATATTTTTCAGTTGGTATTGAGCTTTGAAGTTAGGTATCATACAAGTTAGTTGTAAAATATATCTCACTGAATGGGATCCCATTCAGTGTTTTAAGATATAGCATGGTTAAATGTTGCATCTCCATTCAATTTCCCTATATTACTTAGTCTCAGTATCAGAATGGCATTTCTTTTCTTTATGATATTTCTATTTATTCAACCAGCAAATGTGTGGTGTTTCTGGGAGGGAATATCATATAATATTACAATATAGTGATTATCATGTCTGAAGTGTATTCTCACTTACCAGGAAGTGCTGAAGCTCCAGGATTAATTTAACAAAAGATATGAATCTCATCTGAGTTGGAAATGGGTTCAGTCTCACTAAAGAAACATGTGCATCAAAATATAAACTGATACCTCACTGTAGAACAGATGGAATGCCGAACTGCGGGAATAGCTGACTTTTAGATTCCACCTTCAAGGGTGCATTAAAACAACACATGGGACCATTTTAAACAGAAAAAGCATTATCCCCAATGGAAATACTTATGTTTCAATGAGCATTTCTTAAAACTGAGTTACCTATGCACTGTTATTTGTCGAAGTTTGGTTGTCACACTCCCTGCATTATAATTGTTCCTTTATTTCAATCACACCCTATTGCCATAAAGCAGTTTGAACTATTCCAAAAGAGTAAGTGAAAATTCTTCTTTTATTCTGAGCAGTTGATTTTAAATGATTTTAACTATCATTTTTAGCGGGATTTAAACTTGGGATTTTCAGGCAAATTGAATGCCTTCTCCTGAAGTTATTTATTCCCTCATTGGTAAGCCTTGAGTTCATTTGTTTTTATTTCTCTCATGGGTCATAGCATTTCACAGCACTTTGATCTTAAAGAGAAATTTAGATATGAAAAGCGGCAGCATCTTTACCTTCAGAAACCATTTTCCAGCATTGAGCCGCTGAATCTCTGCCCATGTAAAACTTGAGGCATTATTGTGAACTCGCTTGGGGAAAACATCCATTACATCTGTCGTCCTTTCAAATGTTCTGTCATGCGTTATAAATGGAACTCCATCCAAACTAGGAAAAAAGAAAATGTAAATCTTATCAGTCTAGTTTTGATTTTTCTAATGAATTATCCAATTCCTCATCTTGTTGTCCAGTGGATGCATTCTCTTTGTACACTTATGTAACTCTTTTAATGTACTGATATAGAATTCTCTGTGACCTATGTAATCAAACTCAAATCAATATTTGTAAATAATATTCCTGATATATAAGTGTTAGGGTATCTCCATTTCTCTCCATACCCACCTGACATTCAATTTGCTGAATCTCAGGGAAGTTTGCCATTGATCAGAAATTTAACTGGTCCAGCAACTGTGTGGAATCGTTTCTTATACAAAGATGACTGGATGACTGCAGTACATTCACGAATCCCAGTGATGACTCAGTTGAAGGTAATGGCATCACTAGCTTGCACAAACCACAGGTTCCCTATAGGGAGCACTGCACTTTAAAATGTTTTCTTGTAACTATAAACTGCTACTCAAAAGGCCACTGAAAATAGATAGTAGTAAGTGTAGTTAATGTAGTTTTTCCTTCTCTGCTCTGTGGAAGATGCAACTTCCTGCTTCCCTCCCCCAGCCTTGATTCCGATGATCACACCTTCTAGATGACGGTTAGCCTTGTACTGTACCTTATTATCATCCCAACCTGATCCTTCCAAACAATCCCAGGTTCTGATAGGGCATCTGACCTCCGCACACCCTCCTAGACTTGACCTCAGTTTTATATGAAAATTACAATGTCTGTACTGGTTTCAGAATGCGGTTGGAACCAGAATCAGAATCACGTTTATTATAACTGTCTTATGTGACATACAGTTGTTGTTTTGTGGCCACAGTATAGCTGTATCTCCTCTGTGATGGTAGTACTGTAATGGGTCCCATATGGTGAGAGTCTTTAATGACGGATACTGCCTTCTTGAGGCTCCACCTCTTTGAAGGTGTCCTCAATAATGGGGAAGGTTGTGACTGTGATGGAGCTGGCTAAGTCTCTTGTACACTGGAGTCTCCATAACAGGTGGTGATGCAACTCATAAGAATGCTCTCCACTGTACATCTAGAGAAATTTGCAAGAGTTTTTGGTGACATACCAAATCTCATACTCATAACACCTTTCTTCATGATTGCATTGGTGTATTAAGCCCAGGATAGATCCTCAGAGATATTGAGGCATAGGAAGTTAAAGCTGCTCACCCTTAAAGATGGTGCTGGAAAATCTCAGCGACTTCTGGATGGTGGCCAGTGAAACAAAGAAAACAACTAAATAGTTTGTTAATCATTCTTTTTCTGGTAATAATAATCACAAACGATAGCTTGTAACTTCTCTTTGGACTTGTAGGCAATTCGATGTGGCAGATCCGTGTGTGGCAAGGCGAGGCAGTGGGCCCATCGCCGAGAGCGAGGAAGACCCAAGGTCTGATTGATTTAAGCACCGAAACAAATTGGAAAGGTTGGGTACAGGCCAAATCGAGGTGGCAGGGTCCAGGCCCAGAGTATATTGAAGCAACTGAACCCTGTGTTTGGATGACAATTTAAGCACCAGGCTGAATCGAGGTGGCGGGGTCTAGGCCGCAGATCGTATCAAAATGACTGAACCCAGTGTTTGTACAATGATTCAGGAACTGGGCCAGATTGAAAAGGTCAGGGTATCGGGCCAACACTGGAAATTTATAAATTCATCTGCAAATTTATAAATGCCATACGGGCTGTGCATAGCCACGTAGTCATGACTTTAGAGAGAGTAGAACAGTGGGCTAAGCATGCATCTTTGAAGTGGTTTTGTGTTGATTGTCAGTGAATAGGAAATTCTGTCACTGATGTACACTGAATGTGGTCTCCCAATGAGGAATTTGAGAATCCATTTGCTGAGGAGGTTATGGTAGCTAAGGTTCTGAAGTTTGGTGATTGATATTGAAGGGGTGATGGTATTGAACACTGAGTTGTAATCAATAAACAACAGCCTGACATATGTTTTGCTGCTGTTTAGATGCTCTAAAGTAGACTGGAGAGTCAGTGAGATTGCATTCACTGTCACATGGTAGACCTTTCACAGCAGTTGGTGAATTGCAATGCGTCCAGGTCCTTGCTCAGGGAGGAGTTAATTCTTGTTAAAAGCAACCTTTCACAGAACTTCATTATAGTTGAAATGATTGTTAATGGGCCACATAACCAGCACAGCTATACAGATACAATCCAACTTTTAGGTGTAGTTTTCCAAATTTGACGAGAAATCAAGGTGGAGAACAATAGAAATTTTATATATTTGAAATAACTTTGTATTTTATCTAATAGGTTGATTTTGGCTGGATTATTCATTCTTGCTTGTTTGCCCTTTTTCAGTTTTTATTGAGGCTTGTCTGCTGTTTTGTGTACAATTATTTGTCACTCTTCCAAGAAATTGAAATTCGATCTGAATAGGTTATACTTTGCAAGTCTCTTGCTCAAAGCAAGAAGCCTGTCACTAAACTCTATTGGTTAAGGTTCAACTTGGAATATCACTGCTCAATTCCCAGAAGTGAGCAACTTCACCTTCCGGGCATTGATACAAATCTTGGAACATGCTGTAGAGTCCTTCCACAGTACCACAGTGAGATGGTTGATAGAGGACTGGAAAGGGGGACAGAAATGTCTTTGTGTGCTCCTTGAGTGCACCTGTTATTGATTTAGCTGGGGTCAGCAATTAACCTTGTACTAATTTTCCATATTCTCAGCATGAAAATGGAAGTTTGAAAAGCTTCAGGCATTCCGATGAACAGTCATTCAAACAAAGCACAAAATAAAAACAAAAGTACTAGAATCATTCAACAGATCAAACAGCAACTGTGAAAAGAGAAACTGGTTTAACGTTTCAGATCAAAGACCCTTTTTCAAAAAGCAGAAAGACTGAAAACAGTTTTAAAGTTGCAGAGAAGGAGGGGAAGAATAGATAGGACCAGGGGAGTACCTCAGGATAACAAGGACAGAAAAGCTTTTGAGGACAAGTTGTTGAAGTATTTTGCATTTTGACTTGAAAGGCAAACCCTATTTCTTTCTCCACAGTTATTGACATTTCCAGCATTGGCAGACTGTTGTTATGGTAGGTGGAGTAAATTGCTTAGTAGAGTCATTGATAAGGTTGAATTCATTGCACAAATGATGCAATTAAAATGACTAAACCAAAGTCTCTGAAATAACCCCCAAAATAGTATATTCACTAGTTAAAAACAAACACTGTTGTCACATACCTAATCCGTACATCAGTTTCAAATGTAGATGCTTTGCAGTTTACAGTCTCTTTGAAAGACATCAGGGTGTTCTCTGGTGCCAACTGGAAATGCAAAGTTGTGACCACATGAAATGTCCAGTATCCACTCATAGTGTCAGACACCCAAAACTCAGATACCACACGAATGAGACGATGCTCAGTCTATTTTTCCTACATTTTATATTATGTATTCTTAGTTTGTTAGGCAAAAGTTAGGCACAGAATAAAGCTCCAAAATAACAGGAATTATACCGGGTAAAATTTACTCAGTGCAGTGTCTTCTTCCATCATGATCTATTCCCCCTTATTTCCTTTGTTCATAAGGTACAATATCAAAAGAGGATCTTGACTCTACACAGCAGAATCAGAAGGTCTGAGGTGAAAATAACATGGGTAACTTAACTACTGGTATACAGCCTAGATCCCTCTGATTCTGAAGTTAATGCATATGAGTTGTTCATACTTACCATGGGTGCTCCTCGGTGCCCTATCAGAGCTGGTTTTGGTGCCAATTTTGCCTTTTCAATAATACAAGGAGAGGAGATCGCAAGAGGAATCAAATAAAGAAATATCACCAATCCAAGATAAGATATGAACAAGACAATCTGGAAAACTAAAATTAGAAATTAATATTAATGATACAGATCCATTGATTAGAATCTTGGTTTTGTAACAGTAAACAAACACATTAAATACTTATAGAAAGATTTGAGGGAAAATTACAAAGTTCAAAGTGAATTTATTATCAAATTACATATACTTCCCCATATACAACCCTGAGATTCATTTTGTCATGGGCAAACTCAATTAACTCCACAATAGAATCAATGAAAGACTGCACCAACTTGGGCATTCAACCAATGTGCAAAAGACAACAAACTGTGCAAATATAAAAATACAAAAAAGAAAGAAATACTAATAATACATAGATATCAAGAACATGAGATGAAGAGTCCTTGAAAGTGAGTCCATAGGTTGTGGGAAATTTCAATGATGGGGCAAGTGAAGCAGAGTGAAGTTATCTGTCCCTTTTGGATCAAGAGCCTGATAGTTGAGGGGTAATAACTTCCTGAACATGGTGGTGTGAGCCCCACGGCTTCTATACCTTCTTCCTGATGGCAGCAGCGAGAAGGGAGAATATCCTGGGTGGTGGGGGTCTCTGATGATGAATGCTGCTTTCCTGCAACAATGCTTCATGTAAATCTGCTTTACATGTGATGGAGTGGGCCACAACCATTACTTGTTATAGGACTTTCCCTTCAAGGGCATTGGTGTTTCCATCAAAGGCTGTGATGCTGCCAGTTAATGTACTCTCCACTACACATCTATAAAAGTTTGTCAAAGCTTTAGATGTAACGTCAAGTAACTCTCTGACAGTGGTGTCTGAAAAGAGGATGCTGTCCAAGTTGCATGCCATCTTGGACAATATCTCCCATCCACTACATAATATACTGGTTGGGCACAGGAGTACATTCAGCCGGAGACTCATTCCACCGAGATGCAACACAGAGCATCATAGGAAGTCATTCCTGCCTGTGGCCATCAAACTTTACAATTCCTCCCCTGGAGGGTCAGACACCCTGAGCCAATTGCCTGGTCCTGGACTTATTTCCTGGCATAATTTACATATTAAATTATTTATGGTTTTATTACTATTTAATTATTTATGGTGCAACTGTAACGAAAACCAATTTCCCCCAGGATCAATAATGTATGACTATGACTATGACTAATCATAAACTCCCAAGAAGGTAGAAGTGTTTCTGTGCTTTCTTCATAATTACACTTAAGTGTTGGGCCCAGGAAAGGTCCTCCAAAATAATAACACCAAGGAATTTAAATTTGCTTGCCCTCTTAACCTCTGATGAGGACTAACTCCTGGACCTCTGGTTTCCTCCTCCTGAAGTCGATAATCAGCTCCTTGGTCTTGCTGACATTGAGTAAGAGGTTGTTGTTATGGCACCACTCAGTCAGATTTTCAATTCCACCCCCCCCCCCACCCATATGCTGATTTGTCACCATGTTTGATTTGGCCAACAACAGTGGTGTCATCAGCAAACTTGAATATATCATTGGAGCTGTGCTTAGCCACACAGCCATAAGTGTCAAGCAAGTAGAGCAGGTGGTTAAGCACCCCCTTGTGCTACATCTGTGTTAATGGAGATCATGGAGAAGGTGATGTTGCCAATCCAAACTGACTTCGGTCTGCAAGTATGGAAATCAAGATTCCAATTACATAAGGAAGTATTCAGTCCAAGATCTAGTTGCTTATTGATTAGCTTTGAGGGGATGATGGTACTGAATGCTGAGCTGTAGCTGATATAGAGCATTCATGTGTATGTATCTTTGCTGTCCAGATGCCCCAGGGTTGAGTGAAAAGGCAATCTGCTGTGGACCTGTTGCTCCGGGAGGCAAATTGGAGTGGATCCAAGTCACTTCTCAGGCAGGAGATGATATGTTTCATCATGAAACTCTCAAAACACTTCATCACTGTGGATGTAAGTGCTACTGGATGATAGTCATTGAGGCAGGTTACCATGTTCTTTTTGGGCACTGCTGTAATTGAAGCTTGCTTAAAGCAAGTGGGTGCCTCAGACTGCTGAAATGAGAGATTATATATCTCAGTGAACAATCCAGCCAGTTGATCAATACAGGTATTTAGTACGTAGTTGGCCAGGTACCCTGTCTGGGCCGAATGCTTCTCGTGGGTTCACTCTCCTGAAGGCTGCTTGCACGTTGGCCTCAGATACTGAAATCACAGAAGTACTGGGGGCTGTGGGAATTTGTGTTTTGACAGTCAAAGTGAGCATAGAAGACATTGAGCTCATCTGGAAGCAAAGCCCTTTTCTCGCCTATTTAGCTTGATTTAACTTTATAAGTGATGATAGTATTCAAGCCCAGTCACAACTGTCAAGAATCATTCGTTGACTCACATCACACAATCTAATCTTCCGTCCTTGGACTCACTTTACACCGCACACTGTCGGAGCAGTGCTGCCAGGATAATCAAGGACACGACCCACCCAGCCAACACACTTTTCATCCCTCTTCCCTCCGGGAGAAGGCTCAGGAGCTTGAAGACTCGTACGGCCAGATTTGGGAACAGCTTCTTTCCAACTGTGATAAGACTGACCTGGATCTGGGCCGTACCCTCCAAATATCCGGACCTGCCTCTCGGTTTTTTTGCACTACCTTATTTTCCATTTTCTATTTCCTATTTATGATTTATAATTTAATTTTTTAATATTTGCTAATTTTTACTATTTTAAAATTTTTAATATTTATTATCGATTTGTAATCCAGAGAGCGGGAAGCGCAGAATCAAATATCGCTGTGATGATTGTACATTCTAGTAGCAATTGTTTGGCGACAATAAAATATGAAGTATAAGGTATAAGTATAAGTTTAGTCCGGAATTGCAACTTCACCAATGAGATTGTTTTTCGGAGATCATACCTGGACCTTTTATAACTTTCTTGGTCCCCAGGCTTGAAAAACTCTGATCTGGCCCTCAGCAGATAGCGGATCTCATGGTTCAACCAGGGCTTCTGGTTGGGGAAGAGTCTGAATGAAGTTGTTATGATATACTCATCTACAACTGTCTTAAAAAAGTCCATGACAACCATGGCGTCCTCATTCAGATCCGCAGATGCGTCCTTGAACACTGCCCAGTCCACGGACTCAAACCAATCCTGTATCTGCCCCACTACATCCCGGAACCAGCTCTTTGTTGTCCTAGTCTCTGGAGCTTTGCTCTTCAGCCTCTGCCTGTATGCAAGAAGGAGAAGGTTGGCCACGTGATCAGATTTACCGAATGTGGTCTGGGCATGGAATGGTAAGCATTTAATGATCAGAAAACCTGGAAGCCATAGCTACTGCTGAATTTAACCTGATTAACATTTTTGGATTCCCTTTTTTAACTGCTGTGTGGTTGTATCAAATGAGCAACCCTGTATCTTGTCCACAGCTTGCAATTAGTTGAAAGTGTGGGAAGGAAAAATGTAAAGGTTGTGGTTGGACATCAAAGTGATATGGTACAGATGATTAAAATAAAGGGCTTTAGGTAAACCTAGTAATTTCTAAGGTAGGGACATGTTCGGCACAACTTTGTAGGCCGAAGGGCCTGTATTGTGCTGTAGGTTTTCTATGTTTCTATGTCTAATTGGAGAGTACCAGCAGTGACTAAGGGATTTTTGTGTGCATCAGTGACTATTCCCGTCTGTTAAGCAGTAAGCAAATGGGAGATAGAAGGGTTCAGCATTTCCTTTCCATAAAGGAAAGGCTGAAACCTTCTATCTCCTGTTAGTTGTCATATTTCTGAAGCCCTGGGTCATAGAGATGGCCAGCATTAAACTGTACACACAAATAAAAATTTTAGATATGAAGCTTCTTTTAAAATATGGGATCAGCCATGAGTGAGTAAGACACCAGCAGCTTTCTTATTTTTAAACATTTGACTCTCCCCTACTCCCTACTACCACCTTGCAGATTTGAAACTGATCCTTATCCTGATTCCACAAGACATGAATGACAATTGCTGAGCCTTATTTGTCCCTTACATGTTTCTGATGTCAAAACCATGAACATTGCTCATATTATAATCCCATTCAGAGTCATATAACACTAAAGAACAAAAACAGACACTTTGGCCCACCTAGTCAATGCCAAACTATTAATCTGCCTCATCCCATTACCTGACCCCAGACTATAACCCTTCCATACCCCTCATATCCATGTACCTATCCAAATATCTCTTAAATGTTGAAATCAAACCCACATCCCTTTCTTCCTCTGGCAGCTCATTCCACACTCTCACCACACTGAATGAAGAAGTTCCCCCTCATGTTCACCTTTCACCCTTAACCCATGACCTCTAGTTCTAGTCTCACCCAACCTCAGTAGAAAATACCTGCTTGCATTTCTCCTATTTATCCTCCTCATAATTTTGATATCCCTATCAAATTTCCCCTCAAAATTCTATACTCTACACTCCAGGGAATAAAGTCCTAACCTGTTCAATCTTTCCCTATAACCTAGGTCCTCAAGTCCTGACAATATCCTTGCAAATTTTCTCTGCACTCTTTCAACCTTACTGACGTCTGTCCTGTAGGTAGGTGACCAGAACTGAATACAGTACTCCAAATTAGGCCTCACCAATGTCTTGTACAACGTCAACATAACATTACAACTCTTGTATTCAATGCCTTGATTTATGAAGGCCAAGGTGCCAAAAGTTTTCTTTACGACCCTGACTACATGCGATAGGGTCATATAGAAAGTGGAACCTGTGATTCTATGTAGAATTTCTAAAATTTCCTCCTCCAATTGTACAAGTAGTAAAAGCAATCATAAAAATAAAGATTTTCTAATCACCATCAAATATAAATTGAGTGTAAGCCTTTTGTTTCGTGGCTGGAAACCAGGGTGAAGGATTGAATGTCTAAGCTACACAAACCCAATAGGTGGCAGTAAGGATATGATCTTAAAAAAAATTGGTAGACATCCAGCAGGATAATTGTTGCGATAATCATCAGCATTATTGAAAGGTCTAGCATGAAAACAGCCGTTTTGGTCCACTGTCAAACCACCCATTTACTATAACCGTACATTAATTCTGTTCTCCCCACATTCAGTCAAAATGAGCGAGCCTCTGCTGTCTGTATGGTGATATTTCCCTTTCTGAATCAGAAATATTATGTTCAATGTCCACTCAAGACAATACTGTAGGCAGAAAATACAAGCAAATTTTAAATATTTCATTGACATTCTGGGATCACTATTATCAGGTAATGTAGGTGCACCCCTTCCCTATCTTCTATATGGAAAGTTGCATTGGATTCTCAAGTCTTTGTTGTGATTCATATTAAAGAAAAATATATCTTCAAAAATAAAAATCCATGATAAAAGCAGCAGAAACCATTTAAACTTTAGTTTCCCCATGAAGTCAAAATGTTAGGACTTCTCAAAAGAAAAACACAATGCATACTAAAATTTAAGTAGTTGGAAAATCACTTGCATTATTCATTTGATGCTTTTGATGTGCACTTCTAAAATGGCACAACTCCCAAAAAGAATATGTATACACACAGAAGTCTAAATATCAGACAAACATTGTCGCTTAAATCTATCCTCTTGGGAATTTTAGATCATAACTTCTTATTTTTAATTTTTGACTCCTATTTGTTGACTTTTATCTCATTTTCACATGCATATTACTCACCACGTTTTTTACATTGGAGGAAGTGTTTGGCCATTAGCCAAGTCACAATGGTAAGAGCAGCAACAGCACCAAAGTGAAAGAAAGGAGCTGTTACCTGCAAAAACAGAAAGTATTATTTAAAATTCTGAAGTTACCATCTTAAGTCAAAATTAAATCCTTAATTCAAAGCAAAAGCAAATAAACATAGTTTTCAAGTTCATTTATACACAACTTCCACCCTTAAAATGAGTTATGCCACAATCTGTGTGCAATTTGGAGAGAAGTATGATTCCTGAACATGCAAGAAACTTGCGGGTAAATGGTAAAGAATCATATGCAGAAGTAGAGTGTTTCTGTAGGAAAAGTGTATGGTAAACCTGTTATGCCATATTTCTCTATATAATTGCGCTGACTAGGTTGGAGGTGTCGTGGATAGTCTGGATGGTTGTCAGAGGTTACCACGGGATATTGCTAGGATGCAAAACTGGGCTGAGAAGTGGCAGATGAACTTCAACCCAGATAGGTGTGAAGTGGTTCATTTTGGTAGGTCAAATTTGAAGACATAATATAATATTAATGGCAAGACTCTTGGCAACGTAGGGGATCCGAGAGATCTTGGGGTCTGTGTCCATAGGACACTCAAAGCCGCTGCTCAGGTTGGAAATGTTGTTAAGAAGGCGTAAGGTGTGTTGGCATTCATCAGCCGTGGAACTGAGTTCAAGAATCGCGAGGTAATGTTACAGCTATATAAGACCTTGGTTAGACCCACTTGGAGTACTGTGTTAGTTCTAGTCACCTCACTACAGGAAGGATGTGGATACTATAGAGAAGTGCAGAGGAGATTTACAAGGATATTGACTGGATTCGGGGGCGTACCTTTTGAGAATAGATTGAGTGAACTTGGCCTTTTCTCCTTGGAGCGATGGAGGATGAGAGGTGACCTAATAGAGGTGTATAAGATGGTGAGAGGCATTGATCGTGTGGATAGCCAGAGGCTTTTTCCCAGGGCTGAAATGGCTAACAAGAGGGGGCATAGTTTTGAGGTGCTTGAAAAGAGGTACTGGGGGGATGTCAGGGGTAAGTTTTTCACACACAGTGTGGTGGGTGCGTGGAATGCACTGCCAGCAGCAGTGTTGGGAGCGGATACAATAGGGTCTTTGAAGAGCCTCTTAGATAAGTACATGGAACTTAGAAAAATAGAGGGCTATGCGCTAGGGAAATTCTAGGTCAGGGGTCGGCAACCTTTTTGCCTTTGTGGGCCGGATCGCGTATTAATGAGCGAACAGTGGGCCAGATAAATGCCATAAAAAACTTGAAATATGGGAATTATCCAATTAAGTACATCTAGTTATGTTTGGCCTCAAATTAATGAATAATGCATGCTAGAGAATCATTTGTGCTAAAAGTTGTCTACCCCTGCTCTAGGCAGTTTCTAGAGTAGGTTACATGGTTGGCACAACATTGTGGGCCGAAGGGCCAGTAATGTGCTGTAGATTTCTATGTTCTATGTTCTAATCAGTTTGTGACAGGAGTCACCTCTTCTATGTTTGATTAGTTTGTAGCATAAGTAAAATTTTGAGATCTTGCCTGGCATATATGATTAAGGAATTCAGGATCGAATATGGCAGTATTCTTTTCAGGACTGTAGCTCATCATTAAAGGGTAAAATGTAATGCCGCAGAAAAATGGATTCATAGTTTATAATGGGACATTAGAGACAAGCTGCTGGAGCTGATGATGGCGACGATGAAGCTACATCAAAAGCTGATGGCTCTAGTTAGGGAAGCAGACTGTTCAGCAATAATAGGAATAGGAAATCAATTAAATTAGATAATTAAAAATCACTGGTTTCTCATCTATGACTAAATGAAGAAAGGGTTATTGATATTCCAAAAAAAGATTGGTTAAAACTGTTCCTCATTCATGTTCACTTTTTTTCATCAAACACAGGAAATACCTAAGTTGCGAACTCCCACTCTGAGAAATGTCATTTTTATTGCTTTTGAATGTCTCCACAATAGCGCAAACCAATCGCCTTTTCTATGTAGTGTATTGTATGAACATTGGATGGCGCAGTTTTCCTGCTTGTGAGATTGGACCCAATAGAAGATAATAAAACCAGAAGTGGCCACCACTGCTGGAGTGATGTCAATAGCGTGGAGCTAGAGATTTGTACGTTTCTTTCAAAGGCCAATTTCTGAAAATTTTTGTATTCTAAAAATAACTACACATCGCCCATTACAATATGAAGATATTTTGGATATTTTTAGGATAGTAATTAACTTTTGGTTTACAAAATGAAAGTTTTAGGTCATCAGATACCACTGAACGTGGACTGAATGTAATTTCATAATATTCTCCCAGCTTATGAGGCTGATAAGAAGAGATTATCTTTGACATTGCGCTTGGGAGTCCTTATTGCCTGTGATAGCACTCTCTGCAGTGCAAATGATAATTCCATTCAGCGAAAAGTGTTGATGCTAACATTCTTTCTTTGTTATATAGGTGATATGGCAAATGTCTTGTAGATGAACCCAGCTATGTGAAACTTTTCAGCTTCACAAGTGTGAAGTTGTATGGGAAGAACCATTTCTGATCTTGTTGTTACTTGCTGGTCATCATCTGGAATGAGATGACGCAAACCTATCATAGCTTGTCTGTTAGGACAGGGTTTATAAGCACTGTTTCTTCAGACATTGTTAAATTACCTTGTATATAATGAGGTTGGAAATGTATCTCATGAGGTGGAGGTGGATGGAATCTCCCACATTCATATATTATTCATTCTTCAGAAGTTCAGTGCACTCAGAATAGTGTCAGGCTTTCAAAGCAGCAATCAAGCGTATTGAAGGAAGCTCTTGCCCAGAAAGCAAGGGTTCAAATAGAGGGCCAACAGCAACTAACACATAAAACTAAATACAGCAAGAGATCATTGAAAACTTGAAAGAATATTCAATAAAACAGGAATCTGCATTTTTCTTTAACTGTATTTAAGAAAACAAGCTACTGATGTTCACTAGGCACTTTCTTTGAAAAAAGCCTTCTGTTTGGATTGAGACTTTCTAGGATTCCTGAACTCGGAGGCATACGTTCTGGCAAAAGAACAGTGGCTTTATTCCATATGAAAATACAAAGAAGCTTCTAATTAGTTCAGTGCCCTGCTTTTGGTCCAAGCATAACATGATCCTAAAGAATGCTGCCAATGGGAAACTGCAAAGTATGATGGAATCTGACAGGACTCTGTAATCTGGTTCCAAACGAAAAAATTGAAAAAGAGGACAAAAACTCACTTGAATAGACATGTGTATAGTGTCCCATTCTTCCTTCCACTTTACTCTAATGACAGCCATCAAAATTAAGATAAGAAAGGCAGAAATAAGCATGGCAACCTGGAGAATAAGGAGAGAACACCAACATGACAGTAATTAACTTAAAAAAGAGACCTACGGAATTATTGCAGGATTTCATATACCTCAGGCACTATTTTAGGGTATGCTCAACATTCCTAGATGGATAGTGAGGGATAGCAATTGAAATGGCTCCATTTTTGCTGCTCTCCAGTGCTCTGAAGCTCAATCAGAAGTCAGCAACAAAATAGTAGAACAGCAACAACAATTTGCTTTAAGAAATTGTTATTGTGGTTTAGCACCTTTAAGAGACATTGAAACCAAACATGTGCATTTCACTCTTACTGCTGCCACCTGTAGTAACAGCAATGATATCTGTACGCTGGAATTCAGGAAGAAGTGCAAATGAAATAGTCTCTCTATGTCGATCTGAAACTAATCAACTTGGAGAGTGGGGTGTAGAGGTGGGGGAGTCGATTGTTCCAAGCTCTTATAATCTGCCACATCTAGTTAAGATCAATCTGTCAACTATGGTCACCCTTGGACTGTAACAACAGTTGCTCATAGATTGTCTCCACTCTTTATTTCCTATGCCTGTCACTATTCACTTTTTCCATCTACTTACTAGGTAATGACTTGTTTCTACCTTGTTTTACAAATAATTAAAAGTTTAAAATTCTTTGTAAAGTAAGGTTTGTAATAAACTGGATCCACTGCAATTTGCCCATCACCACAATAGGTCAATAGTGGATGTGACCTCACTGGCTCGTCACGTGGCCTTGGATCACCTGGACAATTCTGATACTGCAACAGGCTGCTGTTCATTGACTGCTGCTCAGCATTTAAAATAATCATTCCTACAGTTCTGATCAAAAAGCTCCAAAACCTGGGCTTCTGTACCTGCCTCTGTAGCTGAATCCTCAACTTCCACACAGAAAGACCACAGTCTGTGTAGATTGGAAAAAAAACATCTCCACCTCACTGATAATCAACACTTGTGCACGTGTGCTTAGCCCACTGCTTTACTCTCTCTACACCCATGACTGTGGCTAGGCACAGCTCAAATGCCATCTATAAATTTGCTGATGACACAACCATTGTTGGCAGAGTTTCAGATGCTGAAGAGAAGGTGTACAGGATTGAGGTAGATTGACTGGTTCATTTGCAGGTTTAACCTTGCACTCAACGTGAGTAAGACCAAAGAATTGATTGTGGACTTCAGAAGGGATAAGATGAGGGAACACACACCGGTCCTCATCAAGGGATTAGTAGTGGAAAGGGTGAGCAACTTCATGTTCTTGGGTGCCAGCATCTCTGAAGCTCTATCCTGGGTCCAGCAGTTAGTTACAAAGAAGGCACAACAGCAGCTATATTTCATTAGGAGTTTGAGGAGATTTGGTATGTCACCAAATACACTTGCAAATTTCTACAGATGTACCGTGGACAGCACTCTAACTGGCTGCATCACCAGCTGGTATGGGAGTGGGGCACTGCATAGGATTGAACTAAACTGCAGAGTTGTGAACTCATCCATTCTCCCCAGCATTCTGGACATCTTCAAGAAATGATGCCACAAATAGGCGGCATCCATCATTAAGGATCCCGTTGCCCAGTACATGATTTCTTCTCATTACTACCATCAGGGAGGAGATATAGGAGCCTGAAGGCACATACTCACCACTCAGGATTAGCTTCTTCTCCTCTGCCATTAGATTTCTGAATGGACATTAAACCCATGAACATTATCTCACTACTTGTTTTTCCTCTTTTTGCACTATTAATTTAATTTAATTATTAAATATGTGTATATATATATATATATATATATATTTATTGTAATTTACAATTTTTTATTATTATGTATTGCAATACACTGCTGCCAAATAACAACAAATTTCATGACAAATGCTGGTGAAGTTAAACTTGATTCTGATTCTGACAATAAATCCTTCCTGGATTCCAATTGACAACTTGTTCAATAGTAGGTAATAGTTGTTTCCAGTTGTGAACTAAGGCTCATTTGCAGTCAAACATTAGCTTAAAACTTAGAAGTGACTCGAATGTCAATTACCTCAGCATGTTACAATGATCATCCAGAAGGAGTTAGCTGGAAAATTGGTGTTTATTCTGGTGTGTCCCTTTAAGGTCTGGATATAAAGATTGCACATGCAAAGAATGCAAAGATGGTGTATGCTGAGATCTGCAAGAACTTCTAATGTAGCATGGAATGCTGGGCAACCAAATTGTCTTATGAACTTGACGACTGAAACTTCGGCACTTTATTCAGCTTTCACAAATAGCATTGGGGTTAACAGCAAAGTTGATCAAATGCCAATAGATGTTGTAAAGCAAATTATAAAAGCTGCCACTGACCCTACTATCATACAGCATTAGATAACCAAGATCTCCGCTTTTAGTTTTCACTGCAATAACAGTGGCATATTTTCAACTCAGGATGATGTGAGACTTGCAGATCACTTTGTAGTTGGTAAAACATTCAAGTAATACTAGCCATTTTATTTTATATGGTTGACATCATGGATATCTCAGCTGATGGGCTGATATTACTCATGTTCTAAATGGTATATACTATACCCACATTGATTAGACACAACAGTCAGTGTTCCAGGTGGGTAATGGGATTGAATTCAAGCCATTTTCATTCTTTGTTCTTAATAAAGTCAAGCTTCTTTTATATATCAGAGCCAGAGATTGTGTCTTACAGCAGTAATGCCCTTGTTCATATTTTTGCTGTTACGCTGTATGCATTTCATTTTGGCAATTCTGTACGAGCAGTCTGTTCTGTTTTCATGCTTGTTTGGGTTACTGTTGAAGATAAGAGATGAGGAGAAATGTGTGCCATCCAATTAGGATGGTCGGATTAAGAGAAGGCTTCTCTGATGAAGGACACTAAGGTTGGGCTTGGAACTTTGCTAGAGAGGAGGTGAAGAGAGAAGACACTGGGGAGAACCGGTCATAGCATACGATCTGGTGAGAGACCCGTTTGTTCAAGATGGATTGCGAGTGACATTCGGAAGGTAGTCTGTGCTTTCACATTGACTGAGGGCCCAGTGCGTGAGTGACAGAAAAGTTCAAGATTAGCTCACATTTGACTATTTTGAACAGAGAAGTTCAAGATTAGCTCACATTTGACTATTTAATTAGAATGGGCCCTTTTCTTTTTGTTATTCTTCAGTAACCCTTTAGTTAAGATTCATGAATATAATTCCTTTAATTGCATGCAGTGTACTATCTGATATTTTGTGGCATTAATTTGTAACCGGGTAGCAAATTACACAGTATTTGGGAATGAGCGCGCCTCAATCCCACGAGCTTGGCAGGGCTGGAAGTTGTCTTCCCTAGACTTATGCAGCCAAGGAAACCAAGGTGTTTCATAGTGGGGGTATCGCCCGGGATCGATTTCATTAGATGCTGTGTGATGGCCCTGAGCATTTATCCAGTGGGTTGTGTGTTTAAGTCTGTGTTAAACTATTGTTTGGTAAAGTGATTACGATACGTGCTTAAGGTTGCTGCGGAGGTGGAGCGGAGTTTTGATAAAATGGTGGGCAAAGACTTTGTTCTAGTTCAGACTAGCACTGACGTAATGGCAGTAGAACTGCCTGGTGCTACTGGGGCCCTGGGAGAGGAAGGGCCGTGGGCTGTCCGTACTTTCCGGGAGGACAGTAGAACTGCCTGGTGCTACTGGGGCCCTGGGAGAGGAAGGGCCGTGGGCTATCCGTACTTTCCGGGAGGACAGTAGAACTGCCTGGTACTACTGGGGCCCTAGGAGAGGAAGGGCCGTGGGCTGTCCGTACTTTCCGGGAGGACAGTAGAACTGCCTGGTACCATTGGGTCCCTGGGAGAGGGGGGCCATGGGCTGTCCGTACTTTCCGGGAGGACAGTAGAACTGCCTGGTACCATTGGGTCCCTGGGAGAGGGGGGCCATGGGCTGTCCGTACTTTCCGGGAGGACAGTAGAACTGCCTGGTACTATTGGGTCCCTGGGAGAGGGGGGCCGTGGGCTGTCTGTACTTTCCGGGAGGACAGTAGTACTGCTTGGTACCATTGGGGCCCTGGGAGAGGAAGGGCCGTGGGCTGTCCGTACTTTCTGGGAGGACAGTAGAACTGCTTGGTACTACTGGGGCCCTGGGAGAGGGGGGCTGTGGGCTGTCCGTACTTTCCGGGAGGACAGTAGAACTGCCTGGTACTATTGGGGCCCTGGGAGAGGAAGGGCTGTGGGCTGTCCATACTTTCCAGGAGAAGGGAAATGAAGGCGAGCATGCTGAGTTGGAAGCCAAGTTTTCCGTAGCTAGGGGTGGAGACTTTAAAGACAAGTTGCTCTCATTTCTGCGGAGCGAGGGGAAGGAGTGGTCTGAGGTAGAAGGTCAAATGAGTCCTCCAGCGAGGGCTGAGCATTCTTGGTTAGTAGCGGTCCTTACTTCCCTGGCAAATAAATTACAAAACTCCCGGGTTCAAAGTCCCAGCTATCGCAGGCTCAGCCTTTTCTCAGGAACGAAACCCACCCCTAAAGGGGAAGAGGAGTATAAGATTTGGGTAGAGCAGACCTCTCAGTTGTTGGATAAGTGGCAATGCTCTGATGATGGACAAGACAGTGATTGGTTGAAAGTTTGAAGACGGCCGGCTGTTGACGTAGTGAGATCCGTAAAGACACAGAACCCCTTTGCTACCTCTGTGGCCTATATGCAAGTGCTAGAAAAGATGTTTGGCGAGGCAGGAAGCCCAACAGAGCTAATGACGGATGACAAATTATTTCAAAGTCATGAGGACATGACCATTTTGGTGGGGGAGAGTGTAATTCCCTGGCTCATATTTTTACTGCTATGCTGTATTTATTTTATTTTGGCAGTTCTGTAAGAGCAGTCTGTTCTCTTTTCATGCTTGTTTGGGTTACTGTTGAAGACAAGAGAGAGGAGAAATGTGTGCCATGCAATTAGGATGGTCAGATTAAGGGAAGGTTCCTTTGGTGAGGGACACTAAGGTTTGGCTTGGGGCTTTTGTTTGAGAGGAGATGAAGAGAGAAGAAGCTGGGGAGAACCAGTCATAGGATACGATCTGGTGGGAGACCCGTTTGTTCGAGATGGATTGCGAGGGATGTTCAGAAGGTGGTGTGTGCTTTCACGTTGACCGAGGGCCCAACACGTGAGAGACAGAGAAGTTCAAGATGAGCTCCAACTTGTGCACATTTGATTGTTTAATTAGAATGGGCCCTTTTCTTTTTGCTATACTTTACTAACCCTTTAGTTAAGAAAGATTCATAAATATAATTCCTTTAATTATATGCAGTGTACCATTTGTTATTTTGTGGTATTAATTTGTAACAGGGTAGCAAATGATACAGCATCCACACAAACTGGGGTTTGGGGTGGGATCGAGCACACCTCAATCTCACAAGTCTGGTGGGGCTGGAGGTTGTCTCAGATATCCCACCTCTCCTGGAAGTTCTGGGAGTCTCCCGCATATTGATAGTGGCTCCCTAATGCTCGCAAATTATATACAATATCCCGGAAATCGATTTTTTTGAGAGCGAGTGGGCGAGCGAGAGAGCGTGAGCACGAGAGCGAGAGCGAGAGCGAGAGAGAGAGAGAGAGAGAGAGAGAGAGAGAGAGAGAGTGAGCAAGAGCGAGAGAGAGCATGCCATGGCAGAGCGTTCCAAAAAAAGAAAATAGAAAACGTACATCACCCCAGACTACACTAAAGTGTACTCCTGCCTAATAGGGGTCAAAAATAATGACAGTTTTGTTCGCTGCATTGTTTATAACAGTGACTTTTCTATTGCCCATGGTGGGTTAAGACTGTAAAAGACATGTTGAGGTGAGTTTAACAGGTGTCATTCATTCATTAGCGTAGCTAACGTTATTTAAACTAGCTGGCTAGCTGTTAAGGAGCTACTCTATTGCAGATATCCCACTTCTCCCGGAAGTTCCCGGAGTCTCCCACAAATTGATGGTGCTACCTCCCTGAAATGGAGTTTTGCAGGGTGGGATGTCGGTTGTCTCCCCTAGACTTATACAGCCAAGGAAACCAGGGTGTTTCACACATAATGGGAGGGAGTTGCCATGTCAAACTATAAGTCTCTCACTGCAGAATAAACAACCACTATAAGTATCTGCATACAAAATAGTTATGTCTTGGCTTGAAAGTGTTGACTGTTTATTCCCCCCCCCCCCCCCATAGATGCTGCCTGAACTGTTGAGTTCCTCCAGCGTTTTGTGTGTTGTTCTGGATTTCCAGCATCCAGTGACTTTAGTGTTTCTGGTCATACGTCTTGTCATTTTACAGTTAATGGTGATCTCTAGTATGTTAGTTTTGGAAGAATAAGAAACAATGATGTTATTCAATATAAGAGACAAATAGTTTGACTGTTTGTAAGGTGCAGCATGCATGCATAAATAGTTCATTTGTATGACCCTCTATTCAATTAGTGAGGTCCTTGTGAATTGACCATGTCCTTACATCAAATCCAAGTACATGGTCCTGTATCTTGTTCTTCTCTTCCTATTTTTCTACCTTCTCCTCCTGCTTCCATTTTTCTACCTTCTCCTCCTGCTCCTATTTTTCTATCTCCTCCTCCTGCTCGGGTGTCTAAGGTCAATGACTGCATACATACAGTAATTGAAGAGAACAACATGGGGCAATCTCAACATTGAGCAAAGGTCAAAACAAAATTTCTGAGCAACTCACAATGATTCTGTGATTAATAAAGAGCTCATCAAATTGTTCAAGACTATGACGTGTTTGGTGCAATGGTCAGAATTGCAGTGCGTTGGTGGGTTGGCATTTTGCCAGGTTTTCAGGCACTTTTCCAAGACAAGGTTCATATATTGCCAATTTACCAGTAATTAAAATCAGGTTTATTAGCACTGACTTATATAATGTGATTTTTTTTTTGTTTTGCAGCTGTTGGACTATGCAAAGAGATAAAAATTACGAAATAAATAAATAGTACAATAAGAAGGAATTATGAGGTCGTGCTCATATTATAAGACCATAATAGCAGAATCAGGATATTTGAGTCTGCTCCACCATTCAATCATGGCTGATTTATAATCCCTCTCAACCCCATTTTCTGCCTTCCCCTTATAACCTTGACACCCTCACTAATCAAGAACATATCAATGACCACTTTAAATATACCCAATGATCTGGTTCAACAGCCATCTCTGGCAATGAGCTCCACAGATTCACCACTCTCTGGCTAAAGAAATTCCTTATGAGTTCATGGATTGCTCTAAAATTTGACGGTGGAGAAGGAGAAGCTGTTCCTAAATTGTTGAGTGTGATTCTTCAGGCTCCTGTACCTTTCCCTGATGATTGCATGATAATTAATAACACCAACAGTTGACTCTACACACTTTTGGCATGTGCATGAAACTCATATGGAATATGCAATTCAGATTGATATAGCACAACATGCATTTGAATGTTGCAATTCTATTTTCAACAATTTACTTCTCCTTATACACCAGTTCTTTCAGTTTCACTCTGACAGATTTCATTCCATTCTTTTCCCATCTCCTTTCTATCATTTTATGTCTTTTCTACTACATTCTTGTTCACATTTTCCCTTTTCTTCTCTTCATCTTATGCTGATTCTCACTCATTTCTACTCTCAGTCTTTTTTTTCGAGTTACTCTATCATTTCTGCTCCCTGTTTCTGTACATTCATCAACCATCTTTTTTAACCAATCAGGTGCATTAAGTGTTACAGGGCACAGGTAATAACTCCACTACTTTATAAAAGCACGGTAAGAAATTAAAGATTTCAGTCTCTAGAGGAAATAGAAGTGATAAAGTAAGGGAAGTAAGCAATAGTTTTAATTCTTTTTCAGTTGATACCAAGGCAAAAATGGTGACTTTTTAACTAAAACGCAGAAAGCTGTTTTCCATTACCTTGTTTATCCAGTGTAAATAAATTGGTGCACCCAATGCACAGTGACACAGTGCAAGTATCTGAAACAATAGTACAGAAATAATTACTCAGAACTCAGCCTGTATCATGTTGAACCAATGTCATTGCTACAGTTAACAAGTCCCCAGTTAAAAACACCAATGAAGGATTATGGCAGCCATGGATGCATAATTTTTACAATTGGTTTCATCTTTCTTTCTTTTTAAATCTTTTTATTGAATAAGTATACAAAAAGGTAAGCCATATAGGCACGAATACACTGTTAGAATATAATAAAATTACAGGAGATAGTAATACAAAAAAAATGATACAAACAATGTAATTTAAACATAATATACTAAGGTAACATAATAGTATACTAATTTTTATATATATATACCAATAGAGAAAAGGAAAAAACCTCCCCCCAAAAAAACCACCGTGCAACTAACTAAAAGCAAAGCAAAGCAATGGGCTAACTTGAAACCAAACAGAGTTAAAAAACTTAAAATCACGTCCTCAATCCCGACCTCCATTAAAAACAGTAAAAAAAACAAGAAGGGTATATAAATATGGAGCAAAAAAAAGAGGAGAAAAAAAATTACATTAAATGAAAATATTGAATAAAAGATCTCCAGGTCTGTTCAAATTTAAGTGAAGAATCATAAAGATTGCTTCTAATTTTCTCCAAATTCAAGCATAATATCGTCTGAGAAAACCAAAAAAAGGTAGTTGGAGCATTAAGCTCTTTCCAATGTTGTAAGATACATCTTTTCGCCATTAAAGTAAGAAATGCAATCATTCTACGGGCTGAAGGAGAAAGATTACTGGAAATTTTAGGTAGTCCAAAGATAGCAGTAATAGGGTGAGGAGAGATATCTATATTCAATACCTTGGAGATAATATTAAAAATGTCTCTCCAAAAAGTTTCCAGAGTAGGACAAGGCCAAAACATATGAGTTAAAGAGGCTATCTGCCCCGGACATCTATCACAAAAAGGATTAATATGAGAATAAAAGCGAGCTAATTTATCTTTGGACATATGTGCTCTATGAACAACTTTAAATTGAATTAGGGAATGTTTAGCACAAATAGAGGAAGTATTGACTAATTGTAAAATCTGCCCCCAGTCATCCACAGGAATAATAGACCCCAATTCCTGTTCCCAATCTACCCTAATCTTATCAAATGGAGCTTTCCTAAGTTTCATAATAATATTATAAATCATAGCCGATGCACCTTTCTGACATGGATTAAGGTTAATTATAGTATCTAAAATGTATGTAGGAGGAAGCATCGGAAAAGAAGGAAGTATAGTACTTAGGAAATTTCTAACTTGTAGATATCTAAAAAAAATGTATTCTTGATAAATTATATTTATTAGATAATTGTTCAAAAGACATAAGGGAACCATCTAAAAATAAATCCAAAAACCGTGAAATACCCTTAATCTTCCAAATTTGAAAAGCACGATCCGTAAAAGAGGGAGGAAAAAATATGTTACCTAAAATAGGAATCGCTAGCCCAAATTGGTTAAGATCAAAAAATTTTCTGAATTGAAACCAAATACGTAAGGTATATTTAACTATCGGGTTAGATACCTGTTTGAGGCGTTTCAAATCAAAAGGAAGAGAGGAACCTAAAATAGAGCCAAGTGTATAGCCCTGAACAGATTGTAATTCCAATGCTACCCATTTAGGAATGGATAGTATATCCTGGTCAAGTAACCAAAATTTCATATGTCGAATATTAATTGCCCAATAATAAAATCTAAAGTTGGGTAATGCTAAACCTCCATCTCTCTTAGCTTTCTGTAAATGTATTTTACCCAGTCTCGGGTTTTTATTTTGCCAAATAAATGAAGAAATTTTTGAGTCAACTTTATCAAAAAAAGATTTTGGAACAAAGATTGGTAATGCCTGAAATATATATAAAAATTTTGGCAAAAAAACATCTTAACTGCATTAATACGACCAATCAAAGTTAAATATAAAGGAAACCATTTAGATGAAAGTTGAGTAATATGGTCAATTAAGGGTAAAAAGTTAATCTTAAATAAATCTTTGTATTTACAAATAATTTTAATCCCAAGATATGAAAAATAATTATTAATCAATTTAAATGGAAAGTTATGATATAAGGGAAGTTGTTCATTAATCAGGAAAAGTTCACTCTTACTAAGATTTAATTTATACCCTGAAAAGAGACTAAATTGTGCTAATAACTCTAAAACAGCAGGGATGGATTTTTGAGGATTAGAAATATATAAAAGTAAGTCATCAGCATAGAGTGATATTTTATGGGACTTTAAGCCCCGAGTTATCCCAGTAATATTTGGAGATTCTCGAATGGCAATTGCAAGAGGTTCTAATGCAATATCAAATAATAAAGGACTAAGAGGACAACCTTGTCGAGTACCTTGAAAAAGAGGGAAAAAAGGTGAGCTTAGAGAGTTAGTACGGACCGAGGCCACAGGAGAATGATATAACAGTTTGATCCAGGATATAAATTTCGAGCTAAAATTAAACATTTCAAGCACCTTAAATAAGTAAGGCCATTCTACTCTATCAAAAGCTTTCTCAGCATCTAAAGAGATAACATACTCAGGAACATTTTGTGAGGGGGTATAAACAATATTTAACAGTGTGTGAACGTTATAAAAAGAGTAACGACCTTTAATAAAGCCCGTTTGGTCTTCCGAAATAATAAAAGGAAGTACTTTTTCTAATCTGTTTGCTAATAATTTAGAAAAAACTTTAGAATCAACATTTAATAAAGATATTGGTCTATAAGATGCACATTGAGCAGTCTCTTTAATATTAGAGAGACTGACGCTCTATTGAAAGATTCGGGAAGTTTACCAAGTTTTAATGAAGCCTCGAAAACCCTACAGAACCAAGGGATTAATGAAGGTGCAAAACATTTATAAAATTCTACGGTAAACCCATCAGGGCCAGGAGCTTTCCCCAAATTCATAGAGGAAATATTCTTAATCTCATCAGTGGTAATGGGAGTATCTAACATAGAAGACATATCCTGTGAAATCTCAGGGAAGTCTAGATTATCTAAAAAATCATTCATATATTTAGAGTCTCGAGGAGACTCTGATTGATATAAGGAAGAATAAAAATCACAGAAGGTTTGATTAATCCCCGCATGATCAAGTATCAGTCGGTCATTTTGATTATAAATCTGATTAATTTGAGATTTAGCATAATTAGACTTCAATTGGTTAGCCAGCAGTTTGCCAATTTTGTCACTGTGTACATAAAATTCACTTCTTGTTTTCTTTAATTGGTTTACAATCGAGGACGAAAGTAATAAACTGTGTTCCATTTGAAGTTCAGTTCTTTGTTTATATAACTCCTCAGAGGGAGCTGTAACATATTTCTTATCAATTTCCTTAATCTTGTCCACAATTACCAACTCCTCCTGCTTCAGCTTCTTCCTCAAAGCAGCAGAATACGAGATAATCTGACCACGAATATAAGCTTTAAAAGTATCCCAAAGAATGTTCACAGAAATATCCTCTGTATAGTTGATTGTAAAAAAAAATCAATCTGTTCATTCATAAAGTTAACAAAGTCCGAGTCCTGAAGCAACAGCGAATTAAAACACCATTGTCTTTTATTTTGTCTATTGGCCTGAATTTTAATAGAAAGCTTAAGTGGAGCATGATCGGAAATGGTTATAGAGTCATAATCACATTTAATCACTGAAGAAATAAGACGAGAGTCAATAAAGAAATAATCAATTCTTGAATAGGAATGGTGAACATGTGAAAAAAAAGAAAAATCTTTTTCCTGAGGATGCAAAAAACGCCAAATGTCCGTCGACCCAGAATCAGAGAGGAATGAATTAATCAAAGTTGCAGATTTATTAGGTAAGGTCCGTAGAGGAGCTGAACGGTCCAAAGCTGGAGATAAACAGGTATTAAGATCTCCGCCCCAGATCAATGAAAACTCATTCAAATTCGGGAACTGATTGAATAATGATTTATAAAATTCCGGACAGTCCATATTAGGAGCATAAACATTAACCAAAACTACCTTTTTATTAAATAGTGGACCACTAACCAGTAGAAATCTACCATTTGGATCAGAAATAATATCATGTTGTATAAAAGTAACTGAGGAGTCTATAAAAATAGAGACGCCTCGAATCTTAACATTGGAGTTCGAATGAAACAGTTGTTCCTTCCAGAATTTAAAAAAACGTAGTCTGTCCCCCATCCGCACATGGGTCTCTTGTAAAAATAAAATTTGTGCTTTAAGTCTCCGGAACACTTTAAAAACTGTTTTCATTTTAATAGGATGATTAAGACCATTAGTATTCCAGGAGACAAAATTAATAATAGACTCCATAAACCCTAAAGTCAACCCGCAACAAGGAGGATTGACGATAGGCTCGACCCATGAACCCGGAAAGGGAACAGAACAAATAAGAGATACCGGGAAGGAGAACGCAACCAATACTTCAATAGTGTACATAGCCCAAGAAGAAAGAAACTAAAACGTGAAGCCCCTCCCACCACCCCCCACCCCATGACCCCAAGGCTAAATCTAACACAGACCAGCCAGAAAGAAGCAAGCACTAAAACTACCCCCATGACTTCCGGTATACGCTCCCTAAAAAAAGTGTAAATATAAAAAAGATCAGCTAGTTATAAAACAGTAAAACAATTGGTTTCAAAGTTAGTAAAATTATTGATTAAGATTCTGCAATCTTCTGATCTCTTCTTTCTACAATTCAGAAAGTTGAAATTCTGCTTTTATACCAGGGAGCCCTCAAGTAATTATTAATGTATATCATCAATATTGTACTGCCAGTTATTTCCCACCTTATACACCCCATTGCTATCCAGTTAAAAACATATTCAGAATTGATAACATGCTCCATGACCTATTTTTGTTGTCCATATATTACAAGTGATGTTTAATATGCCCTGCTAGATTGTATGAACTATTCATAAATGGAATTTCACAGGTTGGAATTAAATTGTGAATTTGAATCACTTCTTTATAGAATAATGGATGTACTGGAATGAATTATAGCCGAGAATCCAATCGAGTGGGTCTGATGGTTTATAAGTACGTACATCATGTCTGAGGCAATGAATATGTTTGAGTACAGGCTTGGTGCGTCAGTTTATTTATTTCCATCTACATTGATTATGGTACAATAAAAGCCTGACAGGTTTTAACTCTTAAAGCGCGACACGTTTATTATTGGTATTTTGTAAGTTCAATGAGTAACATGGATAAGGAAGCTGCAGTTATCAGAATGGATTTCATACTTTTTCATTTGGGAGAAGGTTTAAATTTGTATGCTGGGAGACAGGGATCTAAGCAAGGTTATTTAGAGAAAGAACAAAGAATAGGAAAGAAAAGACAATAGAATGTAAATGAAGAAGGTAAGAAATCAAGAGCAAAAGGCAAATAAGTCTACAATACAAAAGAAAAGCAAAGAGATTAAAAATTTCAAACTTAAACACATGTATATTAATGCATGAACCTTTTGTCATAAGGTAGGTGAATCAATAGCACAATTAGAGATGAAGGTCAATGTCAAGGAGATAATAACTGGGACTTTAAGGTAAGTTATTACTCCATTGCTGGTACTTCATAAAAGGTTCACGAGAATGATTCAAGATATGGGAGAATTCTCCTGTAAAAAGAAAGATTAAATAGGTTTCTATCCTAGTCATTGGAGTTCAGAAGAATGAGAGACAATCTTTCTGAAGAATATAAGAACGTTAGTTTTATAGACAGGGTAAATGTGGGTAGTGGGTAGTGGCTCCACATGTCACTACTACAGGGCATGACGACCCTGCCTTACACGAGTCCTGGGCTCAGCTGGCTCCGGCTGACAGTACCCAGTATGGGCCCCTATCCAGGGTTATGGATCCCACTGCCTTGTGGGTATCTTCGGGAGAAGAGAAGGCTAAGGAGTAAACCCTACACAAATCCGGAGTGGAGCCCCTAAGGCGGTTGGATGACGTATCACATCACCTCCCGGCAGCTCCTGCAGCCAAGCTGATGCCGAATGTACCGCTTCACATTCCTTCGAACCATATCCGCGAGGCCGAGACGGGGATCTTGATGTCTGGGCAGCCCAGGATCTCCATATTCATCACCCAGGTCTGCACCCCGAGGGGTGCATCCATTGTCTACTTAGACAGACGGAGCCATAAAATGCTTACAGCATGTTTCCCAGCAGAGTCCTCAATCAGAGGACATTGCCTCATATTAATGAGGGTGTCTTTTTAAAAGTGAGCGAAGGAAATACTCCTCTATGAGTGGGATGTAAGTCTTTAGAACTCTGCCATATTGAGCTATAGGTCCAGTTCTTGTACATATATTGTAAGTGTGTTTAATATGTGCTCTTAAATTGTATGAGCTCTTCATAAATGGAAGGTAGATTTCTTACTGATAAGGGAATCAAATGGCATGGGGAGAGAGCAGGAAAGTGTACTTAAATGACAAACAAGAGAAGATCTGCAGATGCTGGAAATCCGAGCAACAGACACAAGATGCTGGAGGAACTCAGCAGGCTAGGCTGCATCTATGGAAAAAAGTACAGTCGATGTTTCGGGCCGCAACCCTTCTGCAGGACGGGAGGAAAAAAGCTGAGGAGTAGATTTGAAAGGTAGGGGGAGGGGAGAGAGAAACTCCAGGTGATAGGTGAAGCTTGGAGGGGAAGGGGTTGAAGCAAAGAGCTAGGAAGTTGATCGGTGAAAGAGACAGAAGGCCATGGAAGAAAGAAGAAAAAGGGATGGGGGTGGGAGAGGAGCACCAGAGGGAGGCGATGGGCAGGCAAGGAGATTACATGAGAGAGGGACAAGGGGATGGGAAATGGTGAAGGGGGAGGGGGTGGGGGAGGTATTACTGGAAGTCTGAGAAATCGATGTTCATGCCATCAGTTTGGAGGCTATCGAAAAGGAACGTAAGGTGTTGTTTCTCCAACCTAAGTGTGGCCTTATCCCAACATTTTGGCCCAAAACATCGACTGTACTTTTTTCCATAGATGCTTCCTGGCTTGCTGAGTTCCTCCAGCATTTTATGTGTGTTACTTAAACGACATCTGATTAGCCATGATCCTATTTAATAGTGGAACAGGTTAGAAGGGCTGAATGGCCTTCTCCAGTCCGAGGTACAAGTAAAACTAGCTAGTGCTTTCCACACCAGTGCTGATATTGTACAACGTTTGATTCATACCTTCTTACATTTCTTTTGTGAATCTCAAAAAGTTTGTCCCTTTATTGTGAATATTTATATGCATAAGTAATTATCTTTTTTGTTTAGATGTTCTGGCCATCAAGTTGAAGAATATTACATGCAAGGAAAGGAATAACTCCCACATCATCATCTCTCCCCACCCCAGTCTGGACATCTATCAGAGGTGATGCATAAGCGGTGCCTCCCATGCTTCCCACAATCTCTTTGACCTCTTGCTATCAGGCAGAAGGTATCACAGCATAAGAACCAGAATTGTTAAGCTGGGTAACCACCTCCCTCCCACCCATCCCCCCCACAGGCTGTTAGGTTTCTTTGTCAGACCTGTACAGGCAAGCACCTTCCAGTCTCCACCCAGTTAACAGGAATCACCCACCATCACCTGCAGCTTATTCAAACCCAGCTCTCGGTCGCAGCCCTGGTTCACTTACCATACTGGTTAGCCCTGATGAGTTGCTTCCGCCCTGATGAGTTACTTTCTTGTCTGTGGTGATTAGTACCTGTTCATGGCTTATTATTTTGTAGTTTATGATTTAAGTTATTGCTCACTGCTAAATTGTCTGTGATGCTCTGTTTTGGGTCAAGACTCCTCTGCATTTCCTGAGGGGACCAGTGGCTGAGCCAGCACGGCCTTGCCTAAAGGAACTCATCCATCGACATAAGCACACAATCCAGAAGCAGCAGGAAACCATTGACCATTTGCTTGCCACACACAACTAACTTTCTGTCTCAATACAGCAACTCCCGTGCCAGTCAACCTCTTCGCTCAGAGACCCAGATTTGGTGCTTAAAAATTTTATCAGATTCCCAACCCAATGCCACAGCTTCCTGTCCCAATGCACATTGCACTTCGAGCTCCAATCATCCTTGAATTCTAGGAACTGAGCTAAGAGTCCCTTCATCTTCTCTCTCTTGACTGGGCTAGCTCTGACCTGGGCCTCCACGAACTGGGACCCCCATTTGCAATAGATATGAGGATTTCACCGCTGAAATGTACCAGGTTTTCGGCCATCTGGGAAGTGTAAAGGAGGCAAAGGATCAGAAACTTTGTATGAGTCATACTTAGTGCCAGATTACACTGAGAAATTCAGGACCTTTGCGGTAGAGTTTGATTGGAATGTGGAAGTGCTGCTGGTCCATTACCATCACAGCCCCTCGGAGCATTTGAAAGTCAAACTGTCTACAGGGAGGTGCCCATAGACCTCAAGGTCTTCATCACTCTGGCCTTCTGAATTGACCAGTGTCTTTTGGAACAATCCTTCGGATCATCAACTGGACCGTCCAGTTTCATTCCCAGAAACATTTGAGGCTGAAGGATCCTTCTCAGCAATGCCCCCAGAACCCAGGCAGTGAGGGCCTTAATACCCAAAGACAGTGACTGTCAATGGAGAAACTATCCGTGCGCCTACTACAGAGCAGTCGATCACCAATGCACCAAATACGTGCTTGGGAAATGGCTCATTAAATCATTAGAAAGAGGTGATATAGGATCGGAAGGTGCAGAATCTTTATGGGTTGAGCTAAGAAATAGCAGGGGTAAAAGGACCCTGACGGCAGTTATTTATAGGCCTCCAAACAGCTGCAGGGATGTGGACTATAAATTACGACTGGAAATAGAAAAGGCTTGTCAGAAGGGCAGTGTTATGATAATTGTGGGGGATTTTAACATGCGAGTAGATTGGGAAAATCAGGTCAGCACTGGATCTCAAGAGAGAGAATTTGTAGAATGTCTGCGAGATGGCTTTTTAGAACAGCTTGTTGTTGAGCCCACTAGGGGATCGGCTGTACTGGATTGGGTATTGTGTAATGAACCGGAGGTGATTAGAGAGATTGAGGTGAAGGAACCCTTAGGAGGCAGTGATCATAACATGATTGAGTTCACTGTGAAATTAGAAAAAGAGAAGCCGAAATCTGATGTGTTGGTATTTCAGTGGAGTAAAGGAAATTACAGTGGCATGAGAGAGGAACTGGTCAAAGTTGACTGGAAAGGGACATTGGCGGGAAAGACAGCAGAGCAGCAGTGGCTGGAGTTTATGCGAGAAATGAGGAATGTGCAAGACAGGTATATTCCAAAAAAGAAGAAATTTTCAAGTGGCAAAAGGATGCAACCGTGGTTGACAAGAGAAGTCAAAGCCAAAGTTAAAGCAAAAGAGAGGGCATACAAGGAAGCAAAAATTAGTGGGAAGAGAGAGGATTGGGAAGTTTTTAAAACCTTACAAAAGGAAACTAAGAAGGTAATTAAGAGAGAAAAGATTAACTATGAAAGGAAGCTAGCAAATAATATCGAAGAGGATACTAAAAGCTTTTTCAAGTATATAAAGAGTAAAAGACAGGTGAGAGTAGATATAGGACTGATAGAAAATGATGCTGGAGAAATTATAATGGGAGATGAGGAGATGGAAGAGGAACTGAACAAGTATTTTGCATCAGTCTTCACTGAGGAAGACAGAAGTATACCGGACACTCAAGGGTGGCAGGGAAGAGAAGTGTCACAATTACGACAGAGAAAGTACTCAGGAAGCTGAATAGGCTAAAGGTAGATAAATCTCCTGGACCAGATGGAATGCACCCTCATGTTCTGAAGGAAGTAGCTGTGGAGATTGCGGAGGCATTAGCGATGATCTTTCAAAAGTCGATAGAATCTGGCATGGTTCCTGAGGACTGGAAGATTGCAAATGTCACTCCGCTATTTAAGAAGGGGGCAAGGAAGCAAAAAGGAAATTATAGACCTGTTAGCTTGACGTCGGTGGTTGGGAAGTTGTTGGAGTCGATTGTCAAGGATGAGGTTACAGAGTACCTGGAGGCATATGACAAGATAGGCAGAACTCAGCATGGATTCCTTAAAGGAAAACCCTGCCTGACAAACCTATTACAATTTTTTGAGGAAATTACCAGTAGGCTAGACAAGGGAGATGCAGTGGATGTTATATATTTGGATTTTCAGAAGGCCTTTGACAAGGTGCCACACATGAGGCTACTTAACAAGATAAGAGCCCATGGAATTACGGGAAAGTTACATACGTGGATAGAGCATTGGCTGATTGGCAGGAAGCAGAGAGTGGGAATAAAGGGATCCTATTCTGGTTGGCTGCCGGTTACCAGTGGTTTTCCGCAGGGATCAGTGTTGGGGCCACTTCTTTTTACATTGTACATCAAGGATTTGGATTATGGAATAGATGGCTTTGTGGCTAAGTTTGCTGATGATACGAAGATAGGTGGAGGGGCCGGTAGTGCTGAGGAAACGGAGAGTCTGCAGAGAGGCTTGGATAGATTGGAAGAATGGGCAGAGAAGTGGCAAATGAAGTACAATGTTGGAAAGTGTATGGTTATGCACTTTGGCAGAAAAAATAAACGGGCAGACTATTATTTAAATGGGGAAAGAATTCAAAGTTCTGAGATGCAACGGGACTTGGGAGTCCTTGTACAGGATACCCTTAAAGTTAACTTCCAGGTTGAGTCAGTAGTGAAGAAGGCGAATGCATTGTTGGCATTCATTTCTAGAGGAATAGAGTATAGGAGCAGGGATGTGATGTTGAGGCTCTATAAGGCGCTGGTGAGACCTCACTTGGAGTACTGTGGGCAGTTTTGGTTTCCTTATTTAAGAAAGGATGTGCTGACGTTGGAGAGGGTACAGAGAAGATTCACTAGAATGATTCCGGGAATGAGAGGGTTAACATATGAGGAACGTTTGTCCACTCTTGGACTGTATTCTTTGAAGTTTAGAAGAATGCGGGGAGACCTCATAGAAACATTTCGAATGTTAAAAGGCATGGACAGAGTGGATGTGGCAAAGTTGTTTCCCATGATGGGGGAGTCTAGTACGAGAGGGCATGACTTAAGGATTGAAGGGCACCCTTTCAGAACAGAAATGCGAAGAAATTTTTTTAGTCAGAGGGTGGTGAATCTATGGAATTTGTTGCCACGGGCAGCAGTGGAGGCCAAGTCATTGGGTGTATTTAAGGCAGAGATTGATAGGTATCTGAGTAGCCAGGGCATCAAAGGTTATGGTGAGAAGGCAGGGGAGTGGGACTAAATAGGAGAAAATGAATCAGCTCATGATAAAATGGCAGAGCAGACTCGATGGGCCGAATAGCCTACTTCTGCTCCTTTGTCTTATGGTCTTATGGTCTTATGGCTCCATCCTTGTTCCAGAACCGTAGCCCAACTCACTCTCTCTGTCCTGCACAACCCGACAGCTCTATGTGCCCAGTAGGCTCTGGTGGATCTTGACGTGGCAGGCAACTTTCTGAACCACACTCTGTGTTTGCAGCTTCAACTTCCTACTGAACCCGTCTCTTGCCTATTCTGCATCTGCATCACGGCCATTGACGGATGTCCCGTGGGGTCCAGGATGGTCAAAGCGCACATACAGCCAGTGAACATCAACAATGGAGAGCACCGCGAGTCCATGTAATTCCTCCTGATCAACTCGCCCAACACACCTCCCTTCTTGAGTTACCCCTAGCTCTCAACTCATGACCCTCACTTCACCTGGTCATCCAGTTCACTGCTGAGTTGCGGACCAACCTGCCTGCAACTGCAGTTGACTTCACCCAATAAATCCACAGAGACAGAGGAAATCCTCATTTATAACACCCATTAGCCACGACAAATACTTGGTAATACCATTCAGGCTTTCGAGCAGACCAATAGACAATAGACAATAGGTGCAAGAGTGGGCCATTTGGCCCTTCGAGCCAGCACCACCATTCACTGTGATCATGACTGATCATCTACAATCAGTATCCAGTTCCTGCCCTATCCCCATAAACTTTGATTCCGCTATCTTTCAGAGCTCTATCCATCTCTTTTTTAAAAGCATCCAGAGACCTGGCCTCCACAGCCTTCTGGGGCAGAGCATTCCGTATATCCACCACTCTCTGGGTGAGAAAGTTTTTCCTCAACTCCGTTCTAAATGGCCTACCCCTAATTCTTAAACTGTGGCCTCTGGTTCTGGCCTCACCCATCAGTGGGAACATGCTTCCTGCCTCCAGCGTGTCCAATCCCTTAATAATCTTATAAGTTTCAGTAAGATCCCCTCTCAGCCTTCTAAATTCCAGAGTATACAAGCCCAGACGCTCCAATCTTTCGACATATGACAGTCCCGCCATACCGGGAATTAACCTTGTGAACCTACGCTGCACTCCCTCAATAGCAAGAATGTCCTTCCTCACATTTGGAGACCAAAACTGCACACAGTACTCCAGGTGTGGTCTCACCAGGGCCCTGTACAGCTGCAGAAGGACCTCTTTGCTCTTATATTCAGTTCCCCTTGTTATGAAGGCCAGCATGCCATTAGCTTTCTTCACTGCCTGCTGTACTTGCATGCTTGCTTTCAGTCACTGATGTACAAGAACACGTAGATCTCGTTGTGCTTCCCCTTTTCCTAACTTGACTCCATTTAGATAACAATCTGCCTTCCCGTTCTTACCACCAAAGTGGATAACCTCACATTTATCCACATTAAACTGCATCTGCCATGCATCTGCCCACTCACCCAGCCTGTCCAAGTCACCCTGCATTCTCATAACATCCTCCTCACATTTCACACTGCCACCCAGCTTTATGTCACCAGCAAATTTGCTAATGTTACTTTTAATTCCCTCATCTAAATCATTAATATATATTGTAAACAGCTGCGGTCCCAGCACTGAACCCTACGGTACCCCACTGGTCACCGCCTGCCATTTCGAAAGGGACCTGTTAATCGCTACTCTTTGTTTTCTGTCAGCCAGCCAATTTTCAATCCGTGTCAGTACTCTGCCTCCAATACCATGTGCCCTAATTTTGCCCACTAATCTCCTATGTGGGACTTTATCAAAGGCTTTCTGAAAGTCCAGGTACACAACATCCACTGGCTCACCCTAGTCTATTTTCATAGTTACATCCTCAAAAAATTCCAGAAGATTAGTCAAGCACAATTTCCCCTTCGTAAATCCATGCTGACTCAGACCAATTCTGTTACTGCTATCCAGATGTGTCACAATTTCATCTTTTATAATTGACTCCAGCATCTTTCCCACCACCGACGTCAGGCTAACCGGTCTATAATTCCCTGTTTTCTCTCTTCTTCCCTTCTTGAAGAGAGGGACAACATTAGCCACCCTCCAATCCACAGGAACTGATCCTGAATCTATAGAACATCGAAAAATGATTACCAATGTGTCCACGATTTCTAAAGCCACCTCCTTAAGTAGCCTGGGATGCAGACCATCAGGTCCCGGGGACTTATGAGCCTTCAGACCCAGCAGTCTATCTAACACCATTTCCTGCCTAATATAAATTTCCTTCAGTTCATCCATTACCCTAGGTCCTTTGGCCACTATTACATCTGAGAGATAGTTTGTGTCTTCCCTTCATTCCAAGCCTTCATTAACAAAATCCTCTGAGACATTCTGAGACATGCTACACAGATATGTGTTCATCTACCTTGATGGCACCCTCATTTCTCCAAGGACCCCCAAGAATATATCTGTCACATTTGTTCAGTCCTTCAGACAAAGTCAAAAAACAACTGTACTGAAAGTTAGAGAAATGCAGGTCCCACACTCCAATCATTTCCTTCCTGGGTTATGTCCATTCGCTCCAAGGCATAACCATGGATTCAGAGAAAGTGTGTACCATCGTTGAATGGCTCTGACTGCGCTCCCTCAAACAGCTACAGTACTTTTGGACTTCTCCAAACTCTACTGCCATTTCATCTGAAGATACAATCAAATTGCCGCTCTCCTCACTTCCCTCACTAAATCAGCTAACTCACAGATTAGCTGCTTCGCTGCCATGGATCATGCTTTTGAGGAGTTCAAGAGACAATTCACCACTACTTCCACTCCCCGCCTTAAGAACGCCTCCACCCGTTTTGTGCTTGAGATGGATACATCTGACGTGGGAGCCAGGGCCACTTTCTCCCAGTAAGGGCCAGAGGGGAAGACATACGCTTGTGCCTTCTTCTCGTACACTTTCAAATCTACACAGCACCATTATGGAGAAGGAGATAGGGATCTACTTGCCATTAAATGGGCTTTGGAGACATGGAGACATTGACTGATGGGAGGCACTGACCACCAGGTCTGGACTGACCACCAGGACCTCATAGCCATACAACAGACCCACCAATTCAACTGATGTAAGGCTTGCTGGACCTTCTTCTTTGAGCAATTGAACTTCACTAACTCCTATTGATCCAGCTCCAGGAACACTAAGGCAGTCACCCTGTCATGACAGTCTGACCCAGCTGAAATGGAGATCAATCCTCAATACATCATTATGTGCTCCTAGATCCTCTCCCTGATCGTCTGGGATCTTGAGAACCAGATTCACCAGGCCCTACAGCACGAGTTTGCTCTGGCCGAAACCCCTGATTACCAGATGTACGTGCCGATTGCTGTTCACTGTGGTACTCCAGTGGGCTCACGCCATAGTCCTCCCCAGCCATCCAGGCACATGACGGATTTTTTGTGACGCTGGTTCTTGTGCAGATGTACATCAGTTTGCCCTGTCTGTCTACAATTTGCCCAGTCAAATTCCTCCAACCAGCATCCCACTGGGCCCCTGTAGCCCCTACTGGTCCCTCAACACCCATGGTTCCACAGTGCCATGAATTTATTCACAGATCTGTCACCCTCTGATGGGGCCACAGTGACCATGACAACAGTGGACCAGTTCTCCAAGGTGGCCCACTTCTTCGCCCTCCCCATCAGCAGATGAGACTGTGGACCTGGTTGTCCAACATGTATTGTCATTTGCATCCATGGCTTCCCCAGGATATTGTGCTGGACCAGGGCCCCCAATTCGCTTCTGGTGAGCCTTCTGTCCCGCCGCTGCACCGCAGTGAGTTTTTCCTCTGGCTGTTATACGCAGAGCAATGGGCAGTCAGGAAGAGCCAACCAGCTAGTGGAGAACTTTCAGCAATAATTTGCAGCATCTAATCTTTCCACATGGAGGAAATATCTGCTCTGGACTGAGCTTTCCCCCAATTTACACACCTACTCTGCCACAGGTATGTTTCCCCTTGAAATGCTTCATGCTTCATGGTTACAAACCCCATTGCTCCCCACAGAGGTGCCAACATTGGAGGTTCCATCCACCAGAACTGTGGTTTACCATTGCCCAAATGCTTGGAAGAGGGCATGGAGGCCATACTAGCTGCCAAACATGCCTACTTCTGCCAGGCCAAGCGTTGGTGGTGCTGAAACTAACAACTATGGTTGAATGGAAATGAAGATGACCTTGAACATGAACTTGAAACAGTACCAGTGTTGAAGTGTAACACTAGTTAGATACATGGCTAAACTGGACCACTGGGATAACCACATGCTGAAAACGTGCACAAGACAAGTGCTACTCCATTCAATGTTTCCAGGCGAAATAAAGTATGGATTAAATGAGATTGAATAACCTCCAAGAATGCTCCAATTAAAACTTCCTTTACTCAACCCACAAGTCACCTCCTATTCTGAAAAGTTCAACTGTTTTACTTCCAGCATCAACTTTACTTCAGCTCTCTAAATGACTCTGACAAATCTGTGCAAAACAAAAAATGTTGTTATGTTCATTCACCCTACTTGTAATGAAATTACCGAATATCTTTTTAGATCAGAACAAACACCCAATATTTGTGTATCGATATGGGACAAATTTGAATAGGCTTTAACACCCGTATCTAGCTTATAGCACCAGAATGTCTATTAAATTAATTTCACGTGCCAATAGCTTACAAAAGCAAAACTGTAATTCACCAGTAAACTTACCACGAGCAGAAAGAAATAGCTAAAGATGGTCGCTGCCAATACCAGAAGAATTACTGACCAATCTAACCATCGATGTATTTTTCCAAATAAATACCTATAAAGTAATAGCAAACATTATTTCTTGACTGGCCATATTTCATACATGATATGCATATTATACCTACCAACTGGCAAAAGTGACTGCAATTTATTTAGCGTAAGGACCAAAAGCAATGGAGAGGTTCTGTTACATTAATGTTTGTAGAAGACTGCCTTTGACAGTTGCAGAGTTTCTAAATTAATTGGATAAGGTTGCAATTGGTAAATCACAAAGTCAGAAAACTGCCCACTGTTGTTGCTGAACTTTCTAGCTTCAGTGGACTGGATAGGGACAGTTTGTGGACAGTGTTTTGTGTAGTTACCTGATGTGAAATTCCACACACAAAGAAGATAAAAAAAAAGTTACATCCATGATGCAACTGAAGCTGAATTTCATATCGTTAGATCAGGGGGATCTCAAGGTAACAGTTTAAATAGAAATGTTCGAAGTAACATGAGGGAGATCTGTTTAAAAGAAATGCCAGAACCAAACATACATATGGATTTACATAAGTCAGTGACTCATAAACTGCATAGGGAAAGTTCAAAATGTTATCTCACTGAGTGACAGTTAGTTGTTACTGAAAACACGCAATTGTACTTCGCAGAGACTAGTTGAGAATATGTTAATTGGTCAGATTGTGTTTGATCTGCCTTTCTAGCCATCCTCTCCTGTACTGCTCCTCCTCACTTTACACGTGCTTTTCTCACAGCTGCACATACTTTCTGCAGGTCCGCTACACGTCATCCTTGACTTCAGGATACCGCAACCAAACCACAAGCAAGGGTGGGACGTACAATAAGTAGCAGGATGCCTTATGGATTATTTGATGATTTACTGCACTAACAAACTTTTGAACAATTTTAAATTAATCCTGGTTATCATTTTTTAAATCAGTTAATATAGATTTAATTAATTATATAGAAGATTAAAACATAAGTTTCAAAAAAAGTCATTATTTAAAAAAAAATAAATAAAATTCTGAAATTGTAGATGATAGTTACAAATAAAGATAAATTAAAATAATCGGCAACATAAAGTGAGAAGGGGGAAGGAGGAGAAATTCCTGGAGGTTAGAGAAATTGATGGTCATGCCATTCGGCTGGAAGCTAACCAGACGGAATATGAGGTGTTGCTCTTCCAACTTGCACATCCTGCCCATGGAATGCATGAGTTTTCTCTGGGTGCTCCGGTTTCATCCCACAGTTCCAGGATGTACCAGTTAGCAAGTTAATTGGTCATTATAAATTGTCCCATGAATAGCCTACAGATAAATTGGGGGTTGCTGGGTGGTGCAAATTGAAGGGCCGAAGGTTCTGCACTGTATCTCTAAATAAGTAAATAAAAACTTGAGTGTGGCTGCATCGTGGCAGTAGAGGAGGCCCTGGACCAACATGAATGGGAAGTCGATTGAAATGGATGGTCACCGGGTAATTCCGCCTTTTGTGACTGACAAAGCAAAGGTGCTTGATGAAGTGGTCTCCCAATCTGCATCAGGTCTCACAGATGAAGAGAAGGGCACACTGAGATACAACACATGACCCCAACAGACTCAGTGGTGAAGTGAAACCACACCTGGAAGGACAGTTTGGCATCCTGAATGGTGACGAGGGAGGAGGTGTAGGGGAAGATGTAGCACATTTCACATTTGCACGGATGAGTGCCTGGAGGGAGATCAGTGGGGAGGGATAAGTGAACGAGGGAGTCACATAAAGAGTGATAGCTACAGAAAGCCAATAGTGGGGTGGAGGGAATGGCGTGTTTAGTGTTAGGATCTTATTGTAGATACTGAAGCTACAAAGAATAACTTGCTCCAGCTGAGGCTCATGTGGTGTAGATAAGGACAATATGAACCTGGTCCTTGTTATATGAGTGAGAAGATAGGATGAGGGTAGATGTATGGGAAATGGAGGAGATGCTGGTGAGGGCAGAAGCAATGGTAGAAAGTGGAAGAAAGCCCTATTTTTTGTCAAAGGAGGAGATCTTAGTTATTCTAGAATGGAAGCCTCATCCTGAGAACAGTGGAGGAACTGAGAAAAGGGACTAGCATTTTTACAAGTGGCAGGGTGGGAAGAGCTATAGTCAAGATAGTTGTGAGAATCAGTAGGTAGTCTGAGAGTAGTAGATAGATGTTTCCAGAGATGGAAGCAGAGAGATTGAGAAAGGGGAGAGAGGAGTCTGAAATGAACCAAGTAAATTTAAAGGCAGGGTGGAAGTATGAAGCAAAGTTGATGAAACTGATGAGCTCAGCTTGGGTGCAGGAATAACACCAATGCAGCCATCATTGTAGCACAGTAAGAATTGGGGAATGTTACCATGTAGGCTTGGAACAGGGGCTATTTCACATCACTGATGAAAAGGCAGGCATAGCTGAAGCCTATGCAGCTGCCCCTGACAACTGCTTGGGTTTGGAGAAAGTGGAATGAGCAAAATAAATTTTTGAGGGTGAGAACCAGTTCTGCCAGATGGAGAAGGGTAGTGTGGAGAAGAACTGGTTAGATGTGTTGCCCCGAAAGAAGTGGAGAACTTTAAGGTCTTCCTAAATGGGGATAGAAGTGTATAGGATCTGGATGCCCATAGCAAAAATAAGGCAATCAGGGCTAGGAAACTTAGTGACAGAACTGACCAAGAGCATTTGAAATGTCACAGATATATGTGGAAAGGGACTGAACCAAAAGGTAAAAATGGAGTTGAGTTATATGGAAATGAGTTCAGTGTTGCAGGAGCAGGCCGAAACAATGGGCATACCATAACAGTCAGGTTTGTGGATTTTGGGTAGGAAGTAGAAATGAGCAATGTGGAGTAAGGGAATAATGAGGTTGGTGGCAGTGGATAGGGGATTGTTTGAATTGATGAGGTTGGAGCCAATGGCCTGGTGTTCTTTGTTGGTGTCCCGTTCAAAAGGTAAGTAAGAGAAAATGTCTGAGAGTTGCTCCCTTGTTTCAACAAGGGAGTGGTCAGTCTACCAGACTATAACAGCACCCCCTGTTGTTTGTGGGTTTGACTGGGAGAGAGTGGAAGGCAGCACATTCAAAAGTGGTGAGGTTCAAATAGGAGAATAAACCTTAGTATGTATTTGTACTGAAACAAAAGAATTTTCAAGATAGAATGGCTGTATTCTATATATTACTGGACACTGCCTGTTCTCAGCTAATGAAAGGGTTCCATTTTTTACACACATCCATAAATCAACCTTGTCTATAAGTCAGAAATATACAAAAATCACTTGATATGATAACCATATCTCCACGTGTTGTAATGAATGGTATCAGAAGCACATAATTATAATAAGAAGGACCAATTACTAAAAGAGGAGAGAGAAGGAAAACCAGTCCTTCAGTTCCTAAGATCGAACATGTGTCTATATGTCAGACATTTGAATTTAATATCATGGCACCTTATTCATAATCTGGGGATGGTCTGCTTTGGGAAATAGAAGTTGATGTTCTTACCCATTCGTTCCTTTAAGATAACAAGGAATATAGATTAATAGGCAGGGGATCCTGGAATATATGAGGAGAGTAATTTCTATGCATAGCGGGATTGGGATCAGTTTCTACATATGAATGGGAGAAACAGAGTCTTCAGGGCTTTCAAAGTGAAATTGGAAAGGCTTGATAGCAAAGAGCATGGCTACAGGGAAATGAGATTGACAGGCTTTCTTTAACAACAGCTGGCACTGACTCAATAGGCTTTAATTGAGCTGACACAGGTGGCTGAATGGCCTAATTCTGCTCTTGCGTCTTATGGTAAAAACATCTTTCTTCGGCACCATAATAATTCTATGTTTCTACTGGCTTTTAGCTCTATTAATCATGATTTGAGATGTGCCGTGTTACAAACATTTTAATGAGATGGCACACGATCGTAAGCTGAAACACAGGGATAGAGATTTTGTTCGACCTCTGGTGGTCGCCATAACTACTCATGATGGTATTTAAGAATTCTTCATTGTTAGGAATGAAGACTCAGAAGGATGGTATTTGATGTTGAACAAAAGGAAAGAGTTTGAGTTAAAATCACCAGGCATGCCTCAGCCAGGCACTGATAGACATTATTTCCCCGAGGGATGCTGGAAATACTTCACACTTACTCATTTAAATTGCTGTAGTCATTAAGCATCGCCCACCAGCAGTAAAACCAGAAAATACTGATGGCAAAGCAGCAAGACAGGATAATATTCCAGGTAGACTCTATCTGCAAAGACAAACTAAAGATAGTTAGAGAAAAGGAGAAATATTTCCTTACACGTAGAAAGGCATAAGACAAGAGTCAAGATGTTCAATTGCACATGAAAACATGCATTACATTGAAAATATTGCTTAGAGGAGCAAGACACTTTGTTACAGAACTGTTGATTTTCCTGCAATGCTTCAATCATCATGTTTTCCCCATTAATGCACATTATTCTCAACTAATTTCCCACAGCTGCTGAAACAAACCTATATTAATTCCAATCGTATCTGCACCTCTTAAATGGGTGAAGACTGAATCCAACCATTAAGAGGAAGTCAGTGTAATTTGTGAATAGGTGTATAAGTTGATGAGAGCCATTGATCATGTGGATAGGCAGAGGCTTTTTCTCAGTGCTGAAATGGCTAATTGAGGGAGCATAGTTTTTAAGTAGGTACAATGGGGATATCAGAGGTATGTTTTTCACATAGAGAGTGGTGGGTGTGTGGAATGCACTGCTGGTGATGGTGGTAGAGGCGGATACAATAGGGCCTTTTGTAAAGGGACTCTTAGATAGGTACATGGAGCTTAGAAAAATAGAGGATTATATGGTAGGGAAATTCTAGGCAGTTTCTAGAGTAGATTACATAGTCGGCACAACATTGTGGGCCAAAGGGCCTGTAACGTGCTGTAGATATCTATGTTCTATGTTCTATGCATGGAGCTATTTTTCAGCATTTACAAAATCGCTAATTAAACCCCATGTATCAAGATACTAGTGAGAAAAACTCAGGCCCAAATCCATTGTCATACGCATATCTTTTAAAACTCATAAACCAGATAAAACTGTTAATGGATAACTGTAGAGTTTTTTACATGTCTCAAAGCAGAGCAATGTCTGTCTGATTACTCCTATGCAACATTTCCTAGAGCAGTCTTAAAGGAATCTTGGGGGAAAATTTGGTTTACCTGTGAGAAGGATTCCAACCTCAATGGTAGTACATGAAAAAATGCAAAACATTTGAAAAACAAAGTGAAAAATAACAAACAATACATTGACTCCCAGCATGTTACAACTCTCTGCAGCACAATAGTAGATATTTTCTTTTACATTCTCCTATTTTATTTGGCAGTATCTTTCTTTGTCTGTTGGCCATATTCTTAATTCTAGAGATCACAACGTTTTTAGTTAGAGGTTAAATTCTATTAGTTCTTTCATGACTGTGTGTAGGATTTACATTGTGATCTGATATCTGAATTTTCCAAGTAAATGCCAATCTCGCTGCATAAATTCCTGTTTTCTGCTTAGTGGATGCCCATGCCTTGTGTGATTATTCTCTGCTGTAAGGCTCCTCGTAGCAATTCTAGAGGTAGGATCTCCCATCTTCACTTACTAGAAGATGCACCGATCAGCAGAAGATTGTGCCTAACACCTTTTCCAGGTAAGAGCCACTTCTCAGTCAGTTGAAAATTTGGTCAAGTTTTTATGCAAAATACATTCCCAGGAATGTATTAATTCAGAGAGTAGAGAAGCTTGTAGAAAAAATTGTTTCATCAGAAGGCCAGTGTTGAATTTCTTGAACACGTCCAAGATAGAGTTCTGCACCAGTATGTTCGACAGACAACAAGAAAGCAGGTCATTCTATTCATAGAGAAACAGTTCCTTCAGCCCGCCATGACCAGGACAACTTTGATGCCCATTTGCACGATTCCAATTTGCCTGCATTATGTCGGTATCTTTCCATGCCTTGTCTGTTCACGTGCCAGTCTAACTGTCTCTTAACTATGGTGACTGTATCTGATTCCTGCAACTCCTCTGGCCACAAGTTCTACATATCAGTCACTCTCTGTGTGAAAGCAATACTTCCCTCTAAATCCCCTTTGAAATTCCTTCCTTTCATCTTGAACCTATTGTATACTCTCTTTATTTTGATAATGCTAACATGGGAAAAATATGACTATCTACCCTATTTGTGCCTCTTATAATTTTATATATCTGTATCAGATCACCCATCAGCCTTCTTCACACCAGAGAAAACAAGCCTAGGCTATCTAATCTCTTCCTATAACTAAAGTTCTCCAATCCTGGTAATATTCTGGTAAAACTCCTCAACACTCTCTCGAGTACAACCACATCTTTTCTAAAATGTGGTGACTAGGGCAGCACACAATACGTCAAGTGTTGTTGATCTAGTGTTTTGTAAAGTTTCAGCATAACATTCCAACTTTGCCACATGCCTTCTTTACCACACTCCACTATGTACCTGTATTGCCACTTGCAGTCAATTAAAGACTCAAAATCCAAGATTGCTCTGTTCAATGTTCCTTGGTGCTCTTTCATTTACTGTCCAACATCATTTGTCCTATCAAAGTCAATCACTTTGTACTTGTTAAGTTCCAGATGACAAAGCTCTTCCCTACCTTCCATCTGATTTATATCCTATAATAGACTTAGACAACAATACAATTGCTGATGCCATAATTGAATTAATTGGTAGGACAGGAATGAGAGGAAAATGGTTTGTTCTTGTTTCTGTATTCTATAACAGCTCAACTAGAAACCAATTTTGGATAACATTACAACTTAGACACCAGAGACAGGAAAAAACAGCAGAGCAACAACAGTGAGTGGTGTTTGCAAACTGTCTAAATAGAAAAGCACCAGTGTCATACTGTCATACGAAGAATAATGTACAACATAAACCTTTGCATTACGAAGAATGAAACAGTAAATAAGGCCTATTATTGAACAAATGGAAGAAGGAGCTATACTTAAGTTTGCTGATGACACCATTGTCATTGGCTGAATCAAAGGTGGAAAAGGTGGTGACACATCAGCATTTTGATCAAGGCACGACTGTGCAGGCGTGCGGACAGCAGCAAGTTAGACCGGCAGGAAGAATTTAAAAGGAGGTCATTTTTTCTTCAGGGGTTTGATCGTGGCACGACTGCGCAGGTACATAGATGTCAGCAAGTCAGACCAGTGGGAAGAATTTAAAAAGAGGACAGCTTTATAGAGCGGGCATCAGAGCAGAGGGAGTCAGAGTAGGAGGGCTTTGGCTCAATGGGGCTTCGGTGATAATGGGTCAAGGCAAGGTAAGTTACTTGTGAAGAATAGAAACAAGAAGTATGTCTGTGAGGCCAGTGTTCTGGACTGGGTGTCAGACGTGGGATGGCCAGGAGAATCTCAGCCTCTCGGACGGCCACATCTGCGCCAGGTGCGTCAAGCTGCAGCTCCTTTGGGACCAGATTAGGGAACTGGAGATGCAGCTCAGTGACCTTTGTCTGATCAGGGAAAATGAGGAGGTGATAGAGAGGAGCTATAGGCAAGTAGTCACACTGGGGCCTCGGGAGACAGATCAGAGGGCAACAGTCAGGAGACGGAAGGGCAAGAGTCAGATACTAGAGAGTATCCCTGCGGCCAACCCCCTTAACAATAAGTACTCCTGTTTGATTACTGCTGGGGTGGATAACCTACCTGAAGGAAGCAACAGTGGCCGCGCCTCTGGCACAGAGTCTGGCCCTGTGGCTCAGAAGGGTAGGGAAAGGAAGAGGATGGCAGCAGTGATAGGGGACTCTATTAGGGGACAGGCCATTCTGTGGATGCAGGAAAGAAACACGGGTGGTAGTTCGCCTCCCAGGTGCCAGGGCCCAGGACATTTCTGATCACGTCCATGATATCCTAAAGTGGGAAGGTGAACTGTCAGAGGTTGTATTAAATATTGTTACCAACGATATAGGTAGGAAAAGGGAGGAGGTCCTGAAAACAGACTACAGGGAGTTAGGAAAGAAGCTGAGAAGCAGGACCTTAAAGGTAGTAATCTCGGGATTACTGCCTGTGCCACGTGACAGTGAGTATAGGAAAAGTGTGAGGCATGGCTGAGGGATTGGAGCAGGGTGCAGGGATTCAGATTTCTGGATCACTGGGACCTCTTTTGGGGCAGGCATGACCTGTACAAAAGGATGGGTTGCACTTGAATCTGAAGGGGACCAACACCCTGGCAGGGAGGTTTGCTAAGGCTCTTGGGGCAAGTTTAAACTAGAATTGCTGGGGGGTGGGAACCAAACTGAAGAGACTGAGGAAGGGGTGTTTGGCTCACAAAACAAGAAAGCTTGTAGGCCGCGTGAGAGGGAAGATAGGCAGCTGATAGAGAAGGGATATACTCAGACTTATGGTTTGAGATGTGTCTATTGTAATGCAAGGAGTATCATGAACAAACTGGATGAGCTTAGAGTGTGGATCAGTACTTGGAGCTATGATGTTGTGGCCATTACAGAGACTTGGATAGCTCGGGGGCTGGAATGGTTACTTAGAGTGCCAGGCTTTAGATGTTTCAGAAAGGACAGGGAGAGAGGCAAAAGAGGTGGGGGTGTGGCACTGTTGATCAGAGATAATGTCACGGCTGCAGAAGAGGAGGAAGTCATGGAGGGATTGTCTACTGAGTCTCTGTGGGTGGAAGTTAGGAACAGGAAGGGGTCAATAACTCTACTGGGTGTTTTTTATGGACCACCAATAGTAACAGGGACATTGAGGGGCAGATAGGGAGACAGATTCTGGAAAGATGTATATATACTATATGAGGGAGAATGAAAATCTGGCTGAGAGGTTCTCACTTAATGTCAGCCAGATGAAGGAGCTGATTACTGATTACAGGAAGAGGAAAGTGAATTTCCATGAGCCAGTTGTCAGCCAGGGATTGGAATGGAGAGGGTCAGCAACTTTAAATTCCTCAGTGTTATCATTTCAGAGCGCTAATGCCATTAAGACAGTGCCTCTATTGTCCTAGAAATTTGTGTAGATTCAACATGTCATCTGAAACTTCAACAAACGTCTATAGATGTGCAATGGAGAGTATATTGACTAGTTGCATCATAGCCTGGTAAGAAAAAGTGGTGAATACAGCTCAGTTTATCATAGGTAAAGCCCACCCAACCATTCACATGTACTAGAACGTCTGTGAACCTTGTAGAATCCTCTTTAATTCTGCAATAATATGAACTAAAATATGATTGGATCTTCATGCAAGTTCTAAAGCAAGATAAAGTGAACCCAATTAAATAAATAACACAAAAAACATTATACTTGTTTATTGAGAAAAATGATCCAATATTACATGTATTTGTTGGAAAAAGTGTGTGAATCTTTACTTTCAGTAACTGGTGTGACCCCAATATAGCAATAACTTCAACCAAACACTTCTGGTAACTGTTGATCAGTCCTGCACGTTGGCCTGGCGGAATTTTCCTTCACATTTCTCCTTACAAAACTGCTTCAGCTCTGGGATGTTGGTGGGCTTCCTTGCATGAACTGCTTGCTTCAGGTCCTTCCATAACATTTCTATAGGATTAAGGTCAGGACTTTGACTCAGCCATTCCATGACAGGAATTTTCTTTCTTTTAAACCATTCTGTAGTTGATTTACTCTTGTCATTCAGATTATTGTCTTGTTGTTTTATTCAAATTCTATTAAGCTTCAGGTGATGTGCTGCTACCCTGATATTCTCCTGTAAAATGTCTTGATACAATTTTGAATCATTGTCTCCTCAACGATTGCAAGCTATCCAGACCCTGAGGTAGGAAAGCAGCCCCAAACCATAATGCTTCTTCCACCATGCTTCACATTTGGTATGGGGTTTTTTTGTTGGTGTGCAATGCTCTTTTTCCACCTAACATTGCAATGTGCATTTCTGCAAAACATTAAAACTTTTGTCTCATCTGTCCACAGAACATTGTCCCAGAAGCATTTTAGAACATCCAGGTGTCTCTTGCAAACTTGAGACAGACAGCATTGTTTATTTGGAGAGCAGTGGTTTCCTCTGTGTGTTCTTCCATGAACACCATTCTTGTTTGTGTTTTTCTGATCATGAACACATGAACAGCGACTTTAGCAAGTTCTAGAGATTTTTGCTAGTCTTTTGCTGTTACACTTGGGTTCTTTTTCTCTTCCTTTAGCATTGCACATCGTTCTCTTGGCGTGATCTTTACAGGATGCCCACTCCTAGGGAGCAGAGCAACAGTACTGAGTTTCTTCCATTTGTAGACTACTTCTCTTACTGTGGACCGATGAATACTCAGATCTCTAGAAATGCTTTTGCAACCTTTTCCAGCTTCATGCATCCCTGCATTTCTTCTTCTAAGGTCCTCGGAATGTGCTTTGATTGAGGCATTGTGCATATAAACAGATTTTCCTTGAGAAGAGCAGGGTCTGTCAGTAATCTGACTTTGTGTGTCTTTTTTATAGGGCAGGGCACCTCTATAACCCACACCTCCAATCTCATCTCATTGATTGGAACACCCGACTCCAAATAGCTTTTGCAGAAGGCATTACCCCAGAGGTTCACATACTTTTCCCAAACAAATGCATATAATATTGGATCATTTTGCTCAATAAATAAATGAACAAGTATAATATTTTTTGTGTTATGTATTTAATTGGGTTCCCTTTATCAAGCTTTAGGACTTAAATGAAGATCTGATCACATTTTAGGTCATATTTATGCAGAAAAAGAGGAAATCCTACAGGGTTCACAGACTTTCTAGCACCACTGTATGCAATGCTGTTGCAGGAAAGTAGCATCCATCATCAAGAACTCTCACCATCCAGGTCATATTCTCTTCTCACTGTTGTCATCAGAAAGAAGGTGCAGGAGCCTCAGGACCCACACCACCAGTTTCAGGAACAGTTATCACCCGTCTACCGTCAGGCTCTTGACCCAGAAGGATAACCCCGACACTGAATTATTCCCACAACCTATGGACTCACTTTAAAGGACTCTTCACCTTGTGTTCTGGATATTTATTGCTTATTTATTATTATTATTATTATTATGTGTGTTTTTCTTTTTCTTTTTGTATTTGCTCAGTTTGCTGTTTTTTGCACATTGGTTGTTTGTCCATCTTGTGTGAGGTCTTCATTGATTCTAGAATGTATCATTGTATTTACTGTGAATGCTCACATGAAAATGAATCCAGGGTTGTCGATGGTGATACATAAGTACTTTGATAATAAATTTACTTTGCACTTAACTTTTGGCACTTGCAATGGCAAGAATTAGAAGGATGTACACTCCCTTACGGATTCATGCACAGGCTATTTCAATTTTACCTACTTCTAAACTGAAACTTATTATTAAAGTCATAGGCACCATCAGGCGTCTCATGGCCTGAGTCGACGTTTCCCCCCTCTCTCCCCTCCCTCACCATCTGCAATCTAGACAATCAATGTGTTCAGTCGGGAACTCTTTATTTTTTTCCATCTTAGTCTTCTACTCGTGAAAAGGTCTTGTGTCCCACGGTAATTATTTCCCCAGAACTCAGAATGATACCTTTTTGTTGAGATGCAATGGATTTTGTTTCCAGTGGCAACCATAAATACCAGTAACACAGATTAAACAATGTTTCCTCAGCACGTGCGGCATCTCTTTATCCTCTTTCAAATACTGTCATCAGGTATTGACTTTACTATCCTGGGGAAGAAAAATAGGAATAAATTAATTGAGATATGTTAAGAGTAAAATATTCTCTTCCATTAAACCAGAGAAGTGATTATATCCCATTCACTGTTATTGCTTTGAAAATAAAAAGACAAAAAATGATGAGAACTGGGAAACAACCTGAGCCAGAATAATTATCATCTCATTGAACTCTGAAATATCTGGTATAAGTAAATATAAGCAAATATAAATGCTGATACTCAGAATAGTACAGCTCATTACAGGCCCCTCGGCCCACAATGTTGTGCCAACCCTCAAACCCTGCCTCCCATATAACCCCCCAACTTAAAATCCTCAATATACCTGTCAAGGAGTCTCTTAAACTTCACTTGTGTATCTGCCTCCACCACTGACTCAGGCAGTGCATTCCATACACCAACCACTCTCTGAGTAAAAAACCTTCCTCTAATATCCCCCTTGAACTTCTCACCCCTTACCTTAAAGCCATGTCCTCTTGTATTGAGCAGTGGTGCCCTGGGGAAGAGGCACTGGCTATCCACTCTATCTATTCCTCTTATTATCTTGTACACCTCTATCATGTCTCCTCTCATCCTCCTTCTCTCCAAAGGATAAAGCCCTAGCTCCCATAAACTATGATCATAATGCATACTCTCTAAACCAGGCAACATCCTGGTAAATCTCCTCTGTACCCTTTCCAATGCTTCCACATCCTTCCTATAATGAGGCGACCAGAACTGGACACAGTACTCCAAGTGTGGCCTAACCAGAGTTTTATAGAGCTGCATCTTTACATCGCGACTCTTGAAATCTATCCCTCGACTTATGAAAGCTAACACCCCATAAGCTTTCTTAGTTACCCTATCTACCTGTGAGGCAACTTTCAGGGATCTGTGGACATGTACCCCCAGATCCCTCTGCTCCTCCACACTACCAAGTATCCTGCCATTTACTTTGTACTCTGCCTTGGAGTTTGTCCTTCCAAAGTGTACGACCTCACACTTCTCCGGGTTGAACTCCATCTGCCACTTCTCAGCCCACTTCTGCATCCTATCAATGTCTCTCTGCGATCTTCAACAATCCTCTACACCATCTACAACCACCACCAACCTTAGTGTCATCTGCAAACTTGCCGACCCACCCTTCTACCCCCACATCCAGGTCGTTAATAAAAATCACGAAAAGTAGAGGTCCCAGAATAGATCCTTGTGGGACACCACTAGTCACAATCCTCCAGTCTGAATGTACTCCCTCCACCACGACCCTCTGCTTTCTGCAGGCAAGCCAGTTCTGAATCCACCTGGCTAATCTTCCCTGGATCCCATGCCTTCTGACTTTCTGAATAAGCCTACCGTGTGGAACCTTGGCAAATGCCTTACTAAATCCATATAGATCACATCCTCTGCACTACCCTCATCTATATGCCTGGTCACCTCCTCTAGGAACTCTATCAGGCTTCTTAGACACGATCTGCCCTTCACAAAGCCATGCTGACTGTCCCTGATCAGACCATGATTCTCTAAATGCCCATAGATCCTATCTCTAAGAATCTTTTCCAACAGCTTTCCCACCACTGATGTAAGGCTCACTGGTCTATAATTACCCGGACTATCCCTACTACCTTTTTTGAACAAGGGGACAACATTTGCCTCCCTCCAATCCTGCAGTACCATTCCCGTGGACCACGAGGAACATAAAGATCCTAGCCAGAGGCTCAGCAATCTCTTCCCTTGCCTCGTGGAGTAGCCTGGGAAATATTCCATCAGGCCCCGGGGACTTCTCCGTCCTAATGTAATTTAACAACTCGAACACTTCCTCTCCCTTAATATCAACATACTCGAGAACATCAACCTCACTCCAATATGACTTCACCATCATCAAGTTCCCTCTCATTGGTGAATACCAAAGAGAAGTATTCATTGAGGACCTCGCTCACTTCCACAGCCTCCAGGCACATCTTCCCACCTTTATCTCTAATCGGTCCTACCTTCACTCCTGTCATCCTTTTGTTCTTCACATAATTGAAGAAAGCCTTGGGGATTTCCTTTACCTTACTTGCCAAGGCCTTCTCATGCCCCCTTCTTGCTCTTCTCAGCCCCTCCTTAAGATCCTTTCTTGCTTCCCTATATTCCTCAATAGACCCATCTGCCTCCCAATCTGCCTCCCAACCGGCTCCTCTGTATCTCTGCTGCTGCCAAGGGGCCTATAGAATACCCCCAATAGAGTAATTGCTCCCTTCCTGTTCCTGACTTCCACCCATACGGACTCAAAAGAGGATCCTGCTACATTACCCACCCTTTCTGTAGCTGTAATAGTATCCCTGACTAGTAATGCCAACCCTCCTCCCCTTTTCCTCCCCTCTCTATCCCTTTTAAAGCACTGAAATCAAGGAATATTGAGATTCCATTCCTGCCCTGGTGCCAGCCAAGTGTCTGTAATGGCCACTGCATCATAATTCCATGTATGTATCCAAGCTCTCAGTTCATCACCTTTGTTCCTGATGCTTCTTGCATTGAGGTACACACACTTCAGCCCTTCTACTTTACTGTCTTTACACCGTTTATTCTGCTTCTCTTTCCTCAAAGCCTCTCTATATGTTAGATCTGGCTTTACTCCATGCACTTCTTTCACTGCTCTATCGCTCTGGGTCCCATCCCCCTTGCAAATTAGTTTAAACCCTCCCGAACCATGCCAGCAAACCTACCTGCAAGGATATTGCTCCCCCTCGAGTTCAGGTGCAACCCATCCAATCTGTACAGTTCCCACCTTCCCCAGAAGAGACCCCAATGATCTAAAAATCTAAAACCCTGCTCCCTGCACCAACTCCTCAGCCACACATTCAACTGCCATCTCCTCCAATTCTTACCATCATTGTCACGTAGCACTGGCAGCAATCCTGAGAACGTCACCCTTGAGGTCCTGTTCTTCAGCCTTCTGCCTAGTTCCAGAAACTCACACTTCAGGACCTCATCCCTGTTCCTTCCTATGTCGTTGGTACCAACATGTATCACGACTTCTGGTTGCTTTCCCTCTCATACCAGGATGTCGTGCACCCGGTCAGAGACTTCCCGGACCCTGGCACCCGGGAGGCAACAAACCATGCGGGTGTCCTTCTCACGTCCACAAAATCTCCCGCCTACTCCCCTGACTATAGAGTCTCCAATGATGACAGCTCTCTTCTTCTCCGTCCCACCCTTCTGCACCACCGGGTCAGACTCAGTGCCGGAGGCCCTGCCACCGTGGCTCACACCTGGTTGGTCGTCCCCGCCGACAATATCCAGGACCGTAAACTTATTATTCAGGGGAATGGCTACAGTGGTGCTCTGCACTACCTGTCTGCTCACCTTTGCTTTCCCCCCTCTGACTGTCACTCAATGACCTGCTTCTGACAGCCTAGGTGTGACTACCTCCCTGTAGCTCTCATCTATGACTGCCTCATTCTCCCTTATGAGTCGAAGGTCATCCAGCTGCTGCTCCACACTCCTTACATGGTCTTCCAGATCGCCCAGCCGTATGCACTTCTGGCAGACGTGACTCTGCGGGAGAGGGGCGTTCCCCCAAGACTGCCACATCTCACATGAGAGGCACATCACCATCTCAGGAGGCATTGTAAAGACTAACTGCGAGCAAGCCTGTCCTCTGCTTCTTCTCGTCGAAGCCTCTCGAGTCAAAGCCTCAAAACTCCACTACTTTACTGGCCCACTCACTCACTGGCCGCTTTGCTTGAGCTATCCCTCTATTTATCTGTTTGAGCTTTTCAAAATGCTTGGTCACCTGACCTCGATTGCCCAATCAGCCGCTTTCTGCTGAGTCTGAGTCTGAGTCTCAGGTCAGTGAACTATATCATGAAGTAATAGTGACTCATACAATTAGTTGTGAAGAAAATAAATTAGAAATAGAAAATAAAACATGCTCATTCCTTTATTTTGCCACTTGGGAAACTATCATAATTAGCTTCCAAACTCACTGGATTACTATTGATGGGCACTTGATGGTCATCATGCACACGATGGGATGCTGGGACTATTTCTTTATTGTATGTCTCTGCGACTTTATAGCATGTCATGCAGGCACACCATACATTGAAAGGTAGCTCTGCATGTTTATTTATTTATATGAAACAGGGTTTTATTTTGTGTTACTTATATGCTACTGACTTTCATCCTGCTGAGCAGTGAGGACTTTCATACAGTTATTCATCCCATTGATTGCTTCTGTGATTTAAATACATTGGTGCAAAATTGGTGAATTGACTTGAGTTACTTTGTTTGTTGTTACAATGGCTGCACACATTGAATTGGTACTTTCAAGTAGAATTCCATAACAAGAAATGTAAATGTGTAGCATACATTTGACATTATTGTGTTTCGTATGGACCTTTGTTTACAGTTATACTGTATATGTGGAAATTGAGGAAATGAAATGATGATTAATTATCTCACTCAATTTATCCGTGCAAGGAAAAACTTCTGTGGTTTTGTAAGACAGACAAAGTAAGGTAATTCCTTTGGGGCAGCTCATTACACAATTCCTTCTTACTTTTTTGCTATCAAAGGAAATTAATTTGCACTTATCTACACAATGTTTTATTATGAACAAATCGAACTGCAGAGGCATGAATCTCCTTTTTAATTCTGCAATCCTTTACTGTGTCTATTCAGCCTATTAAGAATAGGGGACATGTCTTACATTGAAAGCTCCACCAATTTCATTCCCTCCCTTCCTCTTGTCAGGAAATGTAGAGAATGTTTGACCCAAGTGCAGAGCAGCAGAGATGATTTAGCAGAGAATGATCACTTTAATAATAAACTACAAAATAACAAGTCACGAGGGGCCACAAAACAGGAGACAACAGATACTTAACACGACAAGGCAACTAGGTAACTGAAGGTCAGGAGCAACTGGTTGAGGCTGGCTGGTTCATTTGAGAGTTCAAGGATTGTGAATGAGAGCTGGGTTTAAATAGGCTGCAGGTAATTAGTTGGAAACGAGTGGAAGGTGATTCCCATTAGCTGGCTGGAGACTGGGAGGAGCCTGCATCTGCAGGCCAGACAGAATTCACCCCCCCCCCCCACCGCCATCACCCCACCTGCCTTATTGATCTAGATAGGTCTGGTGGAACTCCTCGATGAGTGATGATGGATCCATGATGAAACTGAATGGCCCAAGATCTCCCCTGTGGGCTAGTCCCAGTTGGCCAGGTTCTGTACACCTCATCCACAATGTGGTGAATCCATCAACCGATAAACTGTGTATACTGGGCTACCTTCTACCACCCTTGGTTCTGGACATGCAGTCATAGATGGATTAAGTGGGGCATGGACAATGGGCTTCAGGCATGACACATGGAAGGTAGGTGTGATCTTGAGGGACAGTGGCAGCTGGAGAAGATAAGTGACTGGAATCTGCGTAAACTTAAAGGGAACCAATGAACTGGGGCAAGAGCTTTTGGAGTCAGTGTGCAGGGGCATGTCTCGGATTGAGAGCCAGACACAGTCCCCAGGCGGCAGTAGTCTGGCTAGGCGCCAATGTGTGTTAGCTTGGTGGCAGGAAGCCCTCTTGGCAGCTGGTATGGCCCTCCATGCCCTCCTCCAATCATTCCAGCATCTGTGAACCAGGGCCCTGGTGGACAGAACCTCTACTGTTGGCTCCTCTGCAGGGAATATGAGTTTAACTGTCATGACAGGGGTGTCTGCCTGAGTGTTCTTGGATCCGGGTTGGTAGGAGATGGAAAAGTTGAAATGTTTGAAGAAGAGGGCCCAGTGAGCCTGATGTAGTTTTAGTTGGCGGTTCTGTTGAAAGGATACAAGGTTCTGGTGGTTGGTCCAGATCAGGAAGGGCTTGGTGTTTCCCATTGCTAATGTCCCCATTCCTTCAAAGCTCATTTGAGGGTGAATCTCATACTACAGAGGCAAGAATTGTCTCCTGTACCATAGCTGTGCTGTGTAGAGTTGAGTTTGTGTGAGAAGAAGGCACAAGTGCATCTCTTCCCATCTTGAGTTTGTTGGGAGAGGATGGCCCTGGTGCTCATATCAGATATGTCCACCTCTACCACTAAAGGCCAGGAGGTGTTCAGATAGAGGAATTGGATGGACTCATGGAGTTTTCTGATACTCATGTGCAAAGGCCATGTGTACATTCTGACTATCCTAGACCCAAGGGGTGTCTGTCAATGGCTGCGATGCAGAAGGGGTGCGAGATAGGCTTGGTAGGGTGCAAGCCGGACGCACAGAATCTGGTCCAGAAAGTTGCTTGCTGCACCTGAATCCTCCAGACCCTCCCATCTGCCTGGGTTCTGGAGGCATTCCTGAGGAGGGTCCTGCAGCCTGAAATGGTTCTGGGAATGGAACTAGAGTTCTGGCTGGTAATCTGGAGGGTCATTCCATAAAACTCTTGTTAACATGGAAGACCAGAGTGATGAGACTTTTGAGCTCAATGGGCATCTTCCGGGTAGTCAGCTTGTCTTTCTGGCACTCTGGGAGCCCATGATGTTAGTGGTCCAGTAGCACTTCCGCATTCCAGCCACAGTCAGTCGCAAGGGTCCTGAATTCCACATTGTACTCCAGCACCGAACATAAGCTTTGACGCCAGTGAAGCATCTGATCTGCTGCCCCCTTCCACTTTGCTGATGGTCGAAAACCTGGCGCACCTCAGTGGTGATCTCCTCATATTTATTGAAGATGGTAGTTTATTGTCTCATTTAGTGGTGGCCCAGTAAAGAGAGAGATGATGAAGGCTCTGCCTGTAGAATACGTGGGCGGCTGCAGCTCAAAGTGCAAGGCACACTCGGACAGGAAGTTGTGGCATCGGTTTGGGTATCTGTTGATACACTGGATCACAAGAGTCCAGGGCTCTGAGGGAGGAGGTTGACTGGTGTGGAGTTGTTGTAATGAGATGAAGAGTTGGTTGAGAGTGGTGAGCAGGTAGTCAAAGGTTCCCTGCTGTTTCTGGAACGTGTGCTTGTTAAGACAGCTGACTTCCTTTAGGCAAACAAACTCTGCTGAATCAATCGCTATGTCACTCATCCTGTCAGCAAAGGTAGTGGAGGCTTGAACCAAACACAGAGGAGTGGAGATCACTCAGTGGTGAGCAATCACTTTTAATAATAAACTTTAAAATAACAGGTCACAAGGGGCCTCAAAATAAGAGAGAATAGATATTTAACACAACAAAGCAACAAGGTAACTAAAGGCTCAGAGCAATTGATTGAGGCTTGCGGGTTTGTATGAGTGAAGAAGGGTTGTGGATCAGAATTGGGTTTAAATAGGCTGCAGGTTATGTGTTGGAAGTGGCAGATGACTCCTGTTAGCTAGGTGGCGTCTGGGAGGAGCTTGCATGTGTAGACTGACACACCTCTCCCACACACATTTTGAATGGAGATACCTATGCATACATTTATACAAATGATATACAGTAATGGCAAATGGAAAAATGGTACAGTTTTTCTAGAACTGAAGCATCAATATACAAATGTTGAAATGCTGCTTGGTTACTGCCCACCACTGCTAGTGCTAGCATCATATTTTGCATGAAGTTCAAAAAAAATGTTTTTTTTTAAATCACGATCTCTCACAGTGACCTCTCATGGAACCCTACTAGAGAAACCCTGGTTTACAGATTCATTGTTGAATGAAAGCTCTGAAAGCCTCAACTATTCTCAAGAAGTTCAACACTATTTTGGACAAAACAATGCCCATTAATTCTTTTAGTTCATGTGTGTTGCATCCTTTGACTTTTGTCGACCTCATTTATTTCTGTCAGTGTAAATGTACACAATTTTATTTATCTATGTGTGTGACTGGAAGCATGTGACGGCCAAATGCAGGCTCACTGTAGGTGTGCACATCAACTCTTAAACATTAATTTGGAAAATTGAACCTATAGGCCAGAAGAAATGAACAGGGCGAATAAAGAGGCTATGAGCTGTTTACAGATGAGCAATCTGATCACCCCTTATATTAACCCAGGCAATTTAAAAATAATTTAACATTATTATTAGCTTTCAATTTTTGTTGCCTAACTTAAACTTAATATGGCTTTTTCCTTGGCTAAAGTAATATACGAGCCACTTCAATTCTATATTTGTATGTTATACAGGATACATTTTTGTCATTTGTCTGACATTATTTTACTATTTTCAATATGGCCCTATTGAAATATTTTCTACTGAATTCTCAAAGGACTTGTTCGATTGGAGGCCTGTGACCAGTGGTGTACCACAGGGATTGGTGTTGGTTCTGCTGTTGTTTGTCATCTATTCTAACAATGTGTTAGTAAGTTTGCAGATGACACTAAAATGTGTGGTGTGGTGGACATGAAGAAGGCTATCTAAGTTTACAGCAGGATCTAATTGACCAGATGTAGGTCAAGGAACAGCAGGTGGAATTTACTTATTTATTTAGAGATACCACGTGAGGCAGGCCCTTCTGCCCATCAAACAGCTCCACACCCAAGCCACCTATTTAACACTAGCCTAATATTTACAATGACCAATTTACTGTTACGTCTTTGAACTGTGGTTGGAAACCGATCACCAGGAGTTAACCCATGCATTCATGGGAGGAACTTTCAAACCTTCTTACAGAGGACGCTGGAACTACAAACTCCAATGGCCCAAGTTGTAAGGTGCAAATGCAAGGTGCTACACTTTGTGAGTTAAGCCAAGGCATGGCAGAGCTCTGAAGTGTACTGCATGACAGAGTGACCTTGGGGTACAGGTACATAGTTCCCTGCAACTGGTGATATTGGTAAACTGGGAGGTAGCATGCTAAGCTTCATTAGTCAGGCTATTGAGTACAAGAGTTGGAACATAATGTTAAAACATACATGTCATTGGAAAAGCTACACTTGGAGCAATGTGCGCAGTTCTGGTGCACTGCAGTTGTCATTAAAATGTTGCAACAAAGATTCACAAGAATGATACCAGCGCTAGCAGGCTTGCGTTACAAGGGAAGTCTCAATAGGCTGGGATATATTCCCCTCGAGTGTTGAAAGTTAATGAGTGACCTTACAGAAGCATATAAAATCATGAGAAGAGTGGATAAATTGGACGGTTACACCCTTTTCCACGAGGCAGGGGAGTCTAAAGCTAGAGGGAATAGATTTAAAGTAAGGGTAGGCAACTTATATGGAACATGCAAGGCAAACTTTTCACACAGTGGATAGTGAGTATGTGGAACGATCTGCCGGAGGAAGTGATAGAGGCTGGTACAATTACAATGCTTGAAAGGCATTTGGGCAGGTACATGGATAGAAAAGATCTAAAGGGATATGGGCAAATGGGATAGGTTTAGACAGACTTTATCCACTCTTCTCATGATTTTATATGCTTCTGTAAGATCACTCATTAACTTTCAACATGACCAAGTTGCACTGAAAGACTTGTTTTGAGTCATAGCTGTATAATGCTATAACTCAAAGACACACACTTTCCTTCCATTGTACGTCACATGTGCACAATGGTCAATTCTATTTGCTGCTCCACAACAAATGAAGCACCTCCAATACCGAGATAATATTCAGGCTTGGGCTGAGAACTGGCAAGTAGAGGACACACCATCAAATACAAGGGCATACCAACTTCAGCAATTCTGATCACCTACATTTGTTATTCACTGGCATTGCTATCTCTGATTGCTGCATTATCAACACCCTGAAGGTCTCCATCGACCAGAGACTCAGCTGGATCAGCAACATATATACGAAGGCTACAAAAACAGATCAGAAGCAGGGAATCCTGTGATGAATGACTTACCCTCTTCGTTGCAACAGATTCCCACTATTTGCAAGGCATGATGAAATATTGTTAATTGCCTAGATGGAATCTAGCTCCAACAACTCTCAAGAAGTTTAGCTGCATCCTGGACAGAATGGTCTGCTGTCTACCTGTCTACTGTCCTAAGCATCCAAAACTACATTTCTTGTCTAAGCTTTGTTGACAGCTCCTCCTAACCTGTGATCTCTACCACAAAGAATGACAAGGGAAGAAGGTGTACATGAACCCATCATTCAACAATTTGCCTACAAGCTGCACACCATTTTGAGTTGGAAATATAAGATGATTCTTCATTGTCAGTAACTCCAAATTCTGGGACTCTCTGTCCAATAGCCCTGTGGGAGTATCTTTCCCAAAAGAAGTATAATCGTTGAAGAAAGTAGCTCACCCGAGCGCTCCTTAAACTAGCGTGCAGTATCTAAATGCAGTTTCCTTAATATCTACATGACATATATCAGCTAATTCAAATGATCCAAAGGGACAAAACTATGGCTCATTGACTAATATTGTTAAGCCAAGCACTCCCTTAACCAGCTGAACCAGTGCATAAGTTAATTTTCATAACAATGTATGTGAACAATCGGTCTTCCTTATTCCCACAATAATATCATGCACCCTAAAAGCTTCTGTGGTTTACATTTGAAAAACTGTTTTGAAATCATCTAATAAGCCAACTTTGATGTGCAATACATGGAATCACAAATGTTATGCTTGATCAAGTATAAAAGTGACACTTGTGACACCAGCAAATTTGACATGGGTTGAGTTGGCAGTTCTGTTGAATGGATAGGAGATTCAGGTGGTTAGTCCAGATCAGGAAGGGCTTTCTGTTTCCCATTGCCAATGTCTCCATTCCTCCAAAGCTTATTTGAGGGTGAGTCTCTTACTGCAGAGGCAAGAATTTAATCAGGTGTGTTCAGATTGCTCCTCTGTAAACAGCTCACAGCCTCTTTATTGACCCTGTACATTTCTTCTGGCCTGTAGGTTCGATTTTCCAAATTAATGTTTAAGAGCCGATGTGCACACCTGCACTGAGCCTGCATTTGGCTGTCACATGCTTCCAGTCGCACACATAGATAAAGAAAATTGTGTACGTTTAGACTAACAGAAATAAATGAGGTCGACAAAAGTCAAAGGATGCGACACACACAACTTATGAACTAAAAGAATTAATGGACATTGTTTTGTCCAAAATGGTGTTGAACTTCTTGAGAATAGTTGAGGCTTTCAAAGTTTTCATTCAGCAATGAATTTCTAAACCAGGGTTCCACGGAACCTTAGGGTTCCAGGAGAGGTCACTGTGAGAGATTGTGATTAAAAAAAAATTAACATTGTTTTTTTGAACTTTGTGCAAAATATGGTGCTAGCACTCGCAATGGTGGGCAGTGACCATGCAGCCCCATTAGCAATCTCACTAGAGGCCTTGCAGCCCAGTAGGACAGTGCGCAGTAGGACCGTGTTTATTTGATTGAGACTATTCTCAGTTCTTGACGTGAGATATGGGAAGCCCTTGATAATCGGTGAGCATTACATTGCACGGAGGAGAGGATGGTAAGCTGATAATTGATGAGCACTATATTGCATGGATGGGAGGACAGTCAGCTGAGGAGCATGAAGTGCATTTTCCGAGCTTTGACTCTGACTCTGATGTCAGCCTCCCCCTCCCAAATGAACTCCCTCAACTTCCCGTTATGCGCCGCCAACTGACTTATGGGAGTGAACAAACTCTACTAATGTAGCAGAAAATTGTAGGGAAATACTCATTCTGAAGAAGGAATTTTTAAACCCCGTGACTCAGCCGCTGACCTGCTACTTTGTTGTTGTTGTAAACATTGCCAAAGGTGGATTGTGTACGTTAACAGTGAATTGTATTGCGAAGTTTTCATTTTTTGGTGATTTTTTTGTTTAGTTATTTACTATGCCATTCTTTTTTATATTTTGTTAACCCATGTGTTTTACAGTTATGTCTGATGGTTCAATCTTCACTGCATTTCACCGGAATAGTGCAAAAGCAGACACAAAAAAAAGTCTGTCTTAACATTGAAAGCTACTTATCAATGGGTTTTACATGGTAATCCAGGTTGTCTGATTCCATTGTGCCTGTGGCAAACAACTTATAAATGCAGCAATGGCTCCAACAAAATTGAAAAGACACTTAATGACAAATCATAGCCATAAGGCACGCAAATGTGTTGATTATTTTAAATGGCTATTGGAATCTCAAAATAAACAGAGTAAAACTTTTGTTAATAAAGTCAAATTCAGTAAAAGGATTCAGTAAACAAGTTATTTAGTAGCAGAATTTATTACCCAGAAAAGGAAACATCACACAGTTGGTGGGAATGTAATAATGCCAGCATGTAAAATTATAGTGGGTAAAATGCTAGGACAAGATGCAGTACAAGAAATTGAAAAGGTTTCACTCTTGAACAGTAAGATAAGTCAATGTATTGATGACATGTCACATGGTGTTGAAGAGGTTTTGTGTGCTAAACTGAAAAAAATAGCTTCTCTATCCAGATTGATGAGTCAACAGATTTTACCAATAAATGTCATGTTGTAGCATTTGTAAGATTTGTAAATGATGGTGAATTTCAAGAAAACCTTTTCTGTTGCAAAGAGCTGCCCAAAACAAGTGAAGGCCAAGATATATTTAATATTTTATTTTCACATCTGGAAACAAAAGATCTGTCTTGGAGGAACTGTGTCGCTTTGTCTTATGATTTTTAGTAACTTTACTGTTCAACATTGTCAATAAATTTTCATGTTGTAAATAGCATTAATTAAAATCAATTTACTACCTTCATTTAAATTAAATCCATTGAGCCCACCTTTAGAAAAATTAAATCCCATTTTGCCTTAAGCCAGTTATTTCACAGAAATTTATTATGTTTACCTCATGAGTTTTTAAAATTTACGAAGGGGAAAGAAAGAGCTTAATTTCAAGAAAGGTAAGCTAAGCTTAACTACCTATTTTTTTTTTCCAGGGAAGGTTGGCTAAAAATTCATTCTCTTCTGAAAAGAGCAGTGACAATTATGTTTGGATTATTAGATCTACAACTTACTGATTATGCTAACATCTTGTGAGCTGTAGATATAATAACTTTTACACAGGGGTTCCCTGAGACCTGAAAATTATTTCAAGGGTTCCTCCAGGGCAAAAAGTTTGAGAAAGGCTGCTCTAAACTTTACCTTGTTTTTTAGAAGTAACTTCCTTCTCAAGAAGTGAAAACAACATTTTGTTTTAGTTTCAGACGCAGTATATTATTGTTAAAATGTGGTGGAGAGTGCATCTGATTACAATACACTTACCCATTCTTTAGCATCAAAAGCTAAAGTTTTAGCTTCTAAAGTGCAGTGATGTTATTGCAATAGGCTCAGAGAGCTATTTTGTTTTAGGAAAGTGCAGCTATTTCAAATTGTGAATGGATAATTAGCAACGAAGTATGCTAATTATTTGTTTTTGATATATTACAGAAAACCAAATGATCTGCATCTATGTTCCAGAGCAACAACTTGACCACACATTGGAATACACTCATTTCAATTAATTTTATATGTTAAATACATGCTTTGAGTGTAGATTTGTTGCAGATGTTCAAAAGCTAGCTTAACAATTTTCTGGAGGTGGTTGATGCTAGTATATTCAAAATGTGAATGAAATGTTAAGCCATCTACCCATGGTTAGCTATCTTGTGAAATTCAGGCTTACTAACTTGAGTTAGAGGTTCTTTTTCCTATGAAGTTGGATTATATATGTGATTTTAAAAGCAGTAATGATCAGTTCTTGTCGGAATTTACATTGCTGCTGGGAGGTGGGAAATCGTAAATTAATAAGACAGCTTGGAAAAGAAGACATTTACTGATGGGTAAAAGATCAACATTAAAATTCTGGAAATGGACTAAATAAAGGAAAAACACACTGGATTAAAAATATTGCCTGCTTACCAATTGCTGTACATTTGTTTCTAAAAGTACTGAGACTGTTGATTTAGACTATCTAGGTTACCAGAAGCTGTGTGGCAGGATTGAACTCTGATTAGCTTTCTGTGCATGTTCTCAAGACACACCCAAAGGTCTTACTTACAAGGTTTCCAAATGGAGAAATAGTTACTATTGCCCAATTTGTGAATTTCAGGGGAAAAACAAACTGATGGAGAAATCAACAGATCAGGCAGCATCCGTGGAGAGAAACTGACAGTTTAATTTCAACCCTTCCCTCTGTTTTTCTTTTGGACATGTTGTAATCTCCAGCCTAAACACTGACCAGAAATTTTCAGAACTGTTTTGTTCATACCTTTTCACGTTTGTTTTGTTTTCCATTTCATTTCTCACAGTTTACTATTCCTTAGCTATTCACAGTTCTTTATTTAATAATCACACTATATCATTGCCTGTTACCGAGATGTCCTTTCAGTCCACTGTTGTTTCCTCATTGTGTTTGTTTTAACTACTTCAAAGTTTTTCATACACTAAGTTTTCTTTAAATTCAATATTTAACTTTGTCCAGATCACCCATTAACCATATGTTTTTACTCATCTGCTGAGAGAAGTGGATGCAAGTAGAAAGGTACAGGATACAGTATTTTACAGTATATAGATTGTGCCACACATTTGAAGCCTATTCAGTTGCATGTTTCTCAAGCAAGAAAACAAACTACGGATAAACTCAGCCAGTCAAGCAGCATCTGTAGAGGCAAAGGGATTATCAACATTTCAGAGCAAGCACGAGGAAATCTGCAAAAGCTGGATTTTCAAGCAACACACATAAAAATTGCTGGTGAACGCAGCAGGCCAGGCAGCATCTCTAGGAAGAGGTACAGTCGACGTTTCAGGCCGAGACCCTTCGTCAGGATGAAGGATCTCGGCCCAAAATGTCAACTGTATCTCCTCCTACAGATGCTACCTGGCCTGCTGCGTTCACTAGCAATTTTTATGTGTGTTTCAGAGCAAGACCTGGCATCCCTTTGCCTCCACAGTCTCGTGTCTAGATATTTCAGAATGTTTCTGTAGTTGGTTACGCAGACCCAAAGCAATTTAATATGCTCCAATGGCAATATTGCTTCATCTTGGATTCTTTTGGTTCTGCCTCACATATGACAGCTCTGCCTTAGCCCTCAGGCTTACAACTCAGAGCATAACAGTTACACCCAACCCTAGTCTTTTTAACAATATATTTGGTTTCCCTTTTACTTTTGCATTTTTATTTTTGACATCTAGCACAGGTAGTTTCATTTTCCTATAACCCATGCCCAGAAATACTGTGTAATTCTCAGTACTGTACCTAATACCTTAATATTCAATGTTTTACCTTTGGCCAGATGAGCTATTGAAGATACATAACTGCCTGATGCTTCTGAATTTAGGAGGAATAGAACTGTTTCCTGGAATCAAAATGTTCTGATTTTGGCTACACCTGCATCCTCCTGCTTGTTTTTCCTAACCATTGACCCTTACTTAAACAAAACAATTATCTCAGTCTCGAATAAATTCTGTTATTCAGCATCCACAGTTTTCTTCCTTCTCAGAGTCTTGTATATTTACTGAGATCACGTTCGTTCTTTTAAACTCCAATGAATATGATTCTAATCTGCTCATCTTTTTCTCATAGAGATATGTCTTAATCCTGGAAACTAATCTTTTGAGTAGTTTCCGAGCTGTTTCCAATGGAAGTAAATCCCTAGTTAAACAAGACGACCAAAGCTGTACAGGTACTCCAGATCCTATAAATGCCCTGTGTCGGTGTGGGCTTCTGTTTCTTGTTGACTCCATCCCCTTTGTTTAAAACCATTTTCAAACAACTTCAGCTGCTGAATGTCTGAAATACAGTGCAGAAAGCACAGTGGGTCCAGAAACAGCTGTGGAAAGATTATCATGTCATTTGTATAATTATTTGTTGTGCCTTCATGCTAATGTTCCATGCTTCATGTGCAATGATACCCTGATCTCTCTATACTGTAGCAGTCTCTTTTCCCACATAAACAATATTCCATTGTTCTCTTCTTACCAATTACCTCAATTACATTCCACCTGGCAAAATTTTACCTAAGTACTTAATCTATTTCTATTCTTTGTGGACTTTTTATATCCTTCTCACATTTTGCTATCCCTCCTATTTTTCATTCATCTGTAAATCTTGCCATAATAGATCTGTTCTTTAAAGTTACGAATCTAGCCTGTGGCTACTTAAGGTCTGAGCATCTATCCTTGTGACACTAGTTATAGCTTGCCAACCTGAAAATAGCCATTTAACTGACTGTTTTCTGTTCTTTTAACCAATCGTTTACCCATTCTAATATATTATCCTCACTGCCGTACGTCCTTATCTTCTGCACAAATTTCACGTCACATGCCGTGATAATAAACCTGATTCTGATTCACTAAACCGTTACTAAAAATTGTCCTGTTCCCCTTTATGCACCAGTTGGTATACCTTTAAAGCACTATATTGAATTGATAATAAATTTCACAGTAGGGGAATTAAGGGTTATGGAGAAAAGGCAGGTAGGTGAAGATGAGTCCATGGCCATATCAGCCATGATCTTATTGAATGGCAGAGCAGGCTCGATGGGCCAGATGGCGTACTCTTGCTCCTATTTCTTACGTATGTAAGGCCATGTTGCCTGAGCTTGACTGTATTATAATTTTTTAAATATTCTCTTCTCAAATCTTAAACTCCATTAATGTTGCTTGGACATTTGAGTATTTTCTCTTTCATTTCAGTTTTCCAGCACGTCCAGCTTTCTGCTTTTCAATCTTTAATGGAGCTAATCAGTTTATTCCCCTGTCTTTTCCCATTGCCCTTTAATTTTTTTCCTTTTAAGTACTAATATAATTTACTTTCAAACATACAAAAAAATCACTTCTTCTGCTCTTCAGATGCAGATTGCAATGTCAGAACATCTGACTCACTCTCTTACCTGCAGGAAATGTTGCAATGTGCACTGCTTGGCAATCCTCTGTCACCCTGCCAAATTTCTAATGGTGCTCATCAGCCTCTCTATCCAACACACTCTGCTCTGTGCTTGTCTCATCAAGTAGAACATCATGTTGCTGCTCCTTGCACGTACTGATGATAATAGTATTAAAGACGACACTCCCTCTTACACACACGCACTCAACTGCTTGTTTTATAGCTTATACTGTGTCTGTGCTTGAGATACATGAATTACTTCCGTGCTACAACTTCTAGTCTATACCAGATCAAATGTTACTGTGGAAGAAAAATACTAAGACCTTGTACAGATGTTAAGGGGTTAATGATTTTTAAGAGTGTGAATTTAAAAGCTATAATCACTTATCCGACTAATTTACACTGTGTGACTAAAATGTGCGCTGTAGACGCGATGTAGAAATAACTATATCTGTGCTTTGTTCTAAGAATTATCACATGTCTGTGGTTGAGCAAGCCTGATATACTTTCCTCAGAACCAACACTCAAGAAAATGGATAACCTCTCAGGGGCATATTGTGCAGCTTCGCTATTCTGCAGAATTGTAGTTTAGGTTCCTCCTTACAGCTTTGAGTGCTTCTTGTCACATACGTTTGGGGAATAACTAAGAGTTTACTCTATTGTTAAGCAGAGTTCCAAGATCTTGCTTTTAGGTGCTTGAGCTGTCCATGATATCATGTAATAAAATCCTTTAGTCTGAAACAACTCTCTGAGTCGGCCTGATCTATTCTGTCTGCTGCTCCTGAGAGTTATCCGCAATAGTTACTTACTTGACAATTTGGATAAATTACATGCATTTTTCATCTATATTCCGTAAACTGAAATTTTACTCTGTCTCTTGGAATTTCTATGGCTGACCATCTCACTCTAATCTTTAACTTATTCCTTATTTCTTTTTTTCTCTTTATTTGCCCTATGAATTAAAAAAAAGCTAACAGTCTATTGAGCCCAATATTACTGGAATGACTCTTAGAGGTTAAATTTTATTTTATTCCGGGAATAAATGATTTACAAAATAATCCCCAAAAATTGTGAGGAAATGTTTGAATTATATGGATTTTTTTGCTTAAGTATGGAGGGTGCTGTGGAGAGAAACAACAGAGGAATGCAAAATTATCAGGGGTATTGTTAGGATAGATAGGGGGAAACTTTTTGTTTTCCCATAACAAAACAGTCTTTTTCTAGTGGGCATAGATTTAGGTTAAGAGGTAAGAGATTCCAAGGGGGTCTGTGGATTTTTTTTCTACCTGAAGGATGGTTGGAAAATGGATGTCCCTATCTAAGTAGGTGGTGAAGGCAGTTACTCTCACAATACTTAAGGGATATCTGGAGTAGTTGAGCCGAGGCATAGAAAGCAATGGTCCTGTGCTGGTAAGAATGAATGGATACATCGCGGTCAGCACCGACATGGTGGGTTGAAAGGATTGCCCTTTAAAGATTAAAGCTTAGCTTTATTTGTCACATGTACATCAAAATGCACAGTGAAATGCATCAAAAATCGAATCAGCAAAGACTGTGCTGGGCACCCCGCAAGTGTCACTATACTTGCGACTCCAAGGTACCAAGCCCACAATTTTCACTAACCACAACCATACATCTTTTGGAATGTGTGAGGAAACAGAAGCACCTGGAAGAAACCCACAGAGTTATTGGGAGAACATACAAATTCCTTACAGGGAACTCCGATTAGTGAGTACTGGCGCTGTAAAGTGAAGTGCTAACTGCTACACTTCTCTGAGGTATGAGTCCACGACTCTGAATTGTAACTTTAGGAATATTTTCTTTTGCTACACAGTCACTTTGTATCAGAATTATTTGCTTCCACTTTAGCTCCGAATCTTCTAATCAGGTCGGGGTGGCATCCTAACACTCTGCTGCAGACAGTGTAGGAGGCCACCTGAATGGATGAGAGGTCAGGTAGTGTGTGGCTTGATGTCCTACTTGTACCCTTTGTAGAGAACTGTGAATTTCATAAATGATGTTGGCTCTCACTGAGAGATAGCTCCTTATGTTCAGAAATGATTTGTATTTTCCTGCGCAACACCTTTAACAGGCTAGAGGAACTCAGCAGGTCAGGCAGCATCAGTGGAAATGAATGAACAGTTGACGTTTTGGGCCAAGGCCCTTCATCAAGACCCTTCAGCATCTGCAGAATCTCTTGTGTTTCTGTATCTTCCAGTTTCTTAATTTGCCCTTTTTGTTGGGGACAGTGTCATGCTATGAGATTAAGTTCATATTAGTTCCTTTTTTTTAGTGATATCTGGTTTAAAGTCCATTCTCTTGTAAACTCTGTGAATGAGTTGGCGAAGGTCTGGAGCTGATCCTCAGAATATTTACAAATGCGATCTGTGTGATGCTGTTGAGAAGGTCCGGAGTTTAGCCTCGAAACATGTGCAAGTATGATCTGTGCGTTAATGTTCAGAGGCTGACGTTGGATTGAACGTGGAACTGGAGAACAGATGGTGTAGGTTGCACAGGTTCCCATTTATCCTACAGATTCACTATCTTCCTGCAGGAGACTGAAAATTAAAATGAAATCTGCAGGCGCTGCGTGCCCAAAATGAAAACAGAAAATGCTGAAAACACTCAGCAAGTTACTCAGCATCTGTGAAAAGTGAAGCAGAGTTCACTTTTCAGGTCGAAGCTTCATCATCAGAAATGGGAACAAGAGAAAACAATTTAGTTTTAAGTTGCAGATGATGAGTGAAGGGATAGGTAGGACGTAGGGAATACCTGTGAAAAATCCTACAGGAAGCTTGCTGGAGGTGAAATACAGCATTGTGACTGGATAGTGAATGAATTGCAGAAGTGATGACAAACCTACCTTGACACTTGTTTGCATTGAGATTGGGTCTGTTATAGACGATTAAGTTATTTTCTTGTTCTAAATCTAGAATTTTTATTATGTATCAACTCACTCGATAATTCCACATCATAGTGTGAAAATGGAATATTCTTTGATAATATTAATGTATGTTACTACTTGAGGTTCTGTAGCACTGGAGAAGTCATTCATTTTATCATTAACAATATTCCGAAGCTTAGTGATACTGATTCTCTGTCCAACTACTAATATTAACAAACATGCAGTTGGGAAGTATGAGCAATCCTGTTTCAAAGATGGTGAGAGTTCTTATTATAACACAATTCAGCTCATAACATTCAAGCTGACACACAAATAGTCTCATACCTAATACAAACAGTCTCACTAAGTTCAAAATGCTTCACCAATATGCATTAAATAGTGAAACTAAACAGTAAATGTGTTTGTTAATATCATGCAACATTTTTCTGATTAAATGTCATGTGAGATCACAGTTATGTGTAATCATAACCGGTGGCAATAATGGCAATAGATAGCAATCATCAGTTCAATTCTCAGTCCCAGGAACCCAGTGAATGAAACATCATTTATCATGTCACTGCTTGTAATTTTGCCCATCACTGTAAATCAGTGTCTTGAATACTGAATGTTCTGTCATTTGAAACAGTTTTTCCTAACATACTTCATCAAAACCATTTGCAATTTTGATTATTGATTAAATTTTCTTGAAGCTTTCTTGACTCTAAAGAGAATCAAATCAGTTGATCAGTCCCTGCAAAAATAACTCAAATCCTGCATCCCACGTACCATTCATATTAACTTTATGTTCAGAACTGAAAGCTTTACTCCTGCTGAACCATAACCTCTCTCCATTTATCAATGCCCTATTGATAAAGTCAGGAATTCCAAGCAGAATTTTCATCTTGCCACACTCGAAGATTTGTATACTAAACCTTAGCCAATTTTATATCTATGATACTGCTATCACATGTCCCACAATATTGATTTGGTGAAAAGTTTATCATTTAGAACTTTTGAAAACAATATAAAACAAATGACTATAGTTTAATTTAAATTCTCAATCACGTAATCAAAGAACACAGTTATGTTAGTCTAATGTCACTTGTATTGAACCAGCTGGTGCTGATGTCTATATATGAATTAGCCCAAACTTTCCAAGTGCCACCTTATTGTATTCTGAATATTGTTTCTAAAATTACAGTGTTAGAGATTAAGAACAATCAATGCCATTTGTTGTTACTGCTCTTTCTTATTTCCCATCTCCTGCTGCACCCAGCAGAGTACAGCTGCAATTCTGACTATTCAAAGCATTTGCTTCATATTAAACAGTAGGTTCTGTAAAACTGATTTGCAAATGTTATATATTAGGAAAATGCTATTCACTGTCTCCAACAAAACTAGTTACAAAGCGATCTAAACGACTAATAAGGTTAATAGGCAGAAGTTCTACAAAACTAAAATTCCTTTGCAACCTGCAAATGTTAGGCATTCCATACCTTGATGCCCATGTCTCAAATTCTCTAGTGTATCTCGTGATTACTACTCATCTAAAGTTTTTTTCTTGGTATCCTGCTAATCTCCAGTCATACCATCTATATGCTCTCTCACAAAGCAATATATTCCTATGGTATTCATCCCTGACCTTTTTGTGAGGACTGATGATTACTGGAAGCAATGAATCAGCTTTTGGTTCTTTTCTTAACTATATGTCTTTAAGCCTCTGTATTGCTTTGCACACAGACTCCTGACCCTTAGTATTTCAGACACTGCCAATTATTCAATGAATTTCTTCTCCTCCTGCTGAGTTTAGCTGTGCTGATTTGATTTAATATTGGAAAGCTCATGCCTATGTCTTATGTTCATGCTTTCTATGTTCCTCTCTTTAACAAGCTCTGAAGTGTCAAGAACCATGTGACTTAATAAAAGCAAGTCTATTTTGAAAATGATAATCTGACATCTTTTTAGTAGACATCTGATCTATGACACTAGAACTACACTCAAGTGACAAGTTTAAATTGCATCCATTGTAATCCAAAAAAAATCTCAGCAGTTGACAGTATTTGTAATACCATCTAGTTATTGAGTACCAAAGACAAATGAATCTTTTCTCTTTCTTCTAATGTGTTCTGCATACATAAGAACTTACACTAAAGCATGCAAAGACCTTTCATTATCAGCATACAGAGTACATCTCTGGGTACTGATAAATTCATGAGCTTTGTTAGTAAGGAATGAATCATTGTCAGTTATCTGAATTTCATGTGCACCATACTTGAGATGGAGATTTATAGAAATAGAAGCAGATGTGAAAGAGTTGTTATAAATAATAACACAAGATTTAAATAAGGAACGTACATACCGTGATAAATAGGTTTACTGTGACAATGTCCTCTGGTCTCAGTGCTCAGCGCCTAACCGAGAGATCACCAGATGGGAAACTAAACTGTAAATGCATTTCTTAAGGTCCGCCTTCCTTTCTTCAGGGCTTGGAATGGCTTGAAGTTTGAAAGTAATTTATGCACTTGTTGAATCAGCGCCAGTCTTCCTATGGCATGCCTGCATTAACTGTTTCACTGCCCTAATCCGGTAAACTGGCTGCTTCTAAGAAACGATTAATGCAGACAGTATGTTGATAAATCCATAAAAGCAAAATATTACCCAGAGATTAGGGTGTGAAAAGTTGATCTCATTAGTAAGTATGAATATAGGATTTGGAATGATCAGATTGTTGCATAAATTAATCATGTTGACACTGTAATTATTTACTGTAAGACTCTTTGGATTAGGGATGGGCAGGAAGCAGAGACAAGAAGGATTTCAGTTCCATGGCATGAATCTGTATAGAATTTATTCTTCCTAGAGTAGAAGAGAGGAAGGTGACTATTTTGTATTTAATATTTCAGCAATATTTGAGTAATATTGTAAATATAACATTTGATTAAGCATCCCTTGTTGTTTCAATAATGATTTGTGGGTTATATGTAAAGGTTTGTGAATAGCATACACCATGCCATATGTGTCCTCCTCATTAATGATGAGTAAGTTTTAAAACAAATCTGAGATGACTACCTACCTGTTGATGTGCAGTGAGACGTTCAAGTTAAAATATGGCAGAAAATGGACAAAATTCATGGGTTGATAAACAATGAGTACTGGTTGATAATAATAATCAATAAATAAAAGTAGAAATAGCAGGCTACATTGAAAGATAGATGCACAACATGTAACACTGGAATATGTACACTGAGCATATAGAGCAGTATTTCGAAGGAAATGAAATAGCCAATGCAAAACGCATACCAGTACTACTGACTGCAATTGGTGGAAGAGCATATAGTTTGCTTACAAGTTTAACTGCTCCAACCAAACCAGCTGAAATGAGCTTTGGTTATATCGTGAAAGTAATGTGAGAACAATTAGAACCAAAACCATTGTTGGTTACAGAATGATTTCAGGTTTATAAGTGGAATCAAAAGGAAGGGGATTCTATTTCGGCTTACATGACTAAATTGAATAAGTTCTCCGAGCATTGTCAGTTCAGTGATGGTCTTAATGAGGAACTGAGAGATTGTTTCATTTATGGAAGCTTACGAGAAAATATTCAAAAATAGCTCCTAACTGAAGCTCAACTCACATTTAAAAGAGCAGCTGAATCAATGGAAGCAGCAGAACAGAGATGCAATTGAACTGCAATCAGGAATGAAATTGTGTTACTATTGTGGCGGGGGGTGGGGGTGGGGTCAGATACACCAGACCAATGCAGATTTAAAGGTGAAAATTGCAGAAAATGAAACAAAGTAGGATACATACAAAGAACATATTCTATAAATGGGAGATGCAGAACTGCTGTGTATTCTGTTTCACTGAGACCTGGCTCTCCTCTGCCACCCCTAACTGTGCCATCTGACCGGAGGGATTTTCGATCCATCGGATGGACCGCACGGCGTCTTCGAGCAAGACGGGGGGAGGTGGTGTCTGCCTACTGATCAACACTGCGTGATGCTCAGACACAGTGGCACTGACAAACTCCTGCAGCCCGGACCTGGAACACCTGTCGGTGAAGTGTCGTCCCTACTATCTGCCACGGGAATTCACCTCGGCCATACTGACAGCGGTCTACATTCCCCCCCCCCGCCCAGGCGGACGTGGAGTGTGCTCTGAACATACAGTATGCCAACATCAGTGAACTTGAGACCAGGTATCCGGAGGCTTTGCTCATTAGAGCAGGGAACTTTAACCAGGCCAACCTCAGAAAGGCGCTGCCAAAGTTATACCAACATGTTTCCTGCCCCACTAGAGACCCGAATATACTTGACCACTGCTACACAGCAGTCAAGGATGCCTACCATTCCATCCCACGACCTCACTTTGGAAAATTGGACCATCAGGCCGTACTCCTCCTCCCGGCTTACAAACAGAATCTGAAACGGGAGGTCACAGTGTCAAAAGTAGTGTCGCGTTGGACAGAGGAAACGGATGAGGTCCTCGGTGACTGCTTTGAATCGGTGGACTGGTTAGTATTCAAGGACTTGGCAGCTAACCTCAATGAGTATGCCTGAGCTGTCACGAACTTTATTTGGGAATGCACGGAGGACTGTGTGTCTCGCAAGACGATCTGGGTATTCCTTAACTGGAAACATTGGATGAATTATGAGGTCAAGACCCTTTTTAAAGGCTAGAGCTGCGGCTTTTAGGTCTGGGGATACCAGTCGCTACACGGAATCCAGGCGTGAACTCCGGAAAGCCATTAAGGGTGCCAAGAGGCAATATCGAGCCAAGTTGGAAGCCCAGGTAAACCAGAGTGATGCTAGTAGACTATGGCAGGGTCTAAATGAGATCACTGGACGCAAAGAAAAGGCTGGGAATATCAATAACTGTGGCACTTCTCTGCCTGATGAACTTAATGTATTCTATGCAAGATTCGAACAGAAGAGGAGCATCCCGCTCCCTCTGGATGAACTGGACCTGGTAGCATCGAGATTCCTCATCACCGAGGAGGACGTTAGAAGGGCCTTGCTGAAGATAAATCCAAGGAAGGCGACGGGCCCAGATGGCATCCCAGGACGGGTTCTCCAGGCCTGTGCAAGCGAGCTAGCTGCAGTGTTTGCTGACATCTTCAATTGCTCCTTGCTTCAGTCTAAGATCCCCTCGTGTTTTAAGAAAGCAATGATAATCCCAGCGCCGAAGAAGAGCAAAGTGGCGTGCCTGAATGACTATCGACCTGTGGCTCTGACATCAATTGCTATGAAGTGCTTCGAGAGATTGGTTATAGCAGACATCAACCACAGCCTACTGGTCAACTTCGACGCTTTGCAATTCGCCTACCGGAGCAACAGGTCAATGGCAGATGCCATCTCTCTGTCCCTACATTCCTCCTTAGAACACCTGGAGAATAAAGATGCATACTTAAGGCTCCTCTTCATTGACTATAGCTCTGCCTTTAATACCATCATTCCAAATAAACTGATTCCTAAGCTCCGGAACCTGGGCCTTAGCACTCAGATCTGCAGCTGGATCTTCAACTTCCTCACAGACAGGACCCAGGCTGTAAAAATAGGGGACAAGCTCTCCTCTACAATCACTCTGAGCACCGGTGCCCCACAAGGCTGTGTACTCAGCCCCCTGCTGTACTCACTGTACACCCATGATTGTGTAGCCAAGTTTCCATCAAACTCAATATATAAGTTTGCTGATGACACAACAATTGTAGGCCGTATCTCGGGTAATGATGAGTTTGAGTACAGAGAGGAAATTAAGAACTTGGTGGCATGGTGTGAAGACAATAACCTATCCCTCAATGTCAGCAAGACGAAGGAATTGGTTGTTGACTTCAGAAGGAGCAGCGGACCGCACGACCCTATTTACATCGGTGGTGCGCAAGTGGAACAGGTCAAAAGCATTAAGTTCCTCGGGGTCGATATCACAAATGACCTGACTTGGTCCAACCAAACAGAGTTCACTGCCAAGAAGACCCACCAGCACCTTTACTTCCTGAGAAAACTAAAGAAATTTGGCCTGTCCCCTAAAACCCTCACTAATTTTTATAGATGCACCACCTCTGTCACGGTGGTGTCTGAAAAGAGGATGCTGTCTAAGTTGCATGCCATCTTGGTCAATGTCTCCCATCCACTACGTAATGTACTGGGTGGGCACAGGAGTACATTCAGCCAGAGACTCATTCCACCGAGATGCAGCACAGAGCGTCATAGGAAGTCATTCCTGCCTGTAGCCATCAAACTTTACAACTCCTCCCTTGGAGGGTCAGACACCCTGAGCCAATAGTCTGGTCCTGGACTTATTTCATAATTTACTGACAGTAATTTACATATTACTGTTTACATATTACTATTTAACTATTTATGGTTCTATTACTATTTATTATTTATGGTGCAACTGTAACGAAAACCAGTTTCCTCCGGGATCAATAAAGTATGACTATGACTAGAAAGCATTCTTCTAGAGTGCATCACAACCTGGTATGGAAGTTGTCCTGTCCAAGACTGAAAGAAGCTGCAGGAGATTGTGAACACGGTGCAGCACATCACACAAACCAATCTTCTGTCTTTGGACTCACTTTACACCGCACGCTGTCGGAGCAGTGCTGCCAGGATAATCAAGGACATGACCCACCCAGCCAACACACTTTTCATCCCTCTTCCCTCCGGGAGAAGGTTCAGGAGCTTGAAGACTCGTATGGCCTGATTTAGGAACAGCTTCTTTCCAACTGTGATAAGACTGCTGAACGGATCCTGACCCGGATCTGGGCTGTACCCTCCAAATATCTGTACCTGCCTCTCGGTTTTTTTGCGCTATCTTACTTCCAATTTTTCTATTTTCTATTTATGATTTAAAATTTAAATTCTTAATATTTACTCATTTTTACTATTTTTAATATTTTTAATATTTAATATTTGTATTCCAGGGAGCGGGAAGCGCAGAATCAAATATCGCTGTGATGATTGTACGTTCTAGTATCAATTGTTTGGCGACAATAAAGTATAAAGTATAAGACCAGAAAGGTAATGATTCAAGTTGCAGTTTCCAAACGACTGCTAATCTGCATGCTGTTGATGAAAAGTCTGATAATGATGAGAGTGACACAGGACTAAGTATCCTTGAGATTTATAATGCGAAAATGAACAAGAGACGAACAACATGGATTACACCAGAAGTGAGCAGCAAAATAATTAAAATGGAATTGGACACTGGCTTGGCAGTTTCCGTCAAAGATACTGATCTGAAGTCTGCAGATATCCAACCACGAACTTATACTAGAGAAAAACTAATTCCTGTAGGAATGGAGAGAGAGAGACAGAGAGAGAGAGACAGAGTGAGCAATATGCATGTGTAGGCAACAGTGCATGCGCAGACAACTGATCAGCATGTAATGCTAAGGGAGAGGGTTCATTGTTCTGAAAGAAATAAATCCATACATTATGCTTCCTTCCCCTTTAGATTAATGCAACATAAAACTGAATATGTACAAACATTCAATTTCTCTTTCATAAACCCATATTTCAAATAAACATGCTTTCACAATAACAGTTCGTTACTAACTTCACAGTTCTAAAGGTTCAGTCATTTGGGTAGTGCTCTGTTTCTTTCAGGATAGTGCTTCTGGATCTGTGGAGTGAAATCAGGTTTGGCAGGTGTCTTGTCAATGATAACGTTCTCATAGCTCCTCTGGCCCTGTGGAATGGCATTAGGTTTGGTAGGTACCTCGTCTAAGACAACGTTCTTAGTTTCCCATGTCAGATTGTTGTCAGTGACATCATCACTGAGAAGTAAGTCTGGTGATTGTTATGGATCCATCTTGTTGGATGCAGTCAACTCAGGTGTGTCCTTGGTTGAGCATCCAGTATCTGGTCCACATGACATCTTCATGTCTGATCTCCAACATCCACTGTGTACATCAGTGATCCAGTTCTTGTAGTTATCCTACCAGGTGTCCACTTGTCTTCTTGGTAATCATGGGCTAGGACTTCCTGTCCAATCTCAAAGCTTCTTGTTGCTTCACTTGACAACTGGCTGAACTGCTTATTCTGCACTTCCCACCGTAGATCTGGTTTCAGGAGATCTATGCGAGATCTCAGAATCTTATTCACAAACAGCATTACAAGTGTTTGATTTGTCATCACATGAACAGAGTTCTGATCCACAAAAGGGAAGTTGTCATCCTTGTGCTGTAGAGAAATGTCTGTCTTCTCCATCGTTTTAATGGACTTTGTGAAGGTTTGGATAAACCTTTCAGCTTACCCATTCATAGCTGGGTGGTGAGGAGGTGACTTGAAATGTCTGATGCTATTTTTCTTTATGAACAGTCAGAATTCTTCTGACATGTATTGTGGTCCATTGTCACTGACAGTTTGTTCTGGTAAGCAGCTCCTGGCAAAGATAGTCCTCAGAGTGGAGACAGTCTTTGCCAAGTTGGCTGACTTCATCGGTATAACCTCCAGCTACTTTGAATGAACATCCACAGCAATCAGAAACATAGAGTACATGAATGGCCCAGCAAAGTCAAAATGTTCTCTTTGCCATGGTGATTCCTATGGGTGTAATGCTGCCTGTAGGGGTGCATTTTGAACTTCTTGGCATCCCAAACAGCTTTTGGCTTAAACTTCAATCTGTTTATCTATTTTCTTCTCAAACACCTTTCGATTAACATTAAGCAGCTGTGACAGCCTGTGTTTAGTGCTACTATTTGGGCTGCAGTTGCCTGTTAACGCCACACTGAGAGCTTTGATTGAATGGCAATCTAGTTGGATTTTTTTCAACCAGTCACAACCAAAAGTACTGGCCCTCCACTTTTTCAAAATGTAAAGCTCTAACAGCTGGCCTCCATACATCACATTCACTTTCAATTTGCCTTTGGGAGACACTTCTTCGCCTGTGTAGATTTTTAACATCACCAAGGTCTTCTCTAATGGTATCTTAGAAAGCAGTCTGTTGCAGTCAGCCTCTGGAATTATGGACAAAGCTGACTCCATATCCAGCTCCATTTTCAGTTTTACACCGGACACATCTAGTATGATCCACATAATTTTGTGATCTGCTTCAGTTGAACTATACAGTTCTAGGCATGACAGTTCACCTTTGTCAGACTCTATATTGTTTGATTCTGTTTTATATTTGGTAAGTTTATGCATTTACTTAAATTTGTTTTTGAGTCATTTTATTCGGTTATACTTTTAGTCTGCCTTGCACATTCTCTCTATGTGACCTTGTCTGTGATATTTTCTGCAGACTTTTTCTTTGAACCAACAGTAATTTGCATCATGGGAGGATTTGCCACATTGATAACATCTTTGGCTTTTAGCATCGTCCAGGGACATTTTGTGCATTTCACATGCTAACCTCCTTTTCTGTAGTTCTGCTGCATCCTTTGCTGCAGTCTCTATCGATATTGCAATGGTCAGTGCCTGTTCTAAGGTTAGGGCTTTTTTGGATAGTGGCCTCTTTTGAGTGCTTTGACTAAGCATGCCATATACAAGCCTGTCCCTCAATGCAACAGAAAGTCCATCTCTAAAGTCACAGTTCTGGGAAAGTTTGTGCAGATAGGCAATGTATTCAGAAAGGCTTTCATCCTTTGACTGGTTCCTTTTGTAAAATCTAAATCTCTCTGCCATTACCAGTGGCTCAGGGCTCAAGTTATTTTTTAAATTTGTTACAATTTTGTTGAAAGTCTTGCTTGCTGGCTTTGCAGGGGTTACTGGGATGCATAAGAGACTTACGTCTTTGCACCCATTAAGCTCAGAAGTGTAGGGTCTTTGTTTAGCTCCTCTATGTTGTTCATGTTACAATACAGTTCAATCTCCTCAATATATGACTCCCAGCCTTCATTAGCGCTATCAAATTAGTCAACTTTCCCGACTGAAGCCATCGCCACCTTATTTTCACTTTAAATTCAACACATCTTTCACTGTTACTATGCACTGTACTCACATGTTTGTCAGTGTCTCTGACGGCCTTCTTGTGCTGTTTAACTTTCACTGTTTCATCCCGTAACTGTCGGTGCAGTTTGTGATATTTTTTGACATTCAACTTTGTATTTTGTCAATTTGTGTCTGTGCACAACTACATATCGATTAAATAAGAGCACGTAAGCTGGACATTGCTTTAACTAGTGTACTCACATTGCAGAGAGGGAGAGAGAGAATAAACCGCATCTGTAGACAACAATGTATGCGCAGGCAACAGATCAGTATGTAGTGCTAAGGGAAGGGGGTTCATTCCTCTAAAAGAGATAGATCCATACATTACACCATATATGATAAAGTTGCCAGTGAGGTAGATCATTTTGAGGCTGAAGGAATTCTTTCCAAGGCTGAGTGGAGCCCATGGGCAATGCCAGTTGTCCTAGTAGCTAAGAAGAATGGGGGTCTATCAGGATCTATGATGATTTTAAGGTCATCATCAAGCCAGTACTGAAATTTGGTCAATACCCTTTGCCCCATATAGAGGGTATCTTTGCAAACCTTTCTGGAGGGAAACACTTCAGCAAAGTGGACTTTGCTGAGGCCTACCTAAGATGGAGATGGAAGAAGAGTAGAAAGTGTTTCTCACCATAAGCACTCACAAAGGACTTTATTGCTGTAATAGGCTTATTTTTTGAGTAGCTCCTGTAGCTGCACTCTGGGAGAAAGCTATGGACTAGCTGCAGCAAGGCTGCCTGGGCACTCAGTGTTACCTGATGATACAATTGTTACTAGTGAGGATGATAAGCAACATTGTCAAAATCCCAATACAGTGTTAAAAAGATTAGATGATTATGAGCTTTCAGCATGATTCAACAAGTGCGAATTCTTTGAATGAATCATTACTTACTGTGGTCACACCATTGACACACAAGCAGTGGTGGATGCCCCAAGGCCAAAGGACGTGTCACAGTTGTGGTCCTTTTTAGGATTTATCATTTACTAGAATATGTTGCTGCCAATCCTGGCTACTGTTCTCCACCACTTCAACACATTAATAGAGATAGGGAAGGAGTGGCAATGGACAAAGCAGTAGGTGGTGTTCCAAAAGGTAAAGGAAATGGTGACATCACATCAGACGCTGTACTCACACATTATGGTCCACATTGCCCGACGAGGCTTGCCTATTACACCTTGTCATATGTTGTAGGTACAGCCATGTCACCTATTATGTGTGATGGAAGTGAATATCGCAGAGCCTTTGCATCACATTCTCTTACCACTGCAGAGTAAAGTTATGCACAGATCTGCAGAGAGGCCTTGAGTCTGATTTGGGGTGTCAAACATTTCAACCAGTACTTGTATGGAGGAGAGTTTTTGCTCTCATTATTGATCATCACCCACCAGTGTCCATTTTCATTCCGCAGAAGGGGGTTCCACAAACAGCAGCAGCACAAATACAGAGACGAGCTCCGTTTCCTGGAGGACCCAATCACAAGATAGAATTCAACAAGACATGGAAATGCGGATGGGTTATTCTGTTCACCCTTGGAAAAGGAAATACCAGAAAAATTTATAAAAGAGGATACTCCTCTTGACGTATTCTGCCTAGCACAAATCAAAAATCTCCCTATTACAGTGGAGGTGGTCCAAAGGGAAACTAGAGAAGACCCCACACTGTCTCAGGTCTACATGGCAATGCAAAGTGGCTGGAATTTGCAACAGAAATTCCAGTTCCCCCTTTATTACCAGTGCCGGTATGAACTTGTCCCTGACAGGGATTGCCTTATGTGGGTATTGAGAGTTGTTGTACCATCAAAGCTGAGAGCTAAAATGTTAGAGAATCTACTGCGACAATGTTGAAATCTGTTCAGTTCAGTTATACATAATTATTCAAATTTTTTAATAAAAGATTTAAAGTATTTTTTTAACGTGACTAACAATTTATGTTGAGACAAAAAGGGATATTACTTTAAAACATGCAAATGTGTTTTGTTGAAAATTCTGAGAATCTGTGTGCAGAACATTCTCTTACAGTATTGAGCACGGATTCTGCCATTGACTTGTAAGGGCTTGCATGACTGATTCAGCAAATGATTGATTGCTCATGCCTCCCAGAATGATGCTGGGGTGGGGTTGGGGGGGTGGTGGTATACGTTGTACTCATTCACCAAATTTACTGATGCTTGTACAGAACAGCGTATCCATGTTTCATTTGGAATATCCCCTTTTCAGGGGTACTACGCAACATGTTAGTTGTCTAGGTGTAGTCAAAATGAAGGTGTTGGCTGGACGCGTTAATTGGGTCGAACAGCAGATCAAGAGGCTTACTGTGCACTGTTTGGGATGCCAACATATCTAGAAGATGCCAAAGCAGTGCCTCTCCATCCCTGGAAGCGGCCTGGATTGCCCTGGCGGAGGATTCATGTGGATTTTGCCGGACCATTCATGGGCACAAATTTCTTGGTAGTCGTGTCAAGTTGCCAGAAGTGTTCCCAATAGCCTCCACTACAGCCTCGCACACTGTTGATGTGTTGAGAAACCTCTTCTCAAGGACTGGTGTTCCAGAACACCTAGTCTGTGACAATAGACTACAGTTTATTGTGGCAACAAACACAAAATGTTGGAGGAACTCAGCAGTCCAGGCAGCATCTATGGAAAAAAGTACAGTCAACGTCAGTCCTGTCGAAGAGTCTTGGCCCGAAACATTGACTGTACCTTTTCCATAGGTGCTGCTCAGCCTACTGAGTTTCTCCAGCATTTTGTGTGTGTTGCTTGGATTTCAAGCATCCGTAGATTTTCTCTTGTTTACAGTTTGCTGTGGAACAGTTTCAATCATTCCTGAAAATTAATAGAATAAGACAAATTGCTTGGTGGGGAAATTTGGCCAGAGTCTTAAGAACGCACTGCGAGCAATGTCAGCAGAACACTCCACACTGACACTGAATCAGAATCTGGCCAATTTCCTCCTTGCATATCGCAATGCAGCACACTTCACAACCATCAACTCACCAGCTATGCTGTTCCTGGGTTGTTCCTTGCGTTCATGCTTGGATTTCCTCAAACCTAATCTGAGCAGGAGTGTTCAGGACAAACAACTGAGACAGGTTGAGGGTTCTTCAAACAAGGAGTTTTGATATTTCACTCCTGGACAAGCAGAGCTGATGATGGACCACAGAGGTGATCAAATGTGGGTACTTGGGAAGATTACGGACAGAACTTGTCCACTCTGCTACGCAGAGGCGATAGCACCTGATGTCATCTGGAGACGACATATCAATCTGTTGAGGAGAGTGGAGTCAATGTTTGGAGATGAAAGGTTCAAAGCTGTCAGAATCACTTCCTGCAGTCCCAGAGTCAACTCCTACAATGAGCACGGAGAAGACTCCAGAACCCGAGATTGTTTCACAGCCACAAGTCTCACCCTTGTCAGAGAAGACATTATCCCTCAAGAATAAGAAATGTTACAATGATGTCTAGATAGTAGTTGTATTATATAGTATACTGTGTATATTTGAGTTGAGATGCATTCTATATTGAATTGGAGTTTATAGCTTAGCAGGGAGGAGTGTTGTGTATTTAATATTTCAGTGATATTGTAAATACATTGTATTGTATTGTGGTTTATATTTAAAAGTACGTGTATGGCATATGCCATTACACCACCATATCTTATGTGCACGTAAAATAAAACCAGGAGTAGACGTGTTATTCCTGGCTCCATGTTTTTCTTTTGATTAGTTTTATGTTTTGGAGTTACAACACATAACACAGACATTTCGTGGATGTCATTAAGTTAAAAGGTTAAGAGTCATATAGTACGGAAATAGGCCTTTCACCCTCTCCCTTCCATGTGGCCCTTTTTGCACATTCAGACTAATTCCATTTGCTCATGTTAGAACCAAATCCTTTCATGTCTTATTTATTTAAGTGTCATTCTAAATGCTTCTTAAATGTAGTAATTTTATCTGATTCCTTCACCTCCTCTGGCAATGAGTTCCAGCTATCAGCCACTCTCTGTGTAAATAAAAGAAACTTTATCTTCAGATCCCCTTAAAACTGCTTTCATTCAGCCAAAAGCTATGCCCTCTTGTATTTGATATCCCTACCCTGGGAATATGATGTAAGCATCTCAAAAAGTTGAAAATAAAATTATTATCTAAGTACATATATGTCACCGTATACAAGCCTGAGATTTGTTTCCATGCAGCATACTAAATAAGTATAATAACCATAAAAGAACCAATGAAAGACTGCAACAACAGTGCGGATAACCAGTTTGCAAAAGACAACAAACAGTGCAAATACAAAAAGAAAAGAATAATAATAATAAAATAATAATCATATTAATAATTATTATAGAACATAGAATAGTACAGCACAGTACAGGCCCTTCAGCCCACAATGTTGTGCCGACCCTTAAACCCTGCCTCCCATATAACCCCACCTTAAATTCCTCCATATACCTGTCTAGTAGTCTCTTAAACTTCACGAGTGTACCTGCCTCCACCACTGACTTGGGCAGTGCATTCCATGCACCAACCACTCTGAGTAAGAAACCTTCCTAATATCCCCATTGAGCTTCCCACCCCTTACCTTAAAGCCATGTCCTCTTATATTGAGCAGTGGTGCCCTGGGGAAGAGCTGCTGGCTGTCTACTCTATCTATTCCTCCTAATATCTTATATACCTCTATCATGTCTCCTCTCATTCTCCTTCTCTCCAGAGAGTAAAGCCCTAGCTCCCTTAATCTCTGATCATAATGCATACTCTCTAAACCAGGCAGCATCCTGGTAAATCTCCTCTGTACCCTTTCCAATGCTTCCACATCCTTCCTATAGTGAGGTGACCAGAACTGGACACAGTACTCCAAGTGTGGCCTAACCAGAGTTTTATAGAGCTGAATCATTACATCGCGACTCTTAAACTCCATCCCTTGACTTATGAAAGCTAACACCCCATAAGCTTTCTTAACTACCCTATCTACCTGTGAGGCAACTTACAGGGATCTGTGTACATGTACCCCCATATCCCTCTGCTCCTCCACACTACCAACTATCCTGCCATTTACGTTGTACTCTGCCTTGGAGTTTGTCCTTCCAAAGTGTACCATTTCACACTTCTCCAGGTTGAACTCCATCTGCCACTTCTCAGCCCACTTCTGCGTCCTATCAATGTCTCTCTGCAATGTTCGATAACCCTCTACACTATCCACAACACCACCAACCTTTGTGTCATCTGCAAACTTGCTAACTCACCCTTCTACCCCCACATCCAGGTCGCTAATAAAAATCACGAAAAGTAGAGGTCCCAGAACTGATCCTTGTGGGATACCACTAGTCACAAGCCTCCAATCTGAATGTACCCCCTCCACCACAACCCTCTGCTTTCTGCAGGCAAGCCAATTCTGAATCCACCTGGCTAAACTTCCCTGGATCCCATGCCTTCTAACTTTCTGAATAAGCCTACTGTGTGGAACCTTGTCAAATGTCTTACTAAAATCCATGTAGATCACTTCCACTGCACTACCCTCATCTATACGCCTGGTCACCTCCTCAAGGAACTCTATCAGGCTTGTTAGACATGATCTGCCCTTCACAAAGCCATGCTGACTGTCCCTGATCAGACCATGATTCTCTAAATGCCTATAGATCCTATCTCTGAGAACCTTTTCCAACAGCTTTCCCACCACAGACATAAGGCTCACTGGTCTATAATTACCCAGACTATCCCTACCACCTTTCTTGAACTAGGGGAAAACATTCGCCTCCCTCCAGTACCATTCCCGTGGACAACGAGGACATAAAGATCCTAGCCAGAGGATCAGCAATCTCTTCCCTCACCTCCTGGAGCAGCCTGGGGAATATTCTGTCCTACCCCAGGGACTTATCCATCCTAATGTATTTTAACAACTCCAACACCTCCTCTCCCTTAATATCAACATGCTCCAGAACATCAATCTCACTCACATTGTCCTCACTGTCATCAAGTTCCCTCTCATTGGTGAATACTGAAGAGAAGTATTTATTGAGGGCCTCGCTCACTTCCACAGCCTCCAGGCACATCTTCCCACCTTATCTCTTATCGGTCCTATCTTCACTCCTGTTATCCTTTTGTTCTTCACATAATTGAAGAACGCCTTGGGGTTTTCCTTTGCCCTACTTGCCAAGGCCTTCTCATGCCCCCTTCTTGCTCTTCTCAGCCCCTTCTTAAGCTCCTTTCTTGCTACCCTATCTTCCTCAATAGACCCATCTGATCCTTGCTTCCTAAACCTCATGTATGCTGTTTTCTTCCACCTGACTAGGTTCTCCACCTCACTTATCACCCATGGTTCCTTCACCCTGCCATTCTTTATCTTACTCACCGGGACAAATTTATCCCTAACATCCTGCCGGAGATCCCTAAGCATCGACCACATGTCCATAGTACATTTCCCTGCAAAAACATCATGCAATTCACACCCGCAAGTTCTAGCATTATAGCCTCATATTTTGCTCTTCCCCAGTTAAAAATTTTCCTGTCCTCTCTGACTCTATCCTTTTCCATGATAAAGTTAAAGGCCAGGGAGTGGTGGTCACTGTCCCCCAGATGCTCACCCACTGAGAGATCTGTGACCTGACATAGTTCGTTACCTAATACTAGATCTAGTATGGCACTCCCCCTGGTCGGCCTGTCAACATACCGTGACAGGAATCCATCCTGGATACACTTAACAAACTCTGCCCCGTCTAAACTATTGGAACTAATCAGGTGCCAATCAATATTAGGGAAGTTAAATTTACCCATGATAACAACTCTGTTATTTTTCCACCTTTTCAAAATCAGCCTCCCAATCTGCTCCTCAGTATCTCTGCTGCTACCAGGGGTCCTATAGAATATTCCCAGTCGAGTAACTGCTCCCTTTTTGTTCCTGACTTCTACCCATACTGACTCAAAAGAGGATCCCGCTACATTACTCACCCATTCTGTAGCTGTAATAGTATCCCTGACCAGTAATGCCACCCCTCCTCCCCTTCCCTCCCCCATCCCTTTTAAAGCACTGAAATCCAGGAATATTGAGAATCCATTCCTGCCCTGGTGCCAGCCAAGTCTCTGTAATGGCCACTACATCATAATTCCGTGTATGTATCCAAGCTCTCAGTTCATCACCTTTGTTCCTGATGCTTCTTGCATTGAAGTACACGCACTTTAGCCCTTCTACCTCACTGCCTTTACAACTTTTACTCTGCTTCTCTTTCTTCAAAGCCTCTTTATATGTTAGATCTGGCTTTACTCCATGCACTATCCTTGCAGTTCTCGCATGACCTTTATCCTCCTCCACCTCAGTATCTGCTCTAACACTCTGGTTCCCCTCCCCCTGCAAATCTAGTTTAAACCCCCTGGAGCAGCACTAGCAAACCTTCCCGCAAGGATGTTAGTCCCCCTCCAGTTCAGGTGCAACCCGTCCCGTCAGAACAGGTCCCATCTTCCCTGGAAAAAGGTCCAATTGTGCAGAAGCATGAAGCCCTCCCTCCTGCACCAACTTCTTAGCCATGTATTTAGCTGCATTATCTTCCTACTTCTAGCCTCACTAGCACATGGCACAAGTAGCAAGCCTGTTATTGCAACCCTGGAGGTCTTGTCCTTCAACTTTGCACCTAACTCCCTAAATTCTCTTTGCAGGACCTCCTCTTTCTTCCTATCCACGTCATTGGGCCCTACATGGACCATGGCATCTGGCTGCTCACCCTCCCCCTTGAGAATACTGAGAACTTAATCCGAGATATCACAGACCCTAGCATCAGGGAGGCAACAGACCATCCGGGAGTCTCGATCTCTCCCACAGAACCTCTTATTTGTCCCCCTAACTATTGAATCCCCTATCACTACTGCTCTCCTCTTTTCCCTCCTTCCCTTCTGAGCTGAGGGTCCCATCTCGGTGCCAGAGACATAACCACTGCAACTTGTCCCTGGTAGGTCATCCCCACCAACAGTATCCAAAGCGGTATACTTATTATTGATGGGAATGGCCACGGGGGTGCTTTGCTCATTCTGTCTATTCCTCTTCCCTCTCCTGACATAGTCATAGTCATAGTCATACTTTATCGATCCCGGGGGAAACTGGTTTTCATGACAGTTGCACCATAAGTAATAAATAGTAATAAAACCATAAATAGTTAAATAGTAATATGTAAATTATGCCAGTAAATTATGAAATAAGTCCAGGACCAGCCTATTGGCTCAGAGTGTCTGCCCCTCCAAGGGAGGAGTTGTAAAGTTTAATGGCCACAGGCAAGAATGACTTCCTATGATGCTCTGTGTTGCATCTCGGTGGAATGAGTCTTTGGCTGAATGTACTCCTGTGCCGACCCAGTACATTATGTAGTGGATGGGAGACATTGTCCAAGGTGGCATGCAACTTAGACAGCATCCTCTTTTCAGACACCACTGAGAGAGTCCAGTTCCATCCCCACAACATCACTGGCCTTACGAATGAGTTCGTTGATTCTGTTGGTGTCTGCTACCCTCAGCCTGCTGCCCCAGCACACAACAGCAAACATGATAGCACTGGCCACCACAGACTCGTAGAACATCCTCAGCATCGTCCGGAAGATGTTAAAGGACCTCAGTCTCCTCAGGAAATAGAGATGGCCCTGACCCTTCTTGTAGACAGCTTCAGTGTTCTTTGACCAGTCCAGTTTATTGTCAATTCGTATTCCCAGGTATTTGTAATCCTCCACCATGTCCACACTGACCCCCGGATGGAAATAGGGGTCATCGGTACCTCAGCTCTCCTCAGGTCTACTACCAGCTCCTTAGTCTTTTCCACATTAAGCTGCAGAAAATTCTGCTCGCACCATGTGACAAAATTTCCTACCGTAGCCCTGTACTCAGCCTCATCTCCCTTGCTGATGCATCCAACTATGGCAGAGTCATCCGAAAACTTCTGAAGATGACAAGACTCTGTACAGTAGTTGAAGTCCGAGGTGTAAATGGTGAAGAGAAAGGGAGACAAGACAGTCCCCTGTGGAGCCCCAGTGCTGCTGATCACTCTGTCGGACACACAGTGTTGCAAGCACACGTACTGTGGTCTGCCCGTCAGGTAATCAAGAATCCATGACACCAGGGAAGCATCCACTTGCATCGCTGTCAGCTTCTCCCCCAGCAGAGCAGGACGGATGGTGTTGAGCGCACTGGAGAAGTCAAAAAACATGACCCTCACAGTGCTCGCTGGCTTGTCCAGGTGGGTGTAGACATGGTTCAGCAGGTAGACGATGGCATCCTCAACTCCTAGTCGGGGCCGGTAGGTGAACTGGAGGGGATCTAAGTGTGGCCTGACCATAGGCTGGAGCTGCTCCAAAACAAGCCTCTCCAGGGTCTTCATGATGTGGGAGGTCAATGCCACTGGTCTGTAGTCATTGAGGCCACTGGGGCGCGGCGTCTTCGGCACAGGGACGAGGCAGGACGTCTTCCACAGTACAGGAACCCTCCGGAGCCTCGGGCTCAGGTTGAATACATGGTGAAGTACTCCACATAGCTGAGGGGCACAGGCTTTGAGCACCCTGGTACTGACACCATCCGGTCCTGCAGCCTTGCTTGGGTTGAGATGTTTCAGCTGTCTTCTCACCTGTTTCAGCTGTGATGCCCACCATGGTGGTTTTGTGTGGGAAAGGGGTATAGTCATGAGAGCAGGGTGGGGGACTGTGAGGAGGGGTAGGAGGGGAGAGTGAACATGTGTTGGCTGGGGGCCGACAACAGATGGCTCATGTGGGGGATGGGCAGGGGCCACAATGTCAAATCTGTTAAAGAACAGGTTAAGTTCATTGGCCCTGTCCACATTGGAGAATAATAGAAATAATATTAATATACTTGGAGAGTTTTAAATGAAATTATCAAAAAGGATAAAAGTAAAACAATTACCCATATTACTTTAATTCAAACAATGATATGGTAATAAAAGATACTAATTTCATTGCAGATAGGTTTAATGATTTCTTTGTTAATGTGGGAACTAAATTAGCTAAATCAATTACTGAACCCAGCAATAAAGATGGAGTAAATAGTATGTTAGTAATATTATCAATATAAACACTTACACTATGTTTATTAGGGCAACTGAGAAAAAAGAAATAATTGATATAGTATATAAATCAAAGAGCAAGAAATCAACAGATTGGAATGGATATGATATGTATTTAATTAAAAACATCATTGACTGTGTTGTGAAACCACTGACTCATATTTGTAATCTATCTTTACCGGAAAATTTCCCAATAAAATGAAAATAGCCAAGGTCATTCCAATATACAAAGCTGGAGATAAACATGTATTTTTAAATTATAGACCAGTTTCTTTGTGGTCACGGTTTTCCAAAATATTGGGAAAAAATTTTTAAGAAGGTTAAATGATTTCATAACAAAACATAATATACTCTGTGAACATCAATACGGTTTCAGAAAAAAGCAGAACCGCTACAATAGCATTAATAGATTTTGTAGAAGAAATATCAAATGATATAGAAAGAAATGAAAACAGTGCGAATATTCCTTGATCTAAAAAAAGCATTTGACACCATTGACCATAAATTATTATTAACAAAATTAGAAAGATATGAGGGGTGACACATGTCTGGTTAAATAGTTATTCGGAGGACAGGTATCAGTACGTACATATAAACAACTCAAATTCAAAACTTTTGAGGATAACTTGTGGGGTTCCACAAAGTTCAATGCTTGGTCCTTTACTGTTCATTTTGTATATGAACAATATATGTATGGTCTTTCAGATATTAAAATGTATATTATTTGCTGGTGATACAACTTTATCTTGTAGTGGGGAACATCTGAAACAACTTTTGGATACAGTGGAGAAAGAACTAAAAATGATAAAGAAATGGTTTGATAATAACAAATTATCACTGAATCTAAGTAAAACTAAATTCATAATATTTGGAAACCATGTACGAAATTCATATAGTAAATTTAGAATAAATGATGTTGAAATTGATAAGGTATCTGAAACAAAATTTTAGGAGTGGTAATGGACAATAAATTATGTCAAAGCAAAGATGTCAAAATCTATTGCAATACTGTACAAAGTGCTAGATTTCTTAAATTAGGAAGCTTTGTATACATTATACTGTTCACTTATAGTCCCATACATGACTTACTGTGTAGAGGTGTGGGGAAATACATACAAAACAAATACAAACTCAATTTTTCTACTCCAAAAGAAAGTCATACAAATTGAAAATAAGACAAGTTATTATGAGCCAGCCAATCCACTATTTATTCAACTAAACACTTTAAAATTCAGAGATTTTGTAGATTTTAAAATAATACATATTATGCATAAAGTAAAAAATGGACAGCTACCACAAAGTATCCAAAGGTTATTTAAACTGAGAGAAAATCAACATGATTTGAGAGGAACATGTATATTTCAAAAACAAAGGATAAAAACAAATGTAAAAAATCATTGTATTTCAGTCAGAGGGTGAACCTATAGAACAGTTGCAGTGAGAATTTAAAAACATGCACCACACTTAAGTTTAAAAAATTATTTAAAATACTTTAATGAACAAATATAAAATACATGATTTAAAATGAATGGGAGTAATGTAAATAAATAATACTTGGAATTGGATTTTGTGTTAAAAGATTATGAAATTTTTTGTGATGATTGACGCCACATATGTTGTATAAGTAAGAGGGGTAGGCGTAATAAGCTGCAGCTTCAGCCGACACCCTTTCGGTCTGTTTTAAAGAATATTTATGTTTTTTTGTTGTAGTTTTGTCCTATGAAATCATCGTCGGAAATGATGCTTTTTGTTATGTTTGTACTGACCGAAATAAATTTAATTCATTCATTCATCATAATAATAACCCTTGAAGGGGTTTCTGTCCCCAACTAGATGCATCCCCAGGTGGTGGATTGGAGAAAGCTTTGTCAATATGCAGGGCAGGTGGGAAATAAGATACCGCCCAGGGGCCAAAACAGAAACAAATCCAGGCATGTGTGTACCCAGACTGGATGATGCTCTGGCTAGCGTCTGTTCTCCATGTTAGGGGTGGTTGAAACTAAAACTTGGCTGTAGGTATAAAAAGCAATACCATTTCACTTTAGAAATGGAGAGATGTCTATGGAATCGAGTGACACCGCCACTGCCTAGCAATCGCCCGGGCATGCCTGGAACTAGCGTTGGATGTGACAGTGAGCAAACTGTTAGTGGTGCAGTGCTGAATTGTCGGGCTGGCACTGGGAAACCAGGAATAGATACAACCAGCGTTCAAAGTAGCCCACCAACACCACAGTCTGTGACTGCTGTAGGGGTTTCTCAGAAGACCAGTCCACTTACAACTGAGAATACTCAAGCAGCTAAGAGAAGAAAGACACGCATGAAATGGTCATTAGAAGTAAACATATTTATAATGCATGTATATAATTGAGTAATGAAACTTGAGACTGACATGACAAGATACAGGGGCAAACTATATCACCAATTTATAGCACAATATTCCTTCATGCAAGTAAATGCACAACAAATAGCAGATCAATGTAGAGTGATAGTAAAAAATAACTTAATCCCTACAGACACGTTAAATCAAATAAAGCATGAAATTGCACAAGAGCTAGAAAGAAACGTACCTGAAGACCACAACAATGCTATACAAGAAAATAATGAAGATGCTAAACCTCCCCCCCCACCCCACGTTCGAAGTGTTGATGAAAATAGAATTACTTCAACAACTGTTCTGCACCTGATGGTAAGCAAAACAACACCTCTACAAAATGCTGATGATGAAATTGAGCTTACAAACAAAATTATCCTCACACTTAACATCATATTAACAGAATATATGGGCACTGATCCGACAAGACCCTACATACCAAAACAAGGCACATCATCAAAATTTGCAAAAATTGTTAATACTCTCAACAATATTATATTACTACGATATTTAGGAAAACTTGAAATCTTTGAAGAACTACACATGATAACATACTGCGCAGCACTAACCCTGCAGTGAAGTGCAATGGCTCCAGAATTGCAGCACTTTTCAAATAGAACCTCAAAACTGAGTAATGAAATGAGAACACTAAAACGGCAGAAGAGATTAAGAAACAAAATTGAAACCTTAAGAGTGGAAATAGCCTGACTAATGGAGTATAAAATGGATAACCTGAGCAAGAGGCTTAAAAGAAAACTGAAGGAAATTCTAATGAAATATAAGGTCCGTACAAGAGACAATCAACCTAACAAAAGCATTGCAGAATTTAGAGATACACTAAAACAAAAGCTCGGTCATACAAAGCCAGACTAAATAGATACATGAAATTTACCTGGCGAAGACAACAGAATTAGCAGTTCAGGAAAAATGAAACAGTTTATACAGACATTGAAACAAATTTCAGTGCACTAAAATGTCACCAACCCCAGGACAGAATTACCAACGGAGAGATAATGAATTGTTGGTATAATAGCTGGTCAAACATGGTGACTCACAATTAAGAAACAAGCTGGGTTAGGGAGGAAAAAGAATGTACTCACACACTTGAAGACATACAAACACATGAAGTTACAATGGATATGGTAAAATTGTTATAAAGAATATCCACAACTTGAAAAATACCAGCAGTGATAATATTCATAATTATTGGTATAAAAATTGCCTGCCTTCATCCATGGTTATTAATTCATAACAACATTCATCTTAAACATACTGAAAAAGTGCCTGAATTTTTGAAAGAAGGTTAAACATATTTCTTACCTAAAGGAGAAATCATAAATGACCCATCAAAATATCCTTCTAACAGTATATCACTCTAACAGAATACATGGGCACGAACCTCAAAAAAAGACCCTACATACCAAAACCAAACACATCATCAAAATTTGCAAACATTACTTTATACCCTCAGCAATATTATATTACCATAATATTTAGGAGAATGATACATTTGAAGAACCACACACAATAACATACTGCACAGCATTGCAATGGCTCCAGAATAGAAAGAAACCCAAAACTAAATAATGAAATGAAAACACCAAAATGGCAGAAGAGATTAAGAAACAAAATTGAAACCTTAAGAGCAGAAATAGTCTGCATAATGGAAAATAAAGTGGATAATATGAGCAAGAAAATTAAGAGAAAAGCTAAGGAAATAGTAAGGAACTATAAGGTCCATATAAGAAATGGTCGACCTACCAAAAACATTGCAGAATCTACAGATACACTAAAAGCATAGAAAAGCCAGACTAAGTAGATACATGAAATGTGCCAGACAAAGAAAACAGAACTATCAACCCAGGAAAAATTAAATCGGTTTATCCAAGGACATTGAAACAAAATTTGATGAACCAAAATGTCACCAGCCCTTGCACAGAATTAGCAACAAACACAGAGATAATGCCCTTTTGATCTAATATCTGGTTAAACACGGTGACTCACAATCAAGAAACAAGCTGAATTAGGGAGGAAAAAGAATGTACCCACACATTTGAAGACAAACACCTGAAGTTAAAAAAATCCACCATAAGAAAAGCACCGGCGGTGATAATATTCATAATTATTGGTATAAAAATATATTTGTCTTCATCCATACCTATTAGTACATATCAACAATTTTCCTAAAAATTTTGAAAATGTGACCATATGTTTGACAGAAGGGAAAACATATCTTTTATCTAAAGGGAAATCCACAAATGACCCATCAAAATATTGTCCTATTACTTTTTACAAGCTACATATAAAATTGTAACATCATGCATCTCACAACTAATCACCACTCACTTACCACAATATACTTACAGAAGAGCAGAAAGGATGCCGTAAGGGTATGAAAGGATGTAAGAAACAACTGATAATAGATTCTGTAATTCTAAATTAAGCCCAGAGGAAAAGCAGACATCTTTCATGTTGTTATATTGACTCCCAAAAAGCATTTGATTCTGCCCCACACACGGTTAATAAAAGCTCTTAGTAAATATAATCTATACCCAATACTTGTGAAATTCCTGCAATGAAGCATTGGCGTACTATAATCATCAAAACTATTAACAACCAAAAAGAACAATCACCCTTATCAAAATAAACCAAGACTTTTTTCAGGGTGAGTCGCTTAGACCATGATGGTTTTTCTAGCTTTAAACCCACTCTTTAATTCACCGAATCCGATGAAAATATGGTATAAAATATGAAGCAAGCAAACAGACTATACCTTGACACATCTTCTATACATGGATGATTTGAAATTATATGCTCCTTCACCTGTAAAACTAAAGCAATTAATTCAAATAGTAGAACTATTATCAAAAGGTATAAACATGAACTTTGGACTAGATAAGTGCGGAATGTTAAACATAAAAACAGCTTCAAAGTTCGAGGTAAAATTTATTATCAGAGTACATACAAGCCACCACATACAATGCCGAGATTCTTTTCTGTGGGCATACTTAGCAAATCCATAGAACAGTAACTGGAAACTAGAAATTGGAAACAAACTGCAAATGCAGATATCAATAAATAACATTAAATAACAAGTATGAAATAACAATATAACAGAGTCCTTAAGTGAGTGTAGCTATCCCTTTTTGTATAAGAGTCTGATGGCTGGGGTGTAGTAACTGTTCCTGAACTTGGTGGTGCGAGTCCTGAGGCTCTCGTACCTTCTATCTGATGGCAGCAGCGAGAAAAGAGCATGGCCTGGGAGGTGAGGATCTTTGATGATGGATGCTGCTTTTCTACGGCAATGTTTCAGGTAGATATGCTCAATGGTTGGGAGGGTTTTACCTGTGATGTACTGGGCTGAATCCACTATCTTTTATAGTATTTTCCGCTGAAAGATAATGGTTTTCCCATACCAGGCCAAAATGCAGCCAGTCGGCACACTTTCCACCACAATCTACAGTAGTTTGCCAATGTTTTCAATGGCATGCCAAACCTCCTCAGACTCCAGAAGAAGTAGAGTCACTGTCATGCTTTCTTCACAATAATACTTATATGATGGGCCAGGATAGGTCCTCTGAGATAGTTTCACCCAGGAATATAAAGTTACTGGCCCTCTTCATCTAGAGCTAGCAGAACATAAAATAGTTTATTTAAATAGAGCAGCAGGATACAATGGATGAATATGAAACATATACGTTTCTGGGATATCAATAAGCAATGAAAATAGATCACAAACAAGAGAAAGTCTGCAGATGCTGGAAATCCGAGCAACACACACAAAATGCTGGAGGAACTCAGCAGGCTAGTCAGCATTTCTGGAAAAAACTACAGTTGACATTTCGGGCCAAAGCCCTTCAGCAGGACTGGAGAAAAAAAATCCGAAGAATAGATTTCAAAGGTGGGGAGAGAAATGCCAGGTGATAGGTGAAACTTGGAGAGGGAGCGATGAAGCAAAGAGCTAGGAAGTTGATTGGTGAAAGAGACATAAGGCTATGGAAGAAAGAAGAAAGGTGGGGAGGGGAGAAGGTGAGGAGCGCCAGACGGAGGCGATGGGTGGGCAAGGAGATAACATGAGGGAGGGAAAAGAGATTGAGAAATGGTGAAGTGGGGGGGGGGGGTTGGTGGAGGCATTACTGGAAGTTTGAGAAATCGATGTTCATGCCATCAGGTTGGAGGCTACCCAAACAGAATATAAACATAGAGTCATAGAAAACTTACAGCACAATACAGGCCCTTCAGCCCACAAAGTTGTGCCAAACATGTCTCTATCACAAGTCAATGAATATGTTGTAAAAAAAAAGACCACTCCCTACTTTGTACATAGTTTTCTTCTCTTGATTGTTCTATCTTTCCTCTCCTTTCTATAAGTGTATACCTCAGATAAATATTATGTGGAAATTTCTGACAAATATGACTGTATGATATATATGTACAGTATCTGAAATACATCTTATGGAAACGTTTGTTTGATGATGAACTTCAATGAAAAATAAATTACAAGAAAAAAGAAATTACTAGGCTTACCTATCGCCCTCTATTTTTCTAAGCTCCATGTACCTATCTAAAAGTCTCTTAAAAGACCCTATCATATCTGCCTCCACCACCATTGCCGGCAGCCAATTCCACACATTCACCACTCTCTGAGTAAAAAACTTGCCCCAACATCTCCTCTGTACCTACTCCCCAGCACCTTAAACCTGTGCCCTCTTGTGGCAACCATTTCAGCCCTGGCAAAAAGCTTCTGACTATCCACATGATCAATGCCTCTCATCATCTTATACACCTCTATCAGGTCACCTCTCATCCTTCGTTTCTTCAAGGTGTTGTTTCTCCAACCTAAGTGTAGCTTTAGTGCGATAAAGGGAAACTTTCAACAGAATTTACTTCAAGCTTTAAGAAAATCTGCGAAACAGAGCTCAATAGTACAAATATAACAAAGGCAATAAACACCTTTGCTATATCCATATTAATATATTCTTTGGCATAAGAGCTTGGTCCAAAACCGATCTGGAAAATTTACAAAGGAAAATAGGAGCTGAAATGACCGATTTTAGAAAACACTATATACACTCAAACACACTTAGATTAACACTACCTAGCATAGAAGTGGAATAACAGACAAAAAAAAATACACAACAGTCAGATAAAACTTCTCCGGATATACTTTCATCAAAGAAAACAGGATTCAGCACTCCATGTGACCATATGTGATTCTGATAAGAATTACACCGCTGAACATAAATGAAAGCACAACCCAGAAGAATGAATAAATTATCACTATAGAAGAAGAAGTTAACAATGGAAGAGCATGATCTTCCATGGAAGACAGTCCCACTATCTGAGCAGACTAGATGTAGACAAGGAAGCATTGACTGTCTGGCTCTGAGTTGGAAACCTCTTCCCAGAAACAGAGGGTTTCCTTGTGGCAGTACAGGACCAGGTGATTAACACAAAAAGTACAAAAATACATAATAAAGGACCTCCAATTTTAAGATGATAAATGCAGAAAATGCCTATGGAATTCAGAAACCATCCAACACTTCACAGGATCCTGTAGCATTATCTCAATCTGATTACTTACACAGGCAAACATCATTCACCAAAATCTTGCTTTAAAATACAAACTCGTAAAAGACACTATATTCAAGCCTGATCCAGTTTTAGAATCAGAGTCCTACAAATTATACTACAACCAATCCATTTTTACAGATAGGACAATCCATAATAACTGGCTGGATATAATATTACAGGATAAACAAGCAAGAACAACTTAGTTAATAGATATCACCATTTCAAACACACATAACATACAGAAATATGATGCATTAAAAGAGGAAATTGCAAGAATTTGGAACATGAACAGGGTATACATTTTCCCGATAGTAATATCTACATCTGGTATCATCTCAAAGTCACTGCACAATAGTATTAAACAGTTAAGCCGACACAGCAATATTTATGTAAAACTTCAGAAAACCACGATACTAAACACCACTAGAATAATCCAAAAGTTCCTAGTAATTGAGAAATGAGCATGTTTGGTTATTTGTTTTACCAGCTTGAGCTGAGAAAAAAAATCAAAAAACAAAAGTAAGCAATAAATATCGAGAACGTGAGTTGAAGATTCTTTGAAAGTTAGTCCATCGGTTGTGGGAACATTGTTGACATAGGGCAAGGGAAGTTATCCCTTTTGGTTCAGGAGCCTGATGGTTGAGTGGTAATCCTCAGCCTGGTGTTGTGAGTCCTGAGGCTCCTGTACCTTTCTCCTGGGTGGCGGAGTCCTTCATTCCGTTTTCCTGTGACAATGCTCCGTGGATTTGTGCTCAATGGTGGTTGGTCTTTATCCATGATGGACGGGGCCATATCCGATAGATATCCACCCTATCTATACCACAGAATTTTACATACCTCTATCAAGACATCCCTCAGCATCTTTCACTTCAACAAAAGGAGCCAATCCAATCTCTTCCCATCAATCCAGGTAAAATCCTGCTGAATCTCCTCTACTCTCTCCTGCACAATCCTACACTTCCCATTACTGCACAGAACATTCCACCGTATCCTGCAGCAGCTTTAGACAAGGTTACCAGCTAACCACAACATAATCAGTTTACATGTCATCTGGAAGCTTACTAATCGTACAAATGCTTACTAATCTACATTCACATATATATCACAAATAGCAAAGGAACCTTCACTGATCCTCGCAGAATACCCCAACACAGATTTCCTATCAGATAAACTATCTCCATTTTTCTTATTGGATTAGCCAGCTTGCTTTGGTTCCCTTCTGGACTAGCTTACCATGCAGGACCATTGTAAATACCTTACTGAAGTTCATAAAGGCAGCATCTATCACTCTGCCTTCATCAATCTCCTCTGTTATCTCCTCAAGGAATATAGTAAAACAGGATATTCCCTGTACAAGGCCATGTTGGTTATCTTTAATCACTCCCTTCCGTTCCAAGTGTATATAAATCTAATCCTTTAGAATTTTCTTCCATAATTTTCCTATCTCTTATGTCAGGCTTACTTGGCTTATCCAGCTGTCCTTAAATAAAAGGACAACATTAGTTATCCTTTATCCTATTTCCAGCCTGTGTTCAATTATGTGTGATTTAATTAATAAAATGAAGATAAGCAGTTTGCTTTGGCAAGGAGCTCAGAGCTATAGCTATAGATTTAAGATCATTCACGGGATCTTCTTTTGAGGCTGAAAACATAGGTTTTCAAGGATGCAGGGCATTCTACTGCACCTCGTTCTGTGTCTGAAATCACATTTTACCATGAGATATAGGAGCAGAATTAGGTCACTTGGCCCATTGAGTCTGCTCTGCCATTCAATCATGGCTGATTCTTTTTTCCCTTCCTCAGCCCACTCCCCGGCCTTCTCCCTGTAACCTTTGATACCATGTCCAGTCAAGAACCTATCAAGCTGTACCTTAAATATACCCAGTGACCTGGCCTCCCCAGCTGCCTGTGCTAACACATGCCATGAATTCACCACCCTCCGGCTAAAGAAATTCCTCCGAATCTCTATTTTAAATGGATGCCTTTTTATCCAGAGGCTGTGTCCTTTTGTCTTAGACTCTCCCACCATGGAAAACATCCTTTCCACATCTACTCTGTCGAGGCCCTTGAACTTCTGAAAGGTTTCAATGAGACCCCCCGTCATCCTTCTAAATTCCAGTGAGTTCAAGTCCAGAGCTATCAAACGTTCCTCGTATGATAACCCTTTCATTTCCGGAATCATCCTTGTGAACCTCCTCTGAACCCTCTCCAATGCCAACTTTTCTTACATGAGGAGCCCAAGACTGTTCACAATACTTAAGGTGAGGCCTCACCAGTGTCTTATAAAGCCTCAGCATCACATCCCTGCTCTTGTATTTTAGACCTCTTGAAACGAATGCTAACATTGCATTTGCCTTCCTCACCACCGACTCCACCTGCAAGTTAACCTTCAGGGTGTTCTGCACAAGGACTTACAAGTCCCTTTGTATTCAGATTTTTGGATTCTCTCCCTGTTTAGAAAATAGTCTGCACATTTATTTCTACTAACAAAGTGCATGACCATACATTTTCAAACTTTGTATTTCATTTGCCACTTTCTTGTCCATTCTCCTAATCTGGTTAAATCCTTCTTCAGCCTACCTGTTTCCTCAACACTAATGGTCCCTCCAACAATCTTCATATCATTTGCAAACTTGACAACAAGGCAATGCATTCCATCATCTAAATCGTTGACATACAGCATAAAAAGAAGCACACTTCCCATTCACTTCTCTATTACAGTCATCACCTCCACAGACCTATAGAACCTATAGATACACCTATAGAGGTGTATCACACAAACTTTTCATTTGTACATCCGTCAAACTAATGGCCACCTCTTTCACATTCCAAGGTGGAAGCAAGAATGGAGACAGAGACTGCACTCAACCCATCCTTGCACTCAATAAGAAATGTATAGTGATCATGAGGATGGATCGATCAGGGATGTCAAAGATAACCAGGCTGCAGATATACTCCAGTAGGGTTCTTGGTTATCTTTCCCTTCCCACTGACATCTCATGTTCATAAATTAAGCTGGTGTATAGTTGTATGGAATATACAGTATAACTGCTTCCAGAATTTAACCTGCATCCCCAGTTCAGATCAGATTTCTCAACCTAATACATCGACTGTCCATTTCTTTGACGCTGGTCATCTATCATTTATAGCAATTATCATTTCCATGGATGCTGAGTTCATTCAGCAGATTGTTTATTGCTGCAGAATGCTCATCTAAGCCTGCCCCACTTGCTTGCCCTTATCTCATATCTGTGTAAACTATTTCTATCCACATACCTGTTCAAGTATATTTTAAACATTGTTATTGTAACTTCCTCAACCAGTTCCTCTGGCAATTCATCCATTTGCATACTATCCTCTGTGTGAAAACATTTCCTGTCTTTCCCCTTTCATCTTAAACCTATGTCCTCATTTTCTTAACTCCCAAGCTCAGGGAAAAATAATTATGCATTTACCCTATTTATGCCCTTAATAATTTTATTGAAATCTATAAAATCACCCTCACTCTCCTATGCTCCAAGGAATGAGTCACTAGCCAGCTCAACTTCTTCCTATAACCCTGGCCCTAAATCCTGACAACATTTTCATAAAACTTCTTTGCACTCTTTCCAGCTTTATTCCAGCATCATAACCTAAACTGTGTCTATTACTCCATGTGGAAAGGAGATGCTGCAGTGTATTGTAATTCATGTGTACTATGTGGTCTCCTCAATATACTGGAGAAAACAAACACTGATTTGGTGACCACTTTGTGGAGCACCAGCGTTCAGTTATCTGTCAATATAGATTCCCCACTCCACTCCGTGTCTCTGGCAACCATTTTATTAATGTGATCCAAGAAAGGTTGGAGGAATAACACCTCATCTTCCATCCAGCCAATTGTAGTCTTTGGGATCCAATGCTGAATTCAACAAAGTTAGATAAATAATTTCTTTTGATTTTTATCAGAACATTGATCGAATGCAGAGCTCATCTGAGAAGTAGCTGATGAAGTTCAATCCGAAAAGTGTGAAATTCTACACTTTGGAAGTTCGAACAAGAAGGCAAAGTACAGGATTAATGGCAAGGTTTTCAGTGGTGTGGAGGAACAGAGGGATCTTGGGGTCCATGTTCAAGGATCCCTTAGCTATGCCATGCATGCTGACAGGGTGGTTAAGATGGTATGTTGTGTGTTGGCCTTCACTAGTCAGGGGACAGAGTTCAAGGACTGTGAAGTAATACTGTAGCTCCATAAAACTCTAGTTAGATTATACTTGGTTATCTTGTTCAGTTCTCGTTACCTCATTATCGGAAGGATATGGAAGCTCTAGAGAGGGTGCAAAGGAAACTTACCAGGATCCTGCCTGGATTAAAGAGCATGTCATATGAGGATAGGCTGAGTGAACTAGGGCTTTAACTTTGGAATGAAGGAGGATGAGAGGTGACTCGATAAAGGTGTACAAAATATTAAGAGGCATAAATTGAGTGGACAGCCAGAGTCTTTTTTTCAAGGATTAAAATGGCTAAGACAAAAAGACATAATTTTAAAGTGACTGGAGGAAAGTATAGAGGAGATGTCAGACATAAGTTGTTTTTACACAGAGACAGATACATTGGGGATACTTAAGAGGCTTTTAGATAGGCACATGGATGAAATAAATATAGAGGGCCATGTGGGAGGAATGGTTTGATTGATGTTGGAGTAGGTTAAAAGTCTGGCATAACATTGTGTACTGTGCTGTATTTTCATGTTCTATCTTCTAACTGACCAATTTTGCTTTAAGGTTATTTGTCTGTAATTTTAGCTTGTTTATTTTCTCTCCACAATCTCTGACTGATGTGCTGGGCAGTTTCCATCCACTCTTTTTGGTTTCAAGCCTTAGCAGCAGCTCTGAACTGCATTCCCAGCATTTGTAGAAGGCACATGAGCATGGACACAAACATAAAGGCCCACCATTCATATTAATTTCCCCCTAGACCCTAGATACTACAGGGGAATTGCAGTTGCTTTTGGAATGTGAAGTTTACCTAAACATCAAGGGAAACCCACACAGCCAGTGAGAGGACATGCAAGCTCCGCACTCTCCCTCTCTCTTTCATACTATTTCTGTCACAGGTCTGACAGTTGTCATCATAGTCTTTATGTGCAATAGCTTTGGATTATATCAGTTGTCTTCAGTTGCTGAAGGATTTGGAAGTTCAGAATACAATAAGTCCTTCTCTCCCCATAATCCGACTGTCTGCTAGCTTTTCCCTTTTTAAACCTGTTATGTCCATGTTCCATCTCATGTTTCCATACTCCTACCTCACTCACTCCCTCCCAACTCTGCCACTCCACCCTTCCTCACCTTTATGCCACCTTTCCCTCCCTCCCACACTTCCCTACCTCTCCTTCTTTCCACAATGCCTTCAATTCTTCACCACCTCTCCTCCCTCACTTCTCTGCCACTCATGTCTCTATCATTCCACATACTGCTCTGTTACTTCTCACTGCCCTGTCTCTCCTTGCTGCTTTGCCGCATGTGCTGTCTCCAGTCATTCCCTGCCATGGTTTCCTCACTGTCTGGGCTACCTTCTCAGCTGACCAGACTGCCAGGAAACATGGTATGGAATATTTCGGTATGATGAGCTGTATAATTTTTAGAGTGATTCCCCAGTGATGAAATGCTGAGATACAATTGTGACATTGGTTTGTTAATGAGATTTAATTGATGTATAAAGTAAATGACACCTCATATTTGATCTTCTTTTTAAACTTTTGCAATGGGTTAAATTAGTTGATTCCATATCATCGAATTTGTTGCTTTAAAAAACTTCTAAACAATGAAAATTCATAAGCTATATAAGACTCTCCAAGATCCCTTTGAAAACACTATTTCAAATTCTTCTTTGATGCAAAATTTTATGAGCAGGACTGTACAATCATATTGTTTTAAAGTTCATAAGGAATGCATATTTGAATCTATAGGTGTCTTTTCACTTCAGCAAAAGGTCACCTGGACTGCTAACATGTTGCTATCATTCTAAGAAATGCACGACTAATTGAAAAATAGATAATCTATTCATCTTCAGAACAGCCAGACAACCTTAAAAATTGACTAAACAGTTTTTGAAAATATTTGATTGACCTTTGTGGAATAATGGATGTCAAGAAGCAATAGTATAATGGAAATTTGGGTACATTTAGGAGTTCTGAACACCTTGTTGTGTGACACTTAATTATGATTCCAGTTAACTGCTATATCACCGCACTGCAAAATTCCTCATTAGGGGATCGAAGATGGAAAGTGTCAGTCACCTGAAATTCCTTGGTGTTATCAAATGAAAGGATCTATTCCTCTCATTATCTGTTCCATTACAAAGAAGGCACAGCAGCACCTCAACTTTCTTAAAAATTTGCACAGATTTAGCATGTCATCTAAAACTTGAACAAACTTCTATAGGTGAACAGTAGAGAGTATGCTGACTGCCTGCATCATGGCCTGGTATGGAAACACCAATTCCCTTGAAGAAAAAAGCCAATAAAAAGTGATAGATATGGCCCCATCCACCACAGGAATAGCTCTCCGCACCACTGAGCACTTCTACAAGAATTGCTGGCCACAAGAAAGCAGCATCCATTTTCAAGCAACCCCCAACATCTAGGACATATTCGCCTCTTGTTGCTGCTATCAGAAAGGAGGTACAGAAGCCTTTGGTTGCACACAATCAGGTTCAGGAAAAATTATTATTCTTCAATCATACGACTCCTGAACCAGATGGATAACTTCACACACCACAACACTGAACTGATTCCACAACCTATGGACTCACTTTCAAGAACTCTACAACTCATTTTCTCAGTACTATTTATTCATGTTTAAATGTTTGTTTTGCATTTTCAAAAATTGATTTCTTTGTGTTGGCCTATGTGTGTAATTTTTCATTGATTCTGTTGTATATATTTGTTCTACTGTGAATGCCTGTTGGAAAATAAATTTCAGGGTAGTTTATGGTGACATAGACATAGTTTGATAATAAACTTACTGCGAACTTCGAATTTTAAGAAGGAAGCAATCACTACTTCGTGTCATTGATACTTACAGCTCAAGTATACCAACATTTGATGAAAAGTAGGCTTTATTCATTTTTTTCTTAACAAAGTATTTTAAGCCATTCCATCAAAGGGTATCAGTGTAGCATTCCTCACTTTGCACTCCAGACACTCTCTGTCCTTTCCTGGTACTTTTTTTTTGGTAATTCCTCTGTGTAAGGAATGAGAACTATTTGGTACTGTGTAGAAATGAATGGGACTTTCCCAAGTTCACAGTATAGCTCATTTGGGTCGTAACAACATTTTAAAACTGATTTCACATCTATTTGTTCACAATGCATTAAATGCTATTGAATCTTAACTAAAACTAGATTATTTTCAAAGCCATATGAATTTAAATAGAGAGTAAGCATTTGCCCCAATATTTTTATGTACGGGGTCTTTTTTTTGTATGTTAATCTTTTAAATTGCTGCGTATGTGGATTAAAATGGCTTCTATGTTATGTTAAATGCTGAGAAAGTCTCTAGGGAGACATTTGCTTGGGTTAGTACAGACAGCAGGGTGCTATTAGCCAATGGGTATTCATGTTATTGTCCTTCGGGTGATAATGCTGTTTCATATGACTGGGAACGGGGTTTTTGGCGGGGAGTCGGAGGAGAGACGGGGAGGACGGCGGACGTGCGGAAAGGCTGCAGTCGATCACTCCGGGCGGTCCTGAGCCGTGAGTCGACAGGATTCAGGTGGTCGGCAGGAATTGATTGAGCTCCAATGATTGTGCACGAAGAACTTGGACTTTGATAAGTCTGGCGCCTTTTTTTTCCCCATTACTTCCTTTTCTGTATCGAACTTATATTAATTTCATAGACTTAGTAATATCTATAAAGTGTACTTGGTAAAACGTACTGTGTGTGCTGGCTGATGATTGATGTTTGCGATTGATTCGGATGGCAGTGGTACAGCAACCGACCCAGCGGGAAGCGTTCAGGCAAGCGCCGGGCGGGATAGGCTTTGAAGGTCCTCAATGTCGACTCTCAAAATAAGTTAGTCATTACATTCAACTTTTATTATGTTTTCATGTTGTATGCCAACATTTCAACCATTTCAAAATTTCACATGCAAACATTGCAACAGCGTCAGTGACTGATGTAAACATTGACACACGTTAGGTCGTACAAGCTTATAAATCTGGGACAAGCTGCAAAAGTAATATCTTCGCCACTATGGTATTTTATGAATATTTTAATCAAATATGGATTCTATTTCTAGCAAGTAGGATTATAAGTTTAACATATTATGTGAAATGTGAACTCTGATTCTAATAACCTGAACTATGAATTAAATTTAAGCTTGTCCAGACAATCAAGATGGCTATTTATCAGTACTTTTATCTTCATTACCAAAAATCCAGTTCAAAATTTCTATCAGCAAAAAAAGCAAAAAAAACACACATATTGGGTTACTCTGGAGTAAAAATAGAAAATGGAAATACACAGCAATTCATTCTGCAGCTGTGCAGAGAAAAACATAGCTGATACTTTAAGAAATGACATTCCATGAGATCCTTGAGAATAGGAGAACTTGGCTCTTTTAAGTTGCAGACAAGGGAAGGAGTGAAGAGAATAAAAGGAAAGTTTGTGAATGACTGGAGCCGAGCGATGCAGAATTGTGCAGATTGCGGTAGTTCTGGATGAAATACAACATTGAAAGTTTATTAATCACAATTTCTGAAAGAGTGCAGAATAAAAGATCATTGGCACAGGAGAAGGGGAGGGGTAAAACACAATACTACATTTGGGAGATTCTCAGCACCACACTTTCTGGAAATCTGAAATCAAAAGCACCTGGTCCAGCAGGTCAGGAGACGGAAAAACCATGGTTAAAAGTACATGTTAATGACATTGCAATCTTCACTGTGAGTTCCTACACAAACAGGAAAGACTAGTTATCTGAAATTGTTGAATATAACATTGAGTTCTATAAGTTGTAATGTGCTGAACTGGAGGGTGCGATATGGCTCCTCAAGCTTGCATTGGGACGATAAAAAATGCTAAAGGCAGAGAAGTCAAAGTGACAGTGAGGTAGAGAGAGAAAGGAAAGGGCAACTGAAATCTTAGTGTCACTTAGCGGACAGGAAGGAAATATTTCACAAGGAGGCCATCCAGTTTGCATTTGGTTTCCCCAATGTATAGGAGACCTTATGACTGTAGTACACTAAATTGGAAGAAATGCAAATGAGTTCCTACTTCACCTGGAAGAAACATTTGGGTTCCTGGATGGTACAAAGGGAAATAAGCAAAAGAGAAGTGGTGTATGTCCTATGGTGATATGGGAAGATACCCTGAAAAGAGTAGGGACATTGGTGGAAATGGATTGTGTCATGGAGTCATAGAAAGAATAGTCCCTTCAGAATGCAGAAAAGGGACAAGTGGGTATAAGATATATCTGAAAGTGGTGTCTTCAGAGCATAGAGAAATCATGAAAAATGTTCTGTGGAAAATAGACGTAGTAAGAATAGATAGTGAAGACAATGGAAAGGTAATTTTTTCCTCAAATCCAAGGAATGTGGGTGAGAAATGCAGGAAATAGAACAGGTTTGGCTGACAGCCCTCTTACAATGATGGAGGGGAAAGGGCTAAATAAAAAACAAGCTATATTAGAAGCATGTATTTGGTATGGATTGGAATCAAAAGAGAATAAGACCAAATGGGAGAAACTGGGGGAATTTGATGAAGTCACTAGAGAAGGGAGAGTTGGAAGAACATGTAGTCAAGAGCTGTGAGTCTGTAGGTTTCTAGTCTACACATGGAAGACACATCTTTGTTGGATGTTGGTGACATTTTTGTCACAGCACCTTTGGGTTGAGATGATAGCAGTTATGATGGTACAATTGGGAGCCCAATAATTTTGTGTTTCTGTGCCACCCTCCCTGGTACCTGGAATAACTTGAAGCTCAGAAGGAATAGTAATATTCCACCAGAAAATAGCTTATCATTATAATGGAACAAATATATGCTATTTGCAAGCAGATTGCAGTTCTCATTGGACTCAGCAATTCCAGTCATAAGCAGCTCCCAGTTGAACAAAAACAAAGGGATTCTGTAGATGAGCAGATCATTGGTGTCCATGAGAAGAGAGACGCTGTGTATGTGCATGCTGCTCTTCTGGATGAACAGTGTAATGTCACACCAAAAAAATTGCTGTTCTACTGGAACAGCCTACTGGCACAAAATGGTTGGGGCTGACACCCCCCGCCCCCTGCAGCCTCTCGTTCACTCCTATCTTCATTGAGAGTAGCCCTGCTTAAAATGTGCTAAAGAGGAAATGGAGCGCCAGACGCTTGAGATTTGAAATCAGAGTAGGATGTTGGAACATTTAGCAGGTTCATCACAGCCTGTGACTTGGGGGTCTGTCATCCAGCTCAGCTCAGGTATACAGGTTTAGAGATTGGTGTAGCAGCCTGTGTCAGCAGATCACACTCTGTTGTCCACCCAGAAACCTGAAGAGTTGCCAAACAACCAGGCTTAGGTTATTGATGATTCTCTTCAAGAGGACACCAAGTTAGCTACCACATCTCAGACAGTATGTTTGCCTGGGCTCTCAGCCTGCCTCTTCAGTTGGCTCTGGCTAGCAATCTGAAGCATCCATCTGGAAATTGATTTTCATGATTCAAGAACATTCGTGGAATTAAAGAGAAGCCTGCTAGCACCCAGACTTTGAAGTCCACATTTAAGGTAGTAAAATAGGAAAAGTTCTGGCATCACCATCACCACCACCACCCTTATCAACTCCAGAGACCTTCCATTCTCAGCCACTAAACTCATTATTCCCACACCCCGTACCGCTCAGTTTTACCTCCTCCCCAAGATCCACAAGCCTGACTGTCCCGGTAGACCCATAGTTTCTGTCTGCTCCTGTCCCACTGAACTTGTATCTGCCTACCTGGACTCCATTTTGTCGCCCATAGTTCAGTCTCTCCCCACCTACATCCGGGATACATCCCATGCCCTCCACCTCTTCAATAACTTCCAGTTCCCCAGTCCCAACCACTTCATTTTCACTATGGATGTCCAATCCCTATACACCTCCATTCCCATCAAGAAGGCCTCAAAGCCCTCCGCTACTCTCTGGATAATAGACTTCACCAGTTCCCCACCACCACTACCCTCCTCCGGCTGGCGGAACTGGTTCTCACACTTAATAACTTCTCTTTTGGCTCTTCCCACTTTCTTCAGACTAAGGGTGTAGCTATGGGAACTCGCATGGGCCTTAGCTATGCCTGCCTCTTCATTGGTTATGTGGAACAGTCTGTGCTGCAAACCTATTCTGGTACTGCTCCCCAACTTTTCCTTCGGTACATTGACGACTACTTTGGTGCTGCTTCCTGCACCCATGCTGAGCTCATCAATTTCATCAACTTGACTTCTAACTTCCACCCAGCCCTCAAATTCACTTGGTCTATCTTGGACACTTCTCTCCCCTTTCTCGATCTCTCGGTCTCCATCTCTGGAGACAGACTGTCCACTGACATCTTCTACAAGTCCACTGACTCTCATAACTACCTCAACTATACCTCTTCCCACCCCGCCACATGTAAAAATGCCATTCCCTATTCCCAGTTCCTCCATCTCCACCGCATCTGCTCTGAGGATGAGGTTTTCCATTCCAGGACATCTCAAATGTCCTCTTTCTTTAAGGATCGTGATTTCCCTTCTGCTGTCATCAATGATGCCCTCACCCGCATCTCCTCCATTTCCCGCACTTCGGCTCTCACCCTGTCCTCCCGCCACCACAACAGGGACAGAGTTCCCCTTGTCCTCAACTACCACCCAACTAGCCTCCGGATCCAACACATTATCCTCTGCAACTTCCGCCACCTTCAACAGGACCCCACCACTAAGCATATCTTTCCCTCTCCACCCCTCTCCGCCTTCCGCAGGGATCGGTCCCTCCGCAACTCCCTGGCCCACATGTCCCTCCCCACGGATCTCCCACCTGGCACTTATCCCTGTAAGTGCAAGTGCTACACCTGTCCCTAGACCTCCTCTATTGCCACCATTCAGGGCCCCAAACAGTACTTCCAAGTGAGGCAACACTTCACTTGTGAGTCTGTTGGGGTCATCTATTGCATCCGGTGCTCCCGGTACGGCCTCCTCTACATCGGTGAAACCCGACGCAGATTGGGGGACCACTTTGTCGAGCACCTCCACTCCACCTGCCACAACAGGCAGGATCTCCCAGTAGCCACCCACTTCAACTCTGCTTTCCACTCCCATTCAGATATGTCCATACATGGCCTCCTCTACTGCCATGATGAGGCTAAACTTAGGTTGGAGGAGCAACACCTCATATACAGTCTAGGGAGTCTCTAGCCCCTTGGTATGAACATAGAATTCTCCAACTTCCGGTAATTCCCTCTCCCTCCCTTCCCCAATCCCTATGTCACTCTGCCCCCTCCCCCAGCTGCCTACCACCTCCCCCTTGGTTCCGCCTCCTTCTACTACCCATTGTGTTTTCCCCTATTCTCTCTTCACCTTTCCTGCCTATCACCTCCCTGCTTCCCTTCCCCCACCCCTTTATCTTTCCGCTTACTGGTTTTTCACCTGGAACCTACCATCTTTCCCACCTTCCCCCCACTTTCTTTATAGGGCCTCTGCCCCTTCCCCTACAGTCCTGACGAAGGGTCCCGGCCCGAAATGTTGACCGATCTTTTCCATGGATGCTGCCCAACCTGCTGAATTCCTCCAGTGTGTTGTGCGTGTTGCTTTGACCCCAGCATCTGCAGCATATTTTGTGTTTAAAAGTTCTGACATTATTGAAATGCTTCAGCATGTGCAGAGATAAGTGACACTGATATGGCAGCTGCTGGCCTTGCTGTTGATGCTCCCTTAGCTCAGCTTGAAAAGTGCGTGTGGAGTACTTCCACTGCTGTCACCACTGAAGCATTATTTAATGAATATTTCCTGCAGCTGAATACTGGATATAGCATTCTGTACTCAAATAAACTTTGTGAAGTGTGACAGGTGTTCTCAAGAGAGAATTCAAACTGCAGAGATGCAAAGGGACTTGGAGTCCTTGTGCAGGATACCCTAAAGGCTAACTTCCAGGTTGAGACGGTTGTGAAGAAGGCGAATGCAATGTTGGCATTCATTTCTAGAGGTATAGAATATAGATGTGATGTTAAGGCTCTATAAGGCACTTGTGAGACCATACTTGGAGTATTATATGCATCCTTTATTCTAAAATAAAGGATATACTGACATTGGAGAGGGTTCAGAGAAGATTCACGAGAATGAAAGGGTTACTGCATGAGGAGTGTGTGGCAGCTCTCGGGCTGTATTCCCTGGAGTTCAGGAGAATGAGGGGGGATCTCATAGAAACGTTCCGAATGTTAAAAGGCCTGAACAGATTAGATATGGCAAAGTTATGTCCCATGGTAGGGGATTCTAGTAAGAGGGAACGACTTCAGGATTGATGGACGTCCATTTGGAACTGAGATGCGGACAAATTACTTTAGTCAGAGGGTGGTCAATCTGTGGAATTTGTTGCCACGAGCAGCTGTGGAGGCCAAGTCATTGGGTGTATTTAGGGCAGAGATAGATAGGTTCTTGATTAGCCAGGGCATCAAAGGGTGTGGGGTAAAGGCAGGGGAGTGGGGATGGCTGGAAGAATTGGATCAGCCCATAACTGAATGGCAGAGCAGACTTGATGGGTTGAATGGACTACTTCTGCCTCTATATCTGGAAGAGAAGATGGCAGCACGCTGCAGCACTCAGTGGCCACTCCGGAATGAATATCTGTATTTTTGTTAAGTAGGATGCCTTGCACAATCCTGATTTGATGGAGATGGACGTGAGAAGCATGGAGGAACATTTGGAGAAACTTCTGAAATGCCTGTTTCGCTGCTGCTGCTACTGTGCGAACCAGAATCTCTGGAGGGGAAGGCCCCAAATCCTCGGCTTTGCCTGTTGCTTGGTGGCCGGGGCTGGGGTCAAAGCGCTCGGCAGAGATGGTGCTCGGTGCTCGGTGTTGGAGGGCTGGTTGGAGGCTCGAAGTTTTCAGACGGACTCAGAGTCGGCTGTGGTCGGGTGATTCCAGGGTGCTGCATCGGCAAGTTTGCGGTGCTGGAGGTTCATGGCAGGGAGAGTTTTTCTTCCTTCTGCCATCTCCGTGAGATGATGGGGCTATCAGGACTTTGAGACTTTTTTGTTGTGCCCATGGTCTGCTCTTTATCAAATTACGGTATTGCTTTGCATTGTTGTAACTGTATGTTATAATTATGTGGTTTTTGTCAGTTTTAGCCTTAGTCTGTCTTGTGTTCCTGTGATGTCATACTGGAGGAACATTGTATCATTTCTTAATGTATGCATTACTAAATGACAATAAATGAGGACTGAGTGTCCTCATAATCTAATCTAATATCTTATGGTCTTATGGAATCCATTTTTTTGACTGAATAGCTATTTGTAGGGCACTTTTAAGTTGCTTTGGAATGAAACTTTTTAATATCTAGGCAGATATCAAAAGAAAATTAAACCATTAGGAGCTGCTAACTGACCACTATTAACAATTTATCTTCTTGGAATGTAAAATTAATGAAGAATATGTTTGCATGTGTAGTTGGAAAGACTTTTACAGTCTAGGATGTTCTTTAAAAATGCTGTGCTAAGTGTCTAAAGACAAGTTGGCACAATGGACCAAAAGATCTCTGCTTGCCTATTGTAATTAGAGAGTATTTATAAAGCTACAACACCCAGTTAGAGTCAGCTAATCCCTTGAGAAATTCAACCGCCTTCCAATTATCCAGAGAATCTCTGTTTAACTTAAGAATATTTTAACAGCAATAATTCTGCTGCTCATTTTAGGGAATGAGGCATAGTGCAAGCTTCTGCCTCTGTTAAAAATAAACTGAAATTAGCAGAAAGAGTTTGATCTCACTATAAATGGCAAAGTTGAACTAAATTCACCTATATCTTCAAGGTCATCTTATTTAGTTACCCTGAATAAAGAGAATCCCTTCTTCCATAGATTCCTATTCTTCAGGCAAATTCCTAGCAGTAGGCAACCAATATTAGAAATGCTTTTATGAATATGTTAGGTGAGTGAATGTGTCAATTTTTGTGAGAAAAGTAAACTGGGGGATGAAAATATTTTTTGCTGTTAAATGTGTGCAAAAAGTTTGCAGATTATTCTTGTACCCTGTGTCAGTTTTTACCAGTCTGTGAATTAAACTTAATATAAATGTAATTTTTTTATAGAACCGTGATTCCTGTTACTTTGTGGTATCATTTCAGTTGGCCTATTGCAAAGTTTCTAGGAGGGCACAGTACAGGAACAGATTTAGAGTGAACACATTTATATCTAAGTGAAATCTTAATGGGAATAATTTGATAGAAGCCAGACAATGAACATACAACACATAAATGATCTGATGAAACAAAATCTGTGTTCAACTTAGCCAGCCTGGACTGGATGGTTGAAAAAGTAGTCAGAAGCCAGTCTTCCGAAATATTGGGAGGAATGAAGGAAATGGAGCAAGAACGATCAGAAGAAGATCAATTCACAACAGTCCACTTAAAAGGTGTGATAAAACATTCAAAGTTATGCCAGGAATGTGAATAATGGAACCAGGAAACATTGAATGCTTCTACTGAAGTAGAACGTAATGTGAAATATGGTGAGTGGATCAGAGGCAGAAAAATAAAGGGAAGTGGTATTACCTGAGTCATTATTCAGCATGTAATCCTTAAATATACATATCTGTAAGGTTTGGAGTTTGATCTAATACGCATATACCATGAACTGACACTGTACTGGAATGGCACAGTTTGAAGGGGATTGATCCCGTAAAGAATCAGAACATCAGTTGCTTGACGTGGATTTCTATAGCCAATCAAAAATGTCAGATGACAGTACCACGAAAGCTGTTCTGGAGCATTCACAATCTAATAATTTTAAATTGGGCTTACTATTGCAGTATGTCATGAGAAACTAATTATAAAAACATGTTTTATTTGATTAGTTCATCCTGGACCAGATTAGTTCATCCTGGACCAAATGATTAGCCATTGGCTGTGTGTGGAAGGAAATACCAAAGGTACCAAACACTAATGACTCTACATTCAACCCGTTATTCTTTAGAAATACTAATGTACAGATCACCGCTGGAAATCCATTCATCAATCTTCAAAAATGTTGATAAACCCACAATTTTCCCATCAAAAAGTCTGGCATGAAAACAATCATTCATTGGCATGACATTTCCTTAATTAAATTCATCTGTTCATAGACTCACGACATGCGCAACTTTGTTATTCTATGATCTATTGAATTATAGTGCAAGAAATGAGGTTGACACAAGATGGTATAATTCAAACTAAATGCTTGTGCACTCATGTCCAGAAGGTTTGTAGACCTGATTAGCTGGATGTCTAATCTGTTATCAAAAGGTGATGAATAATATGAATTCCAGTTGGAGAATAAAGGGAAAGGGACACAAACTAATCAGACAGAAAAGCTTGTCCTTAAAAGAATGCCTTCTCACCTACAAAGACACTTTGATAAGTCAGCTTACCTGAGCAAATAAATCCTCTGGTTGAGTGGTGGTACAAAAATAACCTTTCACTCAATGTCCTCAAACCTAAAGAACTGATTGTTGACTTCAAATAGAGGATAGAGGACATACGTTGGGGGAGAGAGAGAGTCCACTGTTTTAAATTCCTGTATGTCAGTATATCAGATGGTTTGCTAGCACAATCATAAAGAAAGCACGTCAGTGTCTTTACTTTCTTGGGATGTTAAGGAGATTTAGATGAACATCAAATACTCTACCATTGAATGTAACCTGACAGGCTGCATCATGAACTGGTGTGACAATTCGAATGCATAGCAACATGAGAAGCGGTAGGGAGTAGTAGACTTAGCCTGATACATCATGAGTACTTTACTTTTCACCACTTGAGAAGGCAACATCTAACATTCTAACATCAAGGATCCTGACTATTCAGGCCATACCAACTTTTCACAGGTACCATCAGGCAGGAGGTAAGGAATCTGAAGCCCACAGCACCAGGTTCAAGAGCAGCTGTTCCCCTTCAACTATTTGGTTCTTGAACCAATCAGTAAAATCCTTATCACTATAGATTAGCAACATTATGAACACTTTGATCTTTGTACTAAAATAGACATTTTTTTGTTCTAATTGTGTTTCTTGTAAAAACGGTGTACTAAAGTAGACTTTTTTTTGTTTTAATTGTGCTTCTTGTAAAAATGGTGTTCAATTTATTTTTAATTTATGTTTTTCTTGTGAATGCTACTTATATGTTATCTAGTGGTGATGCTTCTGCAAGTAAGTTTAACATAGCAACTAGACTAATATGTATCTGTATATATGACAATAAAATTCAACTTCAACTGTAAATAGGGAAGTGAAAATCTACTGAGTACCAGAAAATACTGGCAGATTGATTGATGAGAGCTATTTGGACACATGAGCCATAAAAAGAATGGATTTGCAAAAATCAATCACGAGTGATATACAACATAGGATTGTTGAGATGGACATGAGTATAGAGTGTGTGGGGGCTGAGCTTATAAATGATGGAGATATATGATCAGTTTAGAAGTACAGGTACATTGTTATTGTAATCTCACAATTCATGTAAAGGTAGATGATACTTTATTGACGCCAAACAATTAGTACTAGAACGTACAATCATTATAGCGATATTTGAATCTGCGCTTCACACTCCCTGGATTCCAAATATTAAATATTAAAAATATTAAAAATAGTTACAATTAGTAAATATTAAAAAATTAAATTATAAATCATAAATAGAAAATAAAAAAGATGGGAAGTAAGGTAGTGCAAAAAAAACCAAGAGGCAGGTCCGGATATTTGGAGGGTATGGCCCAGATCTGTGTCAGGATCCGTTCAGCAGTCTTATCACAAAAATTTAGAAAGATAAAGATCAACAACACCCTGGCAAAGGTACTGACCAAGCTGGAGACCATCGCGCCAGAACTGCTTCTTCAACTCCGGACCGCACCTGGACCATGTCCCCGGAGACCCGCGGTCTGCTACCGTGCCGGAGCGCTTGGAGACACGGCCCATTCCGACCAGCATCTCTCCAGAGTAGGTGACCACACAGAAGTGACGGCGGAGACCTCAAGGTGCCCCAGACGCTTCCCCAGAGCAACCACCGTAAAGCCCCGTTGGTGGACATCCACAGTTGCCGGAAATGAGGCCTCTGCCGCTGACCTCGGAAATCGAGCCTGAGGCTCGACTGGAGCGGAGGCCTCCGCTACCGTGACTCGGCTTAAGGACTTGCTTCAGCAAGGAGCCCGACAATCCGGGAATAAGTGTCGGCTTCAGGGCCCAACCCAATCGACATTTTGTACAGACTTAGTACAGACCATCATTCTAGATGGTCGCAGAATAAGAAATTCTGGTTTACTGTTACTTACTAAATCCCTGTGAGTTGTGAGTAGTTTAAGCCCTTCCCATTGTGAATAAAGTTAGGTTTGATCCAAATATTTGTTCCATGGTACTACTTTGGTAGGAAAAATAGTAAAACAGAATATTATTTAATGGGTGTGAGATCTATACCTGGTGGCATCCAAGGAAACTCGGCATCCTTGTATATGAAACAGAATATTAGCAGCAGCAAAACAAATAACTCGGAGAGTTAGTGGAGTTTTGTCCTTATTACATTAGGGGTGGAGTACAGAAAGGGAAATGCTTCAACAATTACAGAGATCTTTGGCGAGCAAACATCCCCAGTAATATACCAAATTCTGATCTCATTTATTAAAATATTGATTTGCAGTGCAGAGAAGGTTTGCTATATTGATTTCAAGAATGAAGGAATCTTCTTGCAAACGATATTGAGTAGAACTGGTTTATACCCCCTGGAAACTGGAAGATTGGGTTGATAAGGTAGATGCACTGAATAAGTTTCTCTTAGTTCAGGGATCTTGATCTAGAAGCAGAGTCCCAAGATTAAAGTCTACCCATTTAAGGCTGAGAGGAGTGGAAGTTGCTTCCCTGAGATTGCGTAGTGGATGCTGAGTCATTAAGGCTAAGAATAATGTTTGGACTCTGTGGGAATAGGCAGATTAACAGGGTTGAGGCAAATTATGGAATTGTCCATGATCTTAATGAATACTGCAGCAATCCCAGGGATGGTATTAACCTATGCTTTGTACTTTTCTATGTTCTTTTATTCTTCAGTTCTTTTGCTGAGGCTTTGATTATTGGTCCCAAGATGTTCCCCACCATCTCGATTATCCTTTCAAATTAACTTATGATATCCCTAGCATAGCCATCAAATAGACAACGTACCAAGTAAGACTCTTAGTAATACCAATCCATCCTTTTGCTTCACTCATCAGTAGGCTTCTCCACTGCCTCTGAACAGTCTGCTACTAGAAGGAACATTGGTCAGTATTTAATACAATTTTCTGATTTTGTTTTGTCTTTAGAGACAGAAGATAACATGCCTGTGTTGTTTGGGGTCGATGTCTACAGGTCCTCAATCTCATGTGTTTCTTCTTACTCTGCACACTTGATCACAGCAGATATAATCTAATCCGGCATCAAGTTCAAGTTTAATGTTATCATAGGCATACATATACAAGGTATACATGTTGAGAAAATTAGCAGTGCAAGCACTATAAACCTGATAGATGTAAGTTGACATAACCTTAAATTAATTTAAATTATATATAACTTACATGGCAAAATAAACACATTGACATTAGTGCAAGTTGAGAGAGAGGAAAGTAACATAGTGCAAGTGTTATGGTTTTTCAAGACCCTGGTTGCAGTGGGAGAAAAGCTGCTGTTGAACTTTGCAGTGTGGGTCTTCAGGCTCCTGCACCTCTTGCTTGATGACAGCATCAAGAAGGGAGCATGGCCTGGATAGTGGGAGTCCCGGAAGATGGAAGTTGCCTTTGTGAGACCACACCTTTTTGTAGATGATCTTGATTGTGAGAAGAGCTGTACCCTTGGTGAAGTGGCTGAGCCCACCATTTCCTGTAACTTCTTCCATCCCTTTTGTGACGGCAGGTGGGGGAGTGGAGCCAGAAGCTGGGAGATGATAGGTGGAAATGACAGATTCAGGTGGACTGAAGATGCTGGAATCTGATAGGACTGCAGGGTAGAGCATGGAATAGAAAGAGGGAGGTAGGAAATGCAACTTGGAGCAGTGGGGGAGTGGTACCAGTGGGAAGTGCTTGTTGGCAATGGGCAGACAGAGAGGGTGGATGAGGGGAAAGAGGTAGAGCCATGGAGACTGGGTAGTTTTAGAAGAAGCGAAAAGGAACGTAGAGGAATCATTTTATCAGAAGTTGGAGAAGTCAATGTCCATGTCACTGGGGTTCTAGATGGAATATAAGGTAATGTTCTGCTTGCTTGCATTTTGCCTCACCGTGGCAATAGAGGAGGCCAAGAACAGACATGTCAGTGTAAGAATGGGGAGGAGAATTAAAATGGGTGACAACCAGGAAGTCCAAAAATGGTTGCAATAGACAGAGTCCAAAGATTTGGTTTAGCAATCACCCGGTCTGCATCTGGCCTCACTGATGATGGGGAGCCCATACCATGAGCACTGAATGCAGTAAATAATACTGGAGGATATGCACTTGGAAGGGTTGTTTAGAGTCCTGGATGTGAGGATGGAGGAGGCGTAGGGATAGGTATTACACATCTTCAGAGTAAATGGGACGGTCCCTGGGGAGGATGGGCATGAAGGAAGAAGTGGTCTGGGGAAAATGAAAAGGGATGGCAAAGATATGGCTGGTGGTGGGATCACATTGTAGCTGGTAGATTGCTGGGGATTGTGCAGGATTGTACATAACTTCACTTTACTAAAGATTCAGTCTTTTGGGTGGCACCCTGTTTCTTTCAGGATAATGCCTCTGGACCTGTGGAGTGGCATCAGATTTGGCAGGTGTCTTGTTTAAGATAATGTTCTCGGCTGCCGGTGTCACATTGGGGTCAGTGGCAAGATCATCACTGAGAGGCAAGTCCAGTGACCGTAATGTACCATTTTGTTGGATGCAATTGACTGAGGTGTGTTCTTCGGTTGAGCATCCAGTATCTGGTCCACATGATTTCTCCATGTCTGATCTCCAACATCCACTGTGTGCATCAATGGTTCAGTACTCGTTGCTATCCTATTGGGTGTCCACTTGGCTTTTTGGTATTTCCTGTCCAACCTTGAAGCTCCTTTCTGATTCACTTGACAACTGGCAGAACTGTTTCTTCTGCACTTCCCTCCATAAATCTGGTTTCAGGAGGTCTATGCGAGATCTTAGATTCTTGCTCACGAATGGCATTGCAGGTGTTTGATTTATCATTGCACAAACAGAGTTCTGATACGAAAAGGAAGTTGTCCACCTTGTGCTGCAGAGAAATGTCCTCCTTGTCCATCACTTTAACGGACTTCTTGAAGGTTAGGATAAACCTTTCAGCTAAACTATTCGTTGCTGGGTGGTGAAGAGCTGACTTGAAATGTATGATGCCATTTTTCTTCATGAACGGTCGGAATTCTTTTGATATGCATTGTGGTGCATTGTCACTCACAATTTGTTCTTGTAAGCTGTTTCTGGCAAAGATAGTTCTCAGGGCAGAGACAGTCTTTGCTAAGGTGGTTGACTTCTTTGGTATAACCTCTGGCCACTTCAAATGAGCATCCGCAGCACTGGGAAACATAAAGTCCAGTGTCTATGGGGGTGTATTTTGAACTTTTTGGCATCCTGAGCAGCTATTGGCCAAGTCTTCAATCTGTTTATCTATTCCTGGCCACGACTTGTAGCTCCAAGTGAGACTCTTCATCTTGACTGTACCCAGGTGTCCTTCATGCAGATTCACTAACACTGGTACAGTTTAGAGGGAACCACAGCACAAGATCCATACAGCAGCATACCTTTGATATACAGACAGTTGGTCTCACCTCACTAAGAACTCTAGAAACATAGGGCTCCTATGAGCTGAGCATATTTACATGGTGATTTCATAGACTATTGACAAAGTTGGGCCATTCCTTGTTTCCCTTTGTATTTTGGAATTTGTTACTGGCAATGCAGTGTAGAACACTTCTGCTGGGTCACAGTATGAAGGCTTTTCTTCTTCTATTGCCAACAGTGGAAGACGTAACAAGCCATCAGGGTTGCTGTGTTGTTTGGTACCCTTGAACTCTATGTCATAAGAGTGCGCTCCTAGGAAATGTGCCCAATGTTGTAACTGGGTAGCTGTCATCACTGGAATTCCCTTACTGAGATTGAAAATGGACACATGGGGCTGATGATCTGCCACTAGTGTAACCTTTTGTCTGTAGAGGTAATGGTGGAACTTCTTTATTCCTCATACTAGACCAAAGGCCTTTCGGTCAATCTGTGCGTAGTTGCGTTTTGCGCTCATCATTGACCTTGAAGGAAATGCAATCGGATATTCAGTTACATCTTTCAAAACGGTCCCAATGCCATAAGGGGACGCAATGCTTGCCAATCTGATGGGCATCAATGGGTCATAATGGGTGAGCAGTTCATCTGATATTATCCTTTCTTTTTAAATCTTTTTATTGCATTATAATCAGTTAAATGAACATATCAATAATAACAATAGCAAGAGAACTGGATTACGATAATAGCAATCATATAGAGTTACAAAATACACGTGGACTAAGATGTTAACTGTCCTGTGCTATCACCAGTGGGATCATCAGTTGATCTGCCACCTGTCCTCAGGAGTTTCGGCCCGCTTATGATCAAGACTCCCTTGAGGTGGTGGGCCAGCAGTGCTAAAGCACCACCTCCCACTGGTGAGCTTAAAAACTTGGCATCTGCCTCTATCAGAGTTGTTGGTCACTTTCACCCAACAGATAGTCTGCTCTTCAGGTGTCTGTGCAACTACTGAAGGGTTTGCAAGATATGTGTACACTGTCTGACTACTTGCCCCTGGTCCTCACCCATATACAAACATAAGTTCCAAATATCATATCCAGACAGGTCCTCCTGATCTCTTGATAATTGAAACTGAAAAGAAGTTTGAAAGATTTGTTCGAGAAAAAAAACAAAAAAAAACCAAAAACATCCTAAACTAAACAGAAAACAAAACAGAAAAAAAACTGGGCTGCCATTATTTGTCAAATATAATTATTCTGTCTTTGACTCTGTTCCTTCTTCCATAAACAATTGAATATTAGGAAAAAAGATTCAAAAAGAAAATCAACTTAAGTCATATGTATGGAAATATTGAATAAAGAACTCCCACGTTTCCTCGAATTTAATCGAGGAATTAACTGTGCTACTCCTGATTTTTTCTAGGTTTAAACAAGCTATAGTTTGAGAAAACCATTGAAGTGTAGTAGGGGATCAAAATCTTTCCATTTAAATAAAATGGATCTTCTGGCCATCAGCATAACAAATGCTATCAAACAGCAGGCTAAAGATAATAAATAATTAGAATCAATCATTGGTAATCCAAAAATTGCAGTAATAGGATGAAGTTGTGAATCAATATGTAAATCTGCTGAAACAATGTCAAAGATGTCTTTCCAGTATTTTTTCAAAAGAAGGCAGGACCAAAACTGATGTTATTAGTCTCTGTTTCCTTGAATGCTCTTTCACATCTTTCTGACTATTCCCAATTTGCTCCTGTCTGCAACAGGGCATTCAATGGTGCAGCATTGTAACAATGTTTGGGAGCAACCAGTGGTAGTAGTTTACAGGGTTCAAGTATGAACTGAATTGTGACCGATTTTCCAATTTGGGTGACAGTAGTATTGCTACAATCTTCCCTTGTGACTTATGTAAGCCAAGGTTGTCAACGACATGTCTACAATATGAGATTTCTTTTTAAATAACTCATATTTCTCTCATTTCTCTCTCTTTGCACACAGACCATACTTGCTCAGCCTGATATGCACTTTACCAAGGTTCTGGAGGTGCTTTTCATCCTTCTTGCCGGTCACGATGATGTCATAAAGTAACATTGTGTTCCTGGGATATCTTGGAGCACTTGGCCCATTGCTCTTTGCCAAGTTGCTGGAGCTGATGCAATGCCAAAGATGAGACGATTATATTGGAACAGTCCCTTGTGAGGAACTTCCTACTTGACTCCTCAATTTCCATTTGTACATAGGCTTGTGACAAGTCAATCTTTGAAAATCTCTTCCCGCCTGCCAAAGATGCAGAAATGTCTTCTGTTCATAGCAGGGCATACTACAGAGTACTCAGCACCGGGTTGATGCTCTCTTTGAAATTGCCACCTATGTGAATGGCTCCCACCTTCCCTTTCTTGATCACCGAGACAATGGTCACGGCCCAATCACTCCACTCAACCTTGGAGACAATTCCAGACACTTCCAGGCTCTGATGTTCAGCACCCACTTTAGGATATAGTGCATAAAGCACTGGATGCACTTTATGGAATCTTGGTGTTGCTGCTTCACCCAGTTCAATTCTGGCCTCCGTGCCTTTGAGTATACCAATCCCCTCCTCAAACACCTTCTAATTCGCATTAAGCAGCTGTGCCTGTCACTGGTTAGTGCTACCATTTGGGCTGTTGTTGCCTGTTGATGTCAAACTGAGAGCTTTGATTTTGTGCCAGCCTAGTTGGATTTTTCTCAACCATTCACGTCTGAAAAGTGCTGGCCCTCCACTTTTCAACACACAAAGCTCTAACTGCTATGTTTGGCCTCCATACGTTACATTCACTTTCAGTTTGCCCTTTTTTGCCTGGCCCAAGTCTGTAGCATCACTGAGGTTTTATCTAATGGTAGCTTAGAAAACAGTCTGTTGTAGTCAGCCTGTGGAATTACAGACAAAGCGGACCCTGTATCCAGCTCCATTTTCAGCTTTACACCAGACACATCTATTGTGATCCATATGATTTTGTGAATTGCTTCGGTATAGTACAGTAATTAGGCCTGACAGCTCATCTTTGTCAGAAGCTGTACTGTCTGATTCTGTTTCACATTCAGTCACTTTATGCACCTGCTTAGTTTTGTGTTTGAAAGTTTTCACTTGGTATGGTTTTTCTCTTTGGTTGTGCTTTTTATCTGACTTACACACTCTCTCCATGTAACCTTGTCTGGGACACTTTCTGCAAACTTTGTCTCTGAACCAACAGTCATTTGCTTCATGGGAGGATTTGTCACATTGATTACATTTTTGGCTTTTTTTGCACCATTTAGGGACATTTTCAGCATTTCACATTCTAACCTGTTTTTCAGTAATTCTGCTGCATCCTTTGCTGCAGCTTCTAACGATATTGCAATGGTCAGTGCCTGTTCTAAGTTTAGGTCCCTTTTGGATAATAGCCTCTTTAGAGAGCTTCGACTATGCATTCCATATACAAACCTGTCCCCTAATGTATTAGAAAGTCTATCTCTAAAGTCACAGTACTGGGAAAGTTTACGCAGTTCTGCAATGTATTCAGAAATGCTTAAAACCTCTGCAAGGGATTGGCAGCTGTTGGTGGACCTCGAAGGGCAGCTGAAGTTCCCCAACCATATCGCAGCCACCACTCTGCGACCGACATTTGTCCTAGTGTCTGAGTCTACCAAGCAAGTGGTGCTTCTGGAGCTGACAGTCCCATGGGAAGATAGCTTGGAGGAGGCCTTTGAAAGGAAGCTCTCCAAGTACGCAGGACTGGTCAGCAACTGTCAGCAGGCTGGATGGAGAGCGAGGTGCCTCCCAGTGGAAGTTGGTTGTAGGGGATTCGTAGCCCATTCTTTACTTAGAGCCTTCAGCATTTTGGGCATCGAGGGAGAGGGGAAGAGGAGAGCCATCCGCAGTACCACCTATGCGGCAGAGGGGGCCTCAAGATGGCTGTGGCTCAAAAGAGGGGAGCCATGGAGTCATAAGTAGCTAGCCATCTGGACACAAGCTGGGGTCTGATCAGCCCCAGATGGGTCACCTGGAGGAGGTTGTATGATGTTGAAAGACCCGAAACACCCGATGATTCCAGGAACATCACTGAAGATGTGTCCAGAAGCATCAATAGATGTATGTACACAGCTTACCTTCTGACTGGTTCCTTTTGTAAAATCTAAATTTGTCAGCTATTACCAGCAGTAATTTTGTAGAATTGTAGTAATTTTGTTGAATGTCTGGCTTGCTAAGTACTGTAAAAGACTGTATGTCCTAGGACCATTAAGCTCAGAAGCATGAGGGCTTGTTTTTCTTCCTCCACGTTGTTTGCGTTACAATACACTTCCACCCTCTCAATCTACGACTCCCAGCCTTCATTACTGCTATCAAATTCGTCAACTTTTCCGACTGAAGCCATCGCCAATTATTTTGACTATATCTTTGCCAGTTGCGTCTTTCACTGTGTACTATGCAGGCAGTTACTCGTTACCCTTTGTTAGCACCTGTGACAAGTTTTGCACTGTTTAACTCTTGCTGTTACATTCTGTAACTGTCGGTGCATTTGGTGCTATTCTCTGACATTCAGGTTGATACTCATCGCCAATCTGCAGTGCTCAATACTTAGTGCTAAGGGGAATCATTGCTCTGAAGGAAATAGATCCATACATTGTCTCAGTTCCTCCAACACCACTGCATCTATTCTCAAGATGAGGGCTTCCACTTCAGGATCCCTGAGATTTCGTCCTTCTTCAGAAAACAGGGATTCCACCTCTACTGTATTTGATGGGGCCCTCACCAGTCAGTTTAAGAAATGATTCAATCATTAATAACATTTCTCTTGAAAAATAAAATAACTGCAGATACTAGAGTTCTGAAATAGAAACAGGAAATGCAAGGACCAGTCAGCACTTTTAGTTCTGGTGCAAGGTCTTTGACATAACACATGAACTCTTCCTTTCTTTCTAAAAATGTTGCCTGACCTACATTTCTATATTAAAATTAACTACTTCTGTAGCTAAGTTGGTTTTTGTAGCTAATATCCATCTGAAGGTAAGTTATAGAAAGGAAAACCATCCTGGAAGCCTGTATACACTAAGATACAGATAAGAGAATGAGTGGTTTGGCAATATGTCAAAGTAAATTGCCCAAAAAGAGATACTGTTTGTTCAGATAAGATAGGCACCACTAGGCTTGCAGAGTGGCTTTCAATGCATGTTTTGAAAATTCTAGACATACAAGGCCTACAATAGCACAAGCCTTTAAAGCCTATTTTGTTATTAGTTAAAGGGGCCAAAAGGGGCTGATTTGTTATGTCTTAACCTTAAGATGGGTCCTCCTTTCAGTGGCTTCCTTACTGTTTAATACCAGTACTCCACCCAACTTTCTATATCATAAAGTAATCAATTGTGTAACTGATTCACAAACTTCACCTTTTGTTTGATCTCACAGATATCTCAAAATTGAAGGCAATTTTGAATAAAAATGTTTTGACTAGAAAGTGACTCACAAGCTCTTCCTTACCTGACTCCAGATGAATCCCTTTCCCAACCTACACTCACAGCCATCAAAACCACACACGACCAGCCCTATTCCACACCTCAGCTTGTGTAATATAATGGAGGGATATCTTTCCTCCTCAAGGACCGTTATGTTCAAATGTTATAAAAGTTAAAAGGAGGTGAGATAGAAATGTGCTTTCATGTCTGACTATACAGATTTATGAGAAAAGAACTACAGAATCATTGACTTGAATGATACCGATCTTATTTCCCAGAAAAGAGAATTCTGTATTTTATGACGCTTGGAGGATGATTGCAGGTGTGATTAATGTGAAAGCTAAGATTTTCAAAGGAGGAAATTTCTAAGATTTTTAAAAATTCAAATGACTGTGAAAGAAGTGTCATTAAGCTTGAGAGAAATTTTAAATAACAATCATTGTGCTGGAAATATATCTAAAAAAACGCAGCTTTCAACTCCCAATGCCAACCATCTTGCAGGCAAACGTACAATCTCTAATAAATAAGATTGCAGAACCCAGTGCTATTGTGCTGCATCAGGGGGACATTAGGACATTACTTCCTACAAAGCAAAACCAACAACATGAATGGCAGTGATGCTTCACTCCCAGATGAGCTCAACGCCTTTTATGCTCACTTTGAAAGGGAGAATAAAACTACAGCTATGAGGGTCCCTCCAGCATCTGGTGTCCCTGTGATCTCTGTCTCGGAGGCTGTCCTTCAAGAGGGTGAAGCCTCGTAAGGAGACAGGTCCTTATTCATTCCTACAGTTCTGATCAAAGAGCTCCAGAGCCTGGGCCTCAGCACCTCCCTCTGCAAATGGACCTTCAACTTCATGATGAGAAGACCACAATCTGAAGTAAATTGTGGTGAACTATCACCGCAGACAGTGAGGAGGCAGGCAGAGGGTAGGCTGGTTTGGGGGAATGAGCCATGCTGGGACATAGCGAGGTGTAACGTGTTCGAGTCGGGGTCGCAGTTGGAGTTTGTATTGCTGCTGGAGATGGAGTGAACGATTTGGAGAGGAGTCGATGCGGAAGAGTTTTGATGCTTGTCCACCTCACCCGGGTGAGAGGTTGGATAGCTGCAAGTGCCGAGCTGATTTGGCGAGATTGAGAACGGCTTCGGCTGGGTGGCCTGCGTGTAACGCCGCGCCTGGATCTGGGTCCTGGAGCGTGGCACTACCCAGTGCTTGGACAATTTAAACATCGGCCCAGATAGACTGAAAGCCTGAATGTTGGGTTGGGCTGATTTTGCTTATTCTCCCACAAATGTTTATTCCTTTCTCCGAGGTGCCGAGGCTGTGAACTGATCTGGCTGCTGTGCATTTCTGTCCTGCTGCTGTGATGAACTAGGGACCAAGGCTTGGGCCTACTCCAGCTGCTTCGGGAGTGGATCTGGGGACTCAGTCTGAGTTGGCCTGCCTGCTTCTATTGTTTGCATGATGTGTTTTTTTTTCTGTCTTTTTCTGCACAGTGTTTTTTGTTTTTTTTTAAATTGGGTTATTTGGATTTCCTGCTTCGTGGCTGCCTATAAGCAGACAAATTTCAAGGTGTATAATTTATACATTCTTTGATAACAAATGTGCTTTGAATCTTTTGAATCTTTGATATTAAACCTGATTCTGATTCTGAAAATGGGTTAAACCTGAGCTCATGGGCCTCACACATGATAGGAATGACCGTGCACACAAAAGCCTTTCATCCACTCATTTCAGCCACAGCTGATATAGCAGAGAAAGCCAGCTGGGCCATGAATCACAGAATGGGGGCTTCTGAAAGGTTGAAGTGTGGCTGGGGTGGGGGCTGATGGATGCTGGCTGGGGGTGTAGGTTGGAAAACAGATGCATCTGGATTCAGATGAGGAAGTGATTGTGAGTTGTTTTCCACCCAAACTATTCTTATTCAAGATTGCATTCAAGTTTGAGGTGACTGAGAAATCACAGAACAAATGGAGTTGATGAATCTGTTGTGCATCTCAAGACATCGGAAGTGGGTAAGAGGACTGGTAATGAATAGTAGGGAATCCACTGTAAGGTGGATCTATCTCTAAGCCAATGAATCCCTTAGTCACTGCAATAGCAATCCAGGGAAGACTCAGCCTCTTTAACTGCTACCGGACTTGCTATGCAGGGCCTTTGCAGGCATTAAGTGTGCAGATTTTCAAAACATGCATTGCAGGTCAGTTTTCTTGCCCCTGTAACATGCAAGAAAATTCTGGGACAAATTTCCAGAAGTAAAGATGATTTTGATGAAACTAGGTTACATTTTCCAAGCAGACTCTTTGATCCTCAGGTGCGTGACAGTATGTTAAAATACTGAGTTGCTCCTTCTTTAAGTAAACACTAGTCTTGGAAGAACTTGTCATTACTGGCTTTCATGGACGAGTAGATGGCTGATGGTTCATTCAGATTCAATGAGCTGAAAGTCCTGATTTTGTGCTGTGTCTCTCTGAATCTATGAATCATTTGGATGAAGCGGTTCACATGAAAATAAGTTTGGAAACTACTAATGTCTAGACTTTAAAAAAATCGGAACATCTAGAATTTTGAATTTAAATTTGTTAGTTCGCACATTTGAGCCTGATCTGCATATTGTTATGAAGCTTCACTACCTAAACAGGAGTTGGACACCTTCTCACTGGAACCCATTTTTAAAGTTGAACTTTCAAAGGGAGGAAACAATAAGACGGGGCCCAAGGAGAAGGTGGAAAATAAGCAGTAGTCAGCATGAAAATGTTTTATACGACTGCCAGGACTACATTTACTCTTTGTGGCCTCACAAAAATTGCAGGCTTTGGAATACAGGAATATGTCAACAAATCTGTTTGTGTATGTTGATGCTCTCCCTGAAAGTGATACATAGCAGTTCTGTGTGTTCACATGGGAGTTTGGGAATCAAAAGCTGTGGTTAATGTTGTTAACTGTGCTGACTCCACATGGAATTCAGTGGAGAGTGGGAACATTGTCAAAGTGGTTTATGGTTCTAAGTGGGGAATACAACGATAAGTGACTTGGAGGTCTGATTAGTCTTTTCTTTTTGAAGAGGCCATGAAAGCATCAGTTAAGTACAGGTATTAAGAGTGTTTAAGACATATTTGCTTTCCTTCATCCTTTTAAATGCTGCGAGATGCCCCCAACAGCGCCAGCTTCCAGGATTTAGACACTCTAACTCCCCGGGGTGCTGGTGCGACCCCTTTAAGCTTTCAGGACAGTCCCACTAATTGGAAATCATGTTTTGGTTACCAAGAATTGAGTATTTAAGGGACACCTGCACTGAGGTTTTGTTAGTGTTTAGTCGTAAGCCCTGCTAGTGATTTTTGTCTCGTGTTTGTGCTCAGTTCTTGATCCAGTTTGATACCGTGTCTTGATCCTTGGTTTGGACACTCCAGCATTTGGACTCATCAAGGACTCTCGGCACAGTAATGACTTTTCTAACCACAATAGAATTAATGAAAGATTGCACCAATGTGGGTGTTCAACCAGTGCGCAAAAGACACCAAATTGTGTAAATACAAAAATAAATTAATAATGATTAAGTAATAAATATCAAAGATATGAGATGAAGAGCCCTTGAAAGCAAGTCCATAGGTTGTTGGAATATTTCAATGAAGTTGAGTTAAGTATTGAATTGAAATGACTATTACTTCCTTCCTTCCTATACATAGAGTAAAAATCTTTACATTATGTCTCTGTGTAAATGTACAACTTATAATAATTTATAATAAATATTATGTACAACAGGATAATTAATATAACATAGAAATACAACTGTGTCAGTGTGAATTAATTAGTCTGATGGCCTGGTGGAAGAAGCTGTCCTGGAGCCTGATGGTCCTGGCTTTTATGCTGTGGTACCGTTGGAACAGTTTGTGGTTGGGGTGACTGGGGTCTCCAAAGACCCTTCGGGCCTTTTTTACGTATCCGTCTCTGTAAATGTCATGAATAGTGGGAAGTTCACATCTACAGATGTGCTGGGCTGTCCGCACCACTCTCTGCAGAGTCCTGTGATTGGGGGAAGTACAGTTCCCATACCAGGCAGTGATGCAGTTAGTCAGGACCCTCTCAATTGTGCCCTTATAGAAATTTCTTGGAATTTGGGGGGCCATACCAAACTACTTCAACTGCTTGAGGTGAAAGAGGCGCTGTTGTGCCTTTTTCACCACACAGCCGGTGTGTACAGACCACGCGAGATCCTTGGTGATGTTCATGCTGAGGAACTTAAAGCTGTTCACCCTCTCAACCCCAGATCCATGATGTCAATAGGTGTTAGCCTGTCTCCATTCCTCCTGTAGTCCACGACCAGCTCCTTTGTTTTTGCGATGTTGAGGGAGAGGTTGTTTTCTTGACACCACTGTGTCAGGGTGATGACTTCTCTGTCGGCTGCCTCATTATTATTTGAGATTAGGCCAATCTGTGTAGTGTTATTAGCAAATTTAATTATCAGATTGGAGCTGTGGGTGATGACACAGTCGTGGGTATACAGAGAGTAAAGGAGGGGGCTTAGTACATAGCCCTGAAGGGCACCTGTATTGAGGATCAGTGGGGTAGAAGTGAGGGAGCCCACTCTTACCACCTTAACCCCTGTGGTTTAAGAGCCTGATGTTTGATGGGTGATAACTGTTCCTGAACCTGGTGGTGTGAATCCTGAGGCTCCTGTACCTTCCTCCTGATGGCAGCACGACTTGGCTGGTGGGGGTAACTGATAATGGATGCTGCTTTCCCGCAACAATGCTTCATGGAGATGTGTTTATTGGTGGGGTGTGCTCAATGGTGCTTCTGGCTGATGAACTGGGCCATATCCACTGCTTTTTGTATGATTTTCTGTTCAAGGGCATTGGTGTTTCTATTCCAGGCTGTGACGCAGCCAGTCAATATACTTTCCACAATACATCTATAGAAGTTTGTCAAAGTTTCAGATGTCATGCTGAATCTTCCAAACTCCTAAGGAAGTAGAGGCACTGCCATGCTTTCTTCATAAATACCCTTATGTGCTGGGCCTAGGACAGGTCCTCCAAAATGAAAACACTGAGGAAGTTAAATTTACTGACCTTCTCCACCTCTGATTCGCCAATGAGGACTGGATCACGGGTCTCTGATTTTCTCCTCCTGAAGTGAATAGCTAGCTCCTTGGTCTTGTTGACATTGAGTAAGAGGTTGTTGTTATGGCACCACTCAGATTTGCAGTCTCCCTCCTATATGTTGATTGACCACCACCTTTGATCCTGCCTATGACAGTGGTACCTTAGCACACAGCCTTGAGGTGCACCTGTGCTGATGGATAATGTGGAGGAGATGTTGTTGCCAATCCAAACAAACTGGGGTTTGTAAGTGAGGAAATCCAGGATCCAATGGTACAAGGATATATTGAGGCCAAAGTCTTGAAGGTTATTGATTAGCTTTAAGGGATAATGGTATTGAATACAGAGCCACAGTCACTAAAGACCATTGTGATATATACATTTTTGCTGTCTAGATGCTCTACGGTTGAGTGAAGAGTCAATGAGATGGCATCTGCTGTGGACCTGTTACTCCTGTAGGCAAATTGGAGTGGATCCAAGTCACTTCTCAGGCAGGAGTTGATGTTTCATCACCAATCTTTCAAAACACTTCATCACAGTGGATGTAAATGCTACTGGGCAATAGTCACTGAGGCAGGTTACTACATTCTTCTTGGGCACCAGTATAAGTGAATTCAGCTTGAAGCAGGTGGGTACCTTAGAATGCTGAAGTGAGAGGTTGAAGATCTCAGTGAAGACTCCAGTCGGTTGATCAGCACAGGTCTTTAGTACTTGGGCAGGTTCCCCATCTGAGTTGTGTGCTTTTTTGGGGGGGTCACCCTCCTGAAGGCTGCTCACACACCATCCTCAGACTGCAATCATAGGGTCAATCATTGGGAGTTTGTGGTGGTTCCTCCATGTCAAAGCAGGTATAACTGGCATTGAACTCATCTGGAAGTGAAGCCCTGTTGTTGCCATGTTGCTTGATCTAACTTTTCAAGTGGTGATAGCATTCAAACCCTGTCACAACTATCGAGCATTCTTTGTTGATTCAAGTTCAGTCCAGAATTGCCACTTCACCATGAGATGGCTTTCAGGAGTTCATGCCTAGACCTCTTGTCACTTTCTTGGTCACTTGACTTGAATGCCTCTGATCTGGCTCTCAGAAGACTGTGGATTACATGGTTCATCCAGGGCTTCTGAATGGGGTACACAGAATGATTTTGTGGGGACATACTCATCTGTACTGTTTTAATAAAGTTCGTTCAGATCCACAGATGAACATAGCCCAGTCTACCAACCTGAAGCAATCACGTAGGCACTCCTTTGCCTCCCGCGACCACTTCTTTGTTGTCCTAATCTCTGGAGCTTTGCTTTTTAGCCTCTGCCTGTACACAGGCTCAAGAAGGATTGTCAAGTGATCCAATTTACCAAAAGGCGGACTGGGAATGGAATGGTATGCATTCCTTATCATAGTATAGCAGTGGTCTAGTGTGTTTGGACCACTGGTGCTACAGGTTATATGGTGATGGTAATTTGACAGGGTTTTCTTCAAACAAACCTGATTGAAGTCCCTGACTATAATTTGAAATGTATTGCGATGGACTGTTTGGACAGT